>NC_085841.1:56922505-57245943 GCF_035594765.1 Anolis carolinensis
AAATCAAAACTATTCAATGCTAATTGAGGTGATGAATTAGCAAGAGTTCTTTCTCCTACCCTGGACATTCCACAGGGTGGGAGAAATATAAATAAAACATTACAACTTTTCTGGTTTTAATGTTTTATTTATATTGTTTATTTGTTATATGTTTTCAATTATGTAACTTTAAATTCCATGTTTATGCTGGGCTTGACCCCTATGTAAGCCACCCTGAGTTCCTTCAGGGAGATGGTGGCGGGTTATAAGAATAAAGTTATTATTAACATTATATATAAACCCCACTTGCCTAGTTTCTAACAGACTCAACAATCCCTGAGGATGCCTGCCATAGATGCAGGTGAAACATCAGGAGGTAATGGTTCTGCAACATGGCCACACATCCCGGAAAACACAGCAACCCAGCGATTCTGGCCATGAAAGCCCTAGACAAAACAAAGATTTCATTGTTTGTTAATTTTTATATTTATACTATATTATATTCACAGCTGGGCTGTGGCGCAGTTTGTTAGCAGCCAGCTGCAATAAATCACTCTGACCAAGAGGTCATGAGTTCAAGGCCAGCCCGTGTCGGGGTGAGCACCCGACAATTAAAAATAAAATATAGCCCCTCCTCGCTGCTGACCTAAGCAACCCGAAAGATAGTTGCATCTATCAAGTAGGAAATTTAGGCACCATTTATATGTGGGGAGGCTAATTTACGACACCATAAAAATCATCCAGCCACCGTTGGAATGAGGAAGTGCTGTCGCAGAGGATGATGAAGCAGCTGCTCCCCCTGTGGCCGGAATCAAGCATACCCTCAGGAAAAGCTGGAAGCTGGAAGCTGGAGAAGGTTTAAATTGCCTCTGCGTCTGTCTCTGTTTTATGTTATATGGCATTGAATGTTTGCCTTATATGTGTACAATGTGATCCGCCCTGAGTCCCCTTTGGGGTGAGAAGGGCAGAATATAAATACTGTAAATAAATAAATAAAATGTAATATTCCGAGTCCCTGATGGCACAGCGGGTTAAACGGCTGAGCTGCTGAACTTGCTGACTGAAAGGTCGACGGTTTGAATCCGGGAAACAGGGTGAGCTCCTGCTATTAGCCCCAGCTTCTGGCAACCTAGCAATTCGAAAACATGCAAATGTGATTTTATCAATAGGTACCGCTCCAGCGGGAAGGTAACGGCACTCCATGCAGTCATCCCGGCCACATGACCTAGGAGGCATCTACAGACAATGCCGGCTCTTCGGCTTAGAAATTGAGATGACCACTAACCCCCATAGTCGGACACAACTAGACTTAATGTCAGGGGGAAACCTAAGCCTATGTAATATTCACTTGAGTCCCTATTTCAGGAGAAAGGTGAGATACAAATAAAGTGTGCATATGTGTGTGTGTGTGTGTATATATATATATATATATATATATATATATATACACACACACACACACACACACATACACACATATATATATACTAGCTTGGGGACCCAGCAGTGCCCGGGTCATTTGAGAAGTGTAGTCTAGAACCAATGTCAGCTGGGGTCAGTGGGTACAGGTGAACTACAACTCCCATATGAAAGTCGCATCATTCCCCTCGAAACAGTGCCAGAATGTAGAGTAGGTCATGGGGGTTCTGTGTGCCAAGTTTGGTCTTGATCAGTCATTGGTGGGGGTCGCAGTGGTCTGAGGAAGTGAGTGAAGGTAATGTAAGTCCCATCGTCCATGGTTTGTCATCCCACAAACCACACCAGGACGTGGCGGCTCTGTGTGTCAAGGTTGAATTTGTTCAGTCATTTGTGTGGATAGCAGTGTTCTCTGGAAGTGAGTGAAGATACTGCAAGTCCCATCATCCATGGTCCAAACTCTTCCAAGCTGCACCAGGGTGTAGAATGGGTCATGGGGGCTCTGTGTACCAAGCTTGGTAGTGATTCGTCATTGGTGGGAGTCGCAGTGCTCTAAGGAAGTGAGTGAAGGTATTGCAAGTCCCATCGTCTATGGTCCATTCTCCTCCAAACTGCACCAGGGTGTAGAGTGGGTTATGGGGACTCTGTGTGCCAAGTTTGATCCAGTTCTGTCACTATTGAGTGTGGAAGTGATCTGCTGAAGCAATTGAAAGTACTGCAAATCCCATGATAAGTGGTCCATCCTCCCCCAAACCACACCAGGCTGTAAAGTGGATCATCGGGGTTATGTGTGCCAAGTTTGGGCTAGGTCCGTCATTCATGGGCATCACAGTGGTCTGTGGGAGGCGATTTGAGTGAAGGTACTGCAAACCACATAATCCTTGTTCCATCCTCCCCCAAACTGCTGCAGTGTATCATATGAGATATGTGTGCCAGGGTTGGTTCAATTCTGTCATTCCTAGCAATTGCAATGGTCTCAGGAAGTGAGTGAAGGTTCTGCAAATCCCATCATCCATTGTCCATCTTTCCCCAAACTGCACCAGAGTGTAAAGTGGGCCATGGGGGTTCTGTCTGCTAAGTTTGGTCTAGTTCCGTCACTGGTGGGCGTCATAGTGGTCTCTGGGAACCGAAGCTATTGAAAGTACTGCCAGTCCCATCATCCATGGTCCATTCTCCCCCAAACTGCACCAGGAAATAAAGTGTGTCATGGGGGTTAAGTGTGCCACGTTTGGTCCAGGTCCGTCGCTCGTGGTGGTCATAGTTGTCCATGGAAGTGGCAGTCAATCAGAAACCTGCCACATACATACACATATACAAACATTCAAGATAGATAGATAGATAGACAGACAGACAGATATATAGGTATATAGATATAGAAGATATAGATATATAGATATGCATTGGCAATTTGGAGGCAGGTGATGCCACCACTACCATCAAATTGGAAGAGACCCCCAAGAGCCATTCAGCCCAACCCCATTCTGACATGCAGGAACACACCACATAAACATTCCTCACAGATAGCCATCCAGCCTCTGACTTAAAAACCTCCAGAGAAGGAGACTCCACCAGACTCCAAGGCAGTGAATTCTGCTGCTGAACAGCTCTTAGTGTTAGGAAGTTATTTCTAATGTTTAGGTGAAATCCTTTTTCCTGCTATTTGAATCCATTGCTCTGTGTCCTAGTCTCTGGAGCAGCAGAAAACAAGCTTGCCCTCTCTTCAATGTGACATCCTTTCAAACATAGCTATCTTCTCTCTGCCATCTTTTATCCAAGCCAAACATATCTAGCTTCCTAAGCGATTCTGCATAAAGGCTTGGCTTCTAAACCTTTGACCATTTTGGTCACCCTTTTCTGGACACCTTCCAGCTTGTCAATACCTTCTTGATTGTAGTGCCCAGAATTGGACGCAGTATTCCGGGTAAGATCTGAAAAAGCAGCATTACTTCTCTTGATCTAGACCAGTGGTTCCCAAACTCTGGTCCACCAGTTGTTTAGGACTCCAACTCCCAGAAATCCATCTTATCAGCTGTCAGGAAACATGGAAGTCCAAAACAGCTGGAGGATCAAAGAATGGGGACCACTGATTTAGACACGATATTTCTACTGATGCAGCATGAAATTGTATTGACTTTTCTAGCTGTTCACTTGTGTTCACCTTGTAATCAACTAAGACTCCTGGATCCCTTTTACATGTACTGTTGTCGAGCCAGACATCACCCATCCTATATCTGTGGATTTCAGTTTTATTGCCAAAGTGTAATACCATACATTTCTCCCAGCTGAAATTCATTTTGTCAGTTTTGGCCCAGTTCTCTAATCTGCTAAGGTTATTTTGGATTATGATCCTGTCTTCTAGAGTATTAGCTGTCCCTCCCAGTTTGGTGTCATCTGCAAACTTGATAAGCATGCCCTCTGTTCCATCATCCAAATCATCAATAAAGATGTAGAGTAGCACTGAGCCCAGGACAGAGCCCGGTGTCACTTCTCTCCAGGAAAAAGAGGAGCCATTGGTGAACACTATTTGGGTTCGGCCAGTCAACCAGTTCCCAATACACCTCACCCATTGTCTAGCCCATTTTTTATTACCTTGCTTGTGAAAATGTTATGGGGGATCTAGTCAAAGGCCTTACTGAAATCAAGATATGCTATATCAACAGCATCCCCTTTATCTGCCTAGAGATCTGGTTAGTCTGGCATCACTTATTTTTGATAAAAATTTGTTTATTTGTAGTGATTATGATATTCCTAAGTGCTTACAGACTGAGTGTTTAATGATTTGCTTTAGAATGTTTCCTGGTATCCGTGTCAGGCTGACAATAAATATAATCATCATAATAGTTTGGGTCCTCCTTTTCTCCCTATTCAACACTGGGGATAACATTTATTTCTTTGCAACATTTCTACCCCAACTTCCTCAATCCCAAAGGGGACTCACGGCGGCTTTACACATAGGCAACTATTTGATGCCATTAAAAACAATGTACCATTAAAATAAACTTTTAAAATAGAATTATAAAATACAATTAAAACAATTAAAATATTTCAAACAATACCACCACAATTAATCATGTAATCCACAAACGTAGTACAGAATGTTCTAATAATCATTGCACATCATTCCGTATCGATCGATTGCACCAGTTCTCCAAAGGCTTGGTCACAAAGCCACATTTACCCTTTCTTACAGAAGGTCAGGGGCAGGGGACTGATCTAATCTCTCTGGGGAGGGAATTCCACAGCCAAGGGGCCACCACTGAGAAGGCCCTGTCTCTTGTTCCCGCCAGTCGTCCCTGCAAAGGAGGTGGGACTGAGAGCAGGGCCTCCCCAGATGATCTTAAACTCCAAGATGGTTCATAGAGGGAGATCTGTTTGGCCAGGTAAGCTGGGCCAGAACCATTTAGGGCTTTATAGACTAAAGCCAGCACTTTTAATTGTGCTCGGTAGCAGACTGACAGCCAATGGATCTGACGCAACCGGGGGTTGCATGCTCCCTGTATGCCGCTCCAGTGAGCAATTTGGCTTCAGCCCATTGGACCATTTGAAGCAGTCTTCAAAGTCAACCCCACCCAGAGCGCATTGCAGTAGTCTATTTGGGATGTAACCAGAGCGTGGACTACTGTGGCCAAGTCTGACTTCCCAAGGTATGGACGCTACTGGTGCACAAGTTTTAATTGTGCGAATGCTTCCTTGGCCACTGCCAAAACCTGGGGTTGTAGGCTCAGTGATGAGTCCAGGCTGTGAACTACCAAGCTGTGAACCTGCATCTTCAGGGGGAATGTAACCCCATCCAACACAGGCTGTAATCGGATATCCTGTTTGGTCTTATGACTGACCAGGAGTACCTCTGTCTTGTCTGGATTCAATTTCAATTTGTTCACCCTCATCCAGACCATCATAGCTGCCAAGCACCAGTTCAGGACCTGAACAGCCTCCTTAGCAGCAGGTGGAAAGGAGTAATAGAGTTGAACGTCATCTGCGCATGGATGACATTGAACGCCAAAACTCCACATGATCTCTCCCAACGGCTTCATGTAGATGTTAAACAACATGAGAGATGGTATTGAGTCCAGAGGGACCCCACAGGACATTGGCTGTGGGGCTGAGCAGATGTCCCCCAACAATACCTTCTGGGTACGACCCTCCAAAAAGGACCGGAGCCACTGCAGAACAGTACCTCCAAGACCCATTCCCACCTGGAGTCCCAGAAGGATACTGTAGTATACGGTATCAAAGGTTGCTGAGAGGGGACACATTCCCCCATCCAGTTCTCAGCGTAGATAATTTGCCTTCAGTCTGCTGGAACTTCTGTTCTCCAGGAATTTCATTGGTTCTGAAATTACTTACTACTGTACTACCTTGTAACCTATTATCTGCTTCATTTCCACTGTTGATCTGCTCAATTTTTCCTAAGTTGAGCACTTTTTACTTTGTGACAGAAGACTAAGGCAAAGAAGGTGTTGTGTAGTTCTGCCTTTTCTCTGATCACTGTTCACATTTTGCTATCTTCTCCATACAATTGTCCTACCATTTTCTTGTTTTTTATGGTGCTAGAGATGTAACAAAAATAACTTTTATTGTTTTGCCTTCTTTAACAAATCTTAGCTTGTTCTGTGTGTTATTTTTTCTTACTTTCTTCCTACACATGCTTGGCTATTTGTTCGAATCCTTCTTTGATGATTTCTTTCCATCCCCATTTTTTGGACATGCTTCTTTTAAATCTTAGCTCAGGTTTTTAGACATGTGTTCTGTTTTTTTCAAAGAATAATTGGAACTACGTATTTGTTAATGTTCCTTCAGTAACTCATTTTTAAGAAATGCCATCCATCATGAACTCCCTTTAATTTTAATATTCCTGTACATGATCATATCAAAGGTTTCCCCAAATTCACTGGAATCATCTTTAAAAAAAATCTAGAATGTGTTTGACTCTCTCTCTCTCTCTCTCTCTCTCTCTCTCTCTCTCTCTCTCTCTCTTTTTTTTTTTTTTTTGCTATATAGGAGAAAACAGGAAAAAATGGTCACTCCACCTAAGGAGCTCACCACTTTCACCCCATTAACCAGGTAATCATTGTTGGTTAGGATCAGAATTGTTGAATCTTCCACTGTATGGATGATGAAATTGTCTTCAAGAAGGCATTTGTTCTTGGCAGAATTTGTCTTTCAACAAATATCAGGGTAGTTGAAATCTTCCATTATTACTATATTTCCCGTTGGTCATCTAATCTAGAAAGCGATTGTCGAAGTTCTCAGTCTGGGTTAAAGGTCTGCAGTAGATTCCCACAATGACATCCCTGTTGTTTCCACGACATAAATCGTGGCTTCCAGGATTTATGTCACAGATGTCCTCACAAGATGTAAACATTCTTGATATACAATGCACCCCCCTCCTTCTTTCTTGCCAACCTCTTGACACTATACTCTAGTTCAGTGGTTCTTAATCTGTGAGTCCACAGATGTTTTGACCTTCAACTCCCAGAAATCCTAACAGCTGGTAAACTGACTGGGATTTCTGGAAGTTGTAGGCCAAAACACCTGGTGACTCACAGATTGAGAACCACTGCTCTAGTTGATGCAGCCTAGAATTACATTGGCTTTTTAAGTTGCCACATCGCACTGTTCACTTATGTTCAGCTTGTGGTCTACTAAGACTTCTAGATCTCTTTCACATGTACTGTTTTCAAACCAGGTGTCACTCATCCTATAGCTATGCATTTGGTTTTTTTTTATTGTCCAGGTGTAGTACTGTATATTTTTCTCTGTTCAAATTGATTTTGTTAGTTTTGGCCCAGCTCTGTAGTAGACCCTCACCATGACCTCCCTCTTATCTCATCTTAATTTTTTTCCACATGCTCTCATCCTGGCTTCACAGGTATAATATCCCTGATATATAATGTGACTTCTCTTCCTTTCCTGTTTGGTCTGTCTCTATCCCTGTATTACTACTTTTCAATCATGAGACTTGCACCCCTAGGCTACATAGGCACCTCAAAACCACACTGGCACCCCAGAATATAAGCAAGCAAGTTGTTTATTGAAGATTATATGCAAGCTAAAGCAAAATAAAGTCCAGAGTCAGTAAAATAGGTTCAAATCCACAAGAGCAAAGTACTTGAAGTTCATGAAGCAAGAGTCTATAAAAACCATTCAAAGAGCAAAACTGGATATCAAAGTAAGTCCCAGGCCAAGATATATCAAGAATAGTTCAAACAGGATTATTTCCAAGGCATGAATCAAGGATAACCACAGGAAGACAAGACTAGAGTGCAGGATTAACTCCAAGGTAGTCCAAGATATAAAGTCAATGATGAAACACAAGGCAAGGGTCTCCACTGGAATAAAAACCAAACAGCAAATTCAACTGGATTCACAGGCCAAGGCAAGGCTGGAACTTGAAGCAGGATACACAGCTGCAGGAATACAAAGAGCAAAGATCCTTCTTTCTTGAATAAGCAATGTTACCACCTCTAGCTGTGGCAGAGAAAGCAAGGCATTTAAGGTAAATCCAAAGTCTTTCTCTCATGAGAAAACTACACATTAGACTGCTTCAAAAGCAAGTCTTCTCCGGAGACATTCTCGTTCCCTCTTCCAATGAGTTATCACTGCCTTCCTGTCAAACTCATTATCCTCCTCTAAACTAGAATATCTATTTGGCACCTGGAGATCTGACCTTGACTGCTGGGAGGATTGCTGCTGGAAGGAATGTGGTTCACAATGCCTGCTTGCAACCATTCTGTCTCTGGTCCCAGAATCCACTGGGACAAACTCTGGCTGAATACTGTACCTATTTTCTTGCATTTGTTAAGAGTTCAAGTTCATCTTATTAATTTACTTTGGAGTAGTGTCTAAGGCAGGTATGGGCAAACTTGGGTCCTCCAGGTGTTTTGGACTTCAAGTCCCACCATTCCTAACAGTATTAGGCCCCTTCCTTTCCCCCCTCAGCAGCTTAAGCGGCTGGGCCTCGAGGGCCCATGTTTGCCCATGCCTGAGCTAAGGTCATGGATCATTCCTTCTAGCTGCTCCCCCCCCCCCCCAGTAGCACTTGATTAACTCCTGCCCTCAGTTTAAAGCCCTCCTGACCAGATGTGTAATTCTTAGCAAACGCAGTTGGCCTACTGTACTCATGGATTAAACCAAACACAGCTTCAAAGTATTTTTAAAAATCCAAAAAAGCAGACGTTAAAGAACTCCATTTTACTATGCCATTGTATATAACAGGACTTGAGAAAGTTGGCATCTATGTTGGGGAGCATAGAAGTAATTCTCAGTCATTAATGTGTGCGCACAATAGATGAATCTCCTGCATTGAACAAAAACAAGCCTCTTGGGGCAATGTAAAAGTCAGCAATTTTTATTTGGCGAACAATTTTTTGGACTGTACCAGACTTTCATCAGTTAGAGAGGCAGTTTGCACCAATCACTTTGACTGTATTTTGATTCCCCCCCCCCTTACAATTGTAACACAACAGGACTGATCAGAGGACTGATAATTTTTAACAAGACTGATCATTTTGAACAATCTCAGAAGAACAGATAACTACATTTTCAATTTCAGCTGCTCTTCAACTGGTGCACGAACTGTGTTGTCAAAGGCTTTCATGGCCAGTCACTGGGTTGCTGTGAGTTTTCTGGGCTGTATGGCCATGTTCCAGAAGCATTATCTCCTGATGTTTCGCCCATATATATGGCAGGCATCCTCAGCGGCTGTAAGATATGTTGGAAACAAGGCAAATGGGGTTTATATATCTGTGGAAAGTTCAGGATGGGAGAAAGAACTCTTGTCTGCCTGAGGCAAGTGTGAATATTGCAACTGACCGCTTGATTAGCACTGAATACACTGGTAGCTTCAAACCCCGGCTGTTTCCTGTCTAAGGGAATCCTTTGTTAACTGGCCCTGATTGTTTCTCGTTTTGTGTTGTTCTCTATTTACTGTCCTGATTTTAAATACTGGTAGCCAGATTTTGTTCATTTTCATAGTTTTCTCCTTTCTGTTGCAATTGTTCACATGCCTGTGGATTTCAATGGCTTCTCTGTGTGGTTGACAGAGTGGTCCAGCATTTCTGTGTTCTCAAATAATATGCCATGTCCAGGTTGGTTCGTCAAGTGGTCTGGAACATGGCCATACAGCCCGGAAAACTCACAGCAACCCGGTACGTGAACTATTTTATGGCCAAACGCAGGCTTTTAAAAAAAATTTAAATTCTTTTCTTTGCCTCTTTCTATTGTCTACTCTACAAAGAATTTGACGACAGCGTAGCTCAAGCCGCCTCGCGCCTGCGCACTGGTGTTCTTTCGGGGGCAAAGCAGATCCGTTCATTTTGTTTCCCCCCTCCTGCTTGTGGCTGTATGCGCGAGTGTGCTCGCCCGCGCGCTTGTGTGTCAGGAGACAGCGCCTGCGCAGTAGCCCCTCTCGCGCCGCGCCGTTAGCCGCGCAATACGCTGGGAATAACGTTAGAACGGTTTACTGAAGCGCGCGCGACGCAGAGAGAGAGAAAGAGAGAGAGAGAGCGCGTGGAGGGGAGGGTCCTCGCGCGCCCTTCCCTCCCTGCCCCTCCCCCTCCTTTCCCTCCTCTTTGCTGTGGAGAGAGAAGATGGTGGGCCTCTGAGTCGAGGGCGCTTCCTGGGGCTTCCCGAGCGGGGTGAGTGATGCTGAGCCGGGGCCGGAGTCCTTTTTGCCCGGGTGGGGTGTCCCCTTTGCCTCCCTCGGGGGGTAAAAGAGCCGCCAATACGGGCCTTCGTGCGCCCCCGCCCCTTTCCTTCCCCTTCCCTCGCCGCTGCCTTGTCTCCAGGCTTCTGTTATTGTGGCTGTGAAGGAGTGAGACCTGCCCTTCCCACCTCCCTTTTTGTTCTCTTCTGTGGTCACTGTTGCGTCTCCAATGACTTTTCCCTCTTGAGACTCGGGGAAGGCGGCAAGGGCTGCGGGGATACGAGGAGGGACGGCCCAAATTGGACACAGATGGAGGCTATTCTGTCCCACTCGCTTTCGAGATAGCAAGACTCCCACCCAGGCTGGATCTACGCTGTCATCTATTCCAGTGTATGAATGCTTTGACCTGCATTATATGAGTCTACACTGCATTCAGAAACTAGATTTTATATGGCAGTGTAGGTGGGACTCCAGAAAACACACCCAGGCCCCTTCTACTCTGCCATATAAAATCCAGATTATCTGCTTTGAACTGGATTATATGGCAATGTAGATGGGACCCCAGAAAATACACCAAGGCCTAGCCTCTCCAGGCTCTTCCATGCAGCCCTATATCCCAGAACATCAAGGCAGAAAATCCCACATTATCTGAGCATGGACTCAGATAACCCAGTTCAAAGCAGATATTGTGGGATTTTCTGCCTTGATATCCTGGGTTATATGGCTGTATGGAAGGGCTGTGGATTCTCCTTTGTCCACTTGTTTCGATGGCGCAGGCTTTTTGTGTATATGTCATTTTTAAAAACAATCCAGCCAATTGAAGGGTGTATGTGGTTTGTTAAAAATAATAATTTGAGACTTTTGTATCCCAATCTTTCTTAGAGCTTAAGTATAAGCACCCCAATTTAAGGTCATGATATATTTTTAGATTCCTGTAAAATGATTCTTTAAAAAAACAAAACAAAATAACAGATCCTCCCAGATAAAATAGGTATACATTTTTTTATTGTAGTCTTTGGTCAGAGAAATGGCTTCTCAGAAGTGACACATATCAGGCCGTGTGTGGAAAGCATCCTTCCAAATTGCTCATTTTGTGAATGTGGGAGGTGTCCTAGTCATAGCCGCTTTCTTGGAAGTGAAATGCATTGGTTGCAACGGCAATAAAAATATCTTTGAGTGGTTTTGAAATAATCCAGCATTTTATGAAAGAGGAAGCTGACTCGATGAAGGAAGCATATGACAGCTTTACAGATGAGCTGCCTTTTGTGATCTCATCCAGTCATTGCCTGGAACCGGATGCTGGGGATGGGGGAAGGGAAGAGGAGGGCTTCTGCCCAGAACTGTTTTCTGGTACAACGTGCATTTACAATTCAGTTAGCCTCTGGCATCAGGTAAGATATTGCTTTTGCATCTGAGCAGGAAATAATTACGGCAAAAATGGCCATGGTTGTTCAGAAGATGGTACACACATATAAGAGCTACATTTTGCTTAAGAGAACTATGGGTTTGAGTTGCTTATTATTTTTCAACTATTTTTAAATATCTGCTGACAACAAAATGGTGTCAGATAAAAGCTAGTGTGATTTTCTTTTCAGCAGTTATAAAAGAGCAAGTAAACAGGCAGTGTATGGTGAATACTTCAAAATATTTCCTCATGCAATAGGAGCAAAGCAGATTCTTTATGCATTATTTATTTGAAACAGTATACAGTACTCAGGTTTTTAATATGACAGTATTTGGTGCCATGCTTTTATACTATGCAACCAAAAGGGTTTTACCAGCACTGAATTGCATTCATGAGTGGAATGTTTTGAAAGGAGGAAGAGAACTTGATGTAACAAGGTTTTTAAAATGTAATGAGCACACAAGAAAATATGTAGCCCTACTAAAGAATGTATTAATCTTCAGTCTAGTAGTTACTGTGCATTAATTCCAAATGTATGTTTGTGATGAGTAATCAAATGTTTAGACACTTGCAGATATCTTGTACCCTGTTTCCCCTAAAATAAGACATCCCCAGAAAATAAGACCTAGTAGAGGTTTTGCTGAATTGCTAAATATAAGGCCTCCCCTGAAAATAAGACCTAGGAAAGTTTTTGTTTGGAAGCATGCCCGCCAAACAGAACACCAGAGCATGCAGGATCGGTAAATGTACGTACCATAAAGTGTTGCACATGGAAATATTGGTAGTAACAAGAAATTCTTGATAGGATTCACAGTTTGTCTGGTTATGCTGGTTTGTGATGACAACTACTGCACAGGATATAATAAATGTTCATTTTTTGTTCAACAATAAATGTGAATTCTTCTTCATGGAAAAATAAGACATCCCCTGAAAATAAGACCTAGCACATCTTTGGGAGCAAAAATTAATATAAGACACTGTCTTATTTTCGGGGAAACACGGTAGCTGACAAATATCAAGGGACTATGCCTCTTGAAAAGAATCCAAACTTTTGATTTTGAGAGCATTATACACTAAGGGATAGTGTGACGTTCATTATGGAGCCTGGCTTCCAATATAAGAAAGTGAATGATCATTGAGTGAACTGAGTGGTTCCTGAAGGAGTTGCAAACAGAACAATCTTGGTAATGGTCGACAGGGGAATTAGGAACACGAGAGGGCAGTGATCCAATAAGTAGAAGGGGATGAGAACTTAAAAGAGCCATCCAGAAGAACCATGGGGTTGGAAGATGTGCTGTTCAGTAATTTATCAGTCAGGTGGATTATTCTACAGTCAGATAAAATAATGAAGAAAAAGACTAATTACATTTACATTTTTCTTTTTTGAATGTGAAATAGTTACTGAGCAGGCATGCATAATACATTCTTCCTAAAAGGTACAGATTTTCTGCCAAATAGAGTCTATGTGCAAACTAGGATCATAAAAGGATAATCTTCAAGTGGGTGTAGCATACATTTATTTTGTATTGCAGACTTCTATCTACTTAAAACCTTGTTCTATTAATGCACACAAACAAGGATTCAAAGCAAGATATGTTATTATGAAGATGAAGGCTGTAGGGATTACTTGTTTATGTTGTCAGATAAAACTGTACTTGCTTTTGAATTAAATGTCTGGGATTTGGCTGTGCCAAGTGTTCAGAACTTTCCAGAAACAATGAGTCGTGATTTGATTTAATTTATTTAATAAAAAGAAATTATTTAACATTCCGAATTTTTAGAGCCACTAATGTTTAAAATTGAGAACGGAATCTTGCCAAACCCAAGATAGTTACAGGGTGTAAAGTTAGAATACAGGATAAATCATAGGCTCTCAGTGGACAATCATAGTAAGGATCTGAAGTAGGGGTCAAGAAAATGGAAACACCTTATAAAAGTACCAAATGTGCATTTTGTCTTACATATTGGGAACAGACCTGTAGCTATGGCTTTGCCTATTTGGGGACAAATAAGAGCACTTAATTTTTCTCCCCCCTCCCCAGATCATGGATTTTAGGTAATGGAGAGGAGTTCAGAGAAACTGCTATAATTTTACTTTTGGCAAGTTTTGAGACTTGCACTAAACTTCTGAATCGTGTCTATACACTTTAATGATAACACACAATTTGTCTAGCTAGGCAGTGGTTCTCAACCTGTGGGTCCTCGGGTGTTTTGGCCTACAATTCCCAGAAATCCCAGCCAGTTTACCAGCTGTTAGGATTTCTGGGAGTTGAAGGCCAAAACATCTGGGGACCAACTAAGCTAGAGAATCCAAAGGACTGGCAATTGTTACATCTTGTTTTAGGAAACTGCTGTATTATAATTTGTTGTGCTCATATGTTTGTAAAGAGTCTCATATGTTTGCAGGAGAGTCTCCTAGTATCTGTGTGGAAATGTTTTTTTTTAAATTGAAATTTCAAACATTACCAAGAAAATTATTATGATTATAACAAATATATTGGTTATACATATTGGATCCATGAGAATCTCTGGGGCATTCATAGTTTCTATCTTTTTAATGATATTGACTGCTGCTTTGGAAAATAAAGTATTTTTACATGGACTAGATTTGTTATTTTTTATGTCTTCAAGTCGTTTATAACTTATGGTGACCCTAAGATGAACCTATCATTTTCTTAGATTTATTCAGAGGGGATTTGCCATTCCCTTCATCTGAGACTGAGAGGGAGTGACTTACACAAAGTCACACTGCATTGCTGAGTTCTAGACTAACACTAGAGTTCTCGATTTACACTTGATACCAGAACATAAATATTGCTAATCTTTAGGTAAAGATTAGACCTGGTTATTTAAAGTATGGCAATAAATGAAAGATTAAAGAGACAACTAATAATGTGATTGAAATTATATATGGTGTTTCATATGACACATTTATCAAATAGCATACAATGATTTCATACACTGGCACTATTAATGTAAAGATGTACTGTATTTGATAAACCATATGAACCTACATGTAAATTAAAGTTAGTGTGAATAAAATGTTAATATTTTTTAAAGAAAATACAAAAATATAAAAAGGCTTCTTGCATGCAGTTACATCAGGTATCAGGATACAAACTCTATCAGACTGTGATCATTTTCCCATACTGAAGTTTCAAATCTCATTGTGTTAGAAAAGTTTCAACATATCATTTCTTAAAGAAAATATTTTCTTATGCATGTCAGCCTTCTTGAGGTTTTCAAAGTAGGACTTACTCTGTCTCCAGTTCTTGTGAGAACCATCTTTTTAATTTGTTTCTAGAATACCTATTCCTTTGGCTTTGAGTTTTGCATCACCCTTAATGTGGTGCAGACTGCTTTTAAATACATAAAAATGTTATAAATTGTGATTTATCAGAGATCCAGGATATTGAGGATGAACAGAACAATCTTGGTGTTGAGGCCTGGTCTGAGGAGCAGGAAGTGGACCCTTTGGTGAGGCCTTGTGCTCTCGAATTGGAGCCCACCACTTCGTTTGTGCCTCAGGGAGAAAGTAGTTGTTCCCTGGATGATGGGAATGGTTTTACAGACAGATCTGCTTTTAGTGAGGATATTTCACTTGAAACGCCAAAGACTCTGCTTCCAGAGGCACTCCCTAACCCTAGGAAAGATGTGAGGGAGGTGGAAGACGCAACTCAGTGTCTTCAGTTAGGGCGAGATAGTGCCAAGCAGAGGCGATTAATGGTTTCTCAGTGCTTGAAAGATAAACAGGGATTCCAGGTGTTAGTGTATCCATGGGAACCAATTCGGTTTCTTAATCTAAAATTGGTCTGTGTGAGAGCAACTTTGTATTTTCCAAAGAAAGTCATCTTTTCCTTGCGCTCTGTGATAGGAGATTCTGACCTTGTTTTCATATCATGTTTTCCTGTTTGAGATTGGGGAATCTCGTTGGATACAGTTCTTGGTCTAGGTTTTGTGGATTTTTTTTGTCAGTACGGGACTTTTCTTATTGTGACATCAAGAATACTCTGACTGTGACCTATATTTTGGAATGATTCTTGAAGCATGTACTTTGTATGTACTTTAATTTTTGCCCTTTATGATACCTTGGAAATACTTTTGTACTCTTTACCTTGGAATGTATTTTTGAACTAGTTTTTTCTATAAAGGTAAAGGTAAAGGTTTTCCCCTGTCATTAAGTCTAGTTGTGTCTGACTCTGGGGGTTGGTGCTCATCTCCATTTCTTAGCTGAAGAGCCGGCATTGTCCGTAGACACCTCCAAGGTCATGTGGCCGGCATGACTGCATGGAGCACTGTTACCTTCCTGCCGGAGCAGTACCTATTGATCTACTCACATTTGCATGTTTTTGAACTGCTAGGTTGGCAGAAGCTGGGGCTAACAGCGGGAGTGCACCCCGCTCCCCAGATTCGAGCTGCCAACCTTTTGGTCAACAAGTTCAGCTGCTCAGTTTAATCCGCTGCGCCACCAGGGGCTCCATTTTTTTTTATAAAACAGAATTTTCTTTAATAAATTTTAATTAGTTGATTGATTCCTGTTGGCTTAGTTATATTTTGAGTTAACTAGCTCTTCACCTTGGGTGAAAAGAAGTCACAAAGATTGCTGGGCTGCAACACTTGGGTTTATAAGAAAACAAGAGGTATCATCATAAGAGACATTTCATTTTTTATTCTGTGTGTCAGTAATCTGTACTTCCATTCTTATGTTTTAATCTAAGAGAAAAAAAAGGAAGGATGGTTCAGGCAAGCCTTGACTGCCTTCTTAAGTATGTTTTTAATAAGCATTGTCTAGGTGGGCCCTTACAACTGTTAGACTTTCTCGGCCTGGAAGATTTTCTATAGACCTTTATGCAGGTCACATATAGTGATGCAGATTTGGAGAGGCGTACTTTGGACCAGCAACACTGGAGTCTGCACTGCCAACCACCAACCAAACTCGGCAGATGGCAGGTGTATGAACTGCCTGGCACAAAGCTGACACAGTGGCTAGATGGAGTTTACATGGCCTAGCAGTGCCAAACTTGGTGCAGGGCTGCTGGACCATCACCCTTCCCTTATCCTTGTCTTCTTCAGATTAGCACCAACTACTAAGCACTAAACTGGCAGTGGCTGTCAGGAGTAGGGAAAGGAGTGTGCAATTCCCCCCTCCCCCTGTGTTGCTCTCGCTAGCATCACAGGTGTCATGAGCAACAGTCAGTGCCAGATTTGCATGTGCTGGTTGCTGCTAAGCCAAAGATAACAGGGGAAAGGTAAGTGCCATCACTTGTCCCTGGGCTCAGACAGCCTAGGAAACGTAGGGTGGCAATATGAACAGGTACATCTACAAGGAAAGCAGCCCAAGTGATCACACCTAACCATATTTTACTCCTTTAGCCAGATGATATACTTGTATTTTATAACTTAGATAGCAGATATAATTGTATTATCTAGCACTTAAAAAAAAATAGAAGCCACAACTTTGTACATGCAAAAGTTTGAATATACCATAACTATAGGTATATAACTACAGAATACATTTTTAATAATAATAATAATCATCATCATTATCATCATCCTTTATTTGCACCCTGCTCTATCTCTCTGAGGGGACTCAGGGCTGTTTCTAACAAAAGTAACAAAATGGCAAATACTCAATGCCGAAAGCAGACAACGATAAATTAAATCAAAACAGTGGATAAAACAATCTCAAAATAAACTTATAAAACTAAATAAAAATAATACATAATTGAACTTAAGTAAACATAATATAACCCTTCACACACAATTTCCACAGGTTGAAGTAGGTGTCCAATATCTAGGCGAGGATATATATAACGGTGTACTAGTCTTCCTCCTCTCCATATGCTAAGGTGCATAAACAAGTTTTTAAAAGCGTTTTATTTCATCTCAATGCCATTATTATAAGAAAAATAAAATTTCCAGTGCTATCTCTCATCGGATTTTTTTATTAAAAATACTACTGTCTTGAAATAAACCTTTTTAAATTACTCTTGCATACTACTGAATATCTATAATAATGATATTCAAATGTTGCTATATGAAGTGTCCATGTATCCTTAATGCACGATCAGCATGTCCTTGTTTGGAAAAAAAATATGAGTTATGGAATTTAATTAAATAAGCAGGTTCCTGCAGTTTGAAAATTCTAGTGTTAAATACCCCCTGCCTCTAGAGCAATCTTATACTTGGCTAAATTTGGTGGGAAAATGAGAGACATGACAAAATAATGTGGTTATAGATAAAATGTATTAAATCAAGTGACAGAGTAAGGGTAGCAAATTTTCTGTAAATAATGATTTAAAATAGATAATTAAATCTTACTTCCCCTTGTTATATCACACAAGATTATTTAATTGAAAATTTAGCTATCTTGCAAGAATTTAGGGTAGTGTAGAAGTAAAATAATTTAAAGACACTTTAAAACAAAATAAAATATAAAACAATTAAAAATAATTCAGTCAGATTAGAAGCATATTACCTAACAAAAAATAAAAAATAATAAAAAATAAAAATCAGCATTTAAATTTAGTGCTAGAATAAAACCACTGTCAGTGCCAATTAATCCTTTATTTAAACATTTTTTTCACTAATATCTGAATGATTTAAGGCGAAGGGATATTCAGGGTACAAGCCTCTCCATTTCATGCTCCCATTTCTATTTTCCTCTTTTTTTCTTCTATTTTCAATTATCCATCTATGCTTGAGATATGCTCATTTTTTTGTTTGGGGTAGAGGAGAGATTGGGATTCTATTAATATTAAAATACTGATTTTTCTCCCTAGATAATCTCTGGAAAATTTAAACATAGCTTCTCAGTGTGAAGATATTATTTCAGCACAAAGTGGTATTTCTAATGAAGACTATATAAAGATTTTTTGGGCAGATAGTTACTGCAGCTACTTGGGTTGCACACTTGCAACTAGTCTTGTGCTTTTGTATAGAATCACTATCAGTTTCGATTTGTTTATTCATATGGCTCCATTTTTGTTTTTGAGCACTGCTTCTGGAAATGGGGTCTTTTCGAATGAGCTGTTCCCATTAGCCAACATGGGAGGGCTTCCCATGCTTCCCTTCCCCTTAATTTTAGGGCTAGAGAGTCCCACCCTTTCACTGATCCTCAGGCTCTCTCCAGCATTCATTTGAGTTGTTAGGGTTGGTGGGGTAAACCTCTGTCTCTGATTCCTGATAGGCAAAATACAATCTGTGTCTCATTGATGCTGTTTTTGCAGCCCTTGGCTGTTTTTATGCTCCATTATCTTTTTAAAAAGGTAGCAAGGCCCCCTGTACTTTTCAACACGCAATAACTTGGAAAGAGACTCTTTTTAAGAGCATGTGTGTGTGGCCTGCAGTTCCAAAGCCTCTGTAACTGCCAGAGCTTGCAGCTGAGTCCTGAGTGCTGAGCGGAGTGCAGACACCTCTTACTAGGCACTTGGCACTCAGCGCCATCAGGCCCATGTCTAATTGCAACTAATTGGATTAATGCAAATATAGTTACATAGATTTGTTATATTACCTTTGACTCATTTTGTAAGTGGCATGATGATTTTTCTAGTTAATTTTCTTCTTTCTGAAATCGCCTTTTCTTCTTATGATGCTGAAACTGACAGACTCCTCACATTTAGACAACCAACCGGGGCATCAGGATTAATCAAGGACTTGATCCTGTGTATTGTGATACTACAGCTTGAAAAGTTATTTTTGAGAAGAAAAATATAATGACATGCTGAAGCCATACATAAGCAGCACTACAAATCAAATAGATCTTACAGGCGTGGTTCTCTTATGTTCTGTGATGAGCATAATTTGTTTTGCAAGATCTCTGCCAGTGATGGCTAACATGAAGCTATCCCTCATCTGTTTAACCAAAACATCAGTTGTTCATGCTAAAAGCTATATCCAAATACTGTGGTATTTCATGTCACAAAATTAAAACAAAAAATTAAACAATAAAAATTGTTAATATGCATAAAGCATCAAAAGAATCTAGCGTTTGCACAATTAATATTTACAACGAAGTATGTAACAACCTAATGTGGTAGATAACTCAATTAAAAATATTGAGGTTCAGTTCACATTGAATTAATAGACATCAGTTAATAGGCATTAATATGTTTCATACAGTACCTCTCTTGCTTAATTTCAGAAAACTGTTACGATACTAGAATATATCTGTACATTATCGTGCTTTAAACTATTACTTATTTACTTTATATCATTTTTCCCAATAGATAATTGGCTTTGTCGAATGTATCAATATGTATAACATTAGTAATTTCATTTTACAGAATCCAGTATTTTTCTAAATCTAAGTACATACAAGTATAATGAACCTGAAGCTTGTCCGTTCTCAATAAAAGAGAGCATAGGGATAAATGTCTGTCACACCATATGGGTTACTTCCTGAATTCCAAATCTATCTCATTAAATAAATAAGCCCAGTGCAAAGAAAATGTGAAATATAAGTTTCCTATTACTGTTTTTAAATCCAAAAACCTACAATGGTTGGTATGTGTGTTTGTTGCAAAAGAAACAAATATATGAAAATGTTTGCATTAGATGCATTTATAAAAATAAATTGAATATATTTATTCTACTCAAATGTTGGCTAAGTGAAAATGTTGTTTAGACCATTGAAGAAAGCTTACTGTGTCATTCAGTGGCACAACCTGTACTAAATAATCTGATTATGTTTAGAAGCAGTAGTAAATAAGTGGATGAAGAGAATTAAGAATGGAATCTTAACCTTATTGACTTTAGCGTTAGAAGGGGAGAACGTTAATGCATTTCTAATTAAAGAAGTGTTCATTACATTCTTAGACATTTTTCAGATTGTTGAAATGCATTATACTAATTTCTAATAAGGTAAAGTAGAGTGACGTGGAAATATTGAGTGCTCAAAGTTTTTGTAATTTTAAGAATACTTGAAATTGCATCATTAATTATGTACAGTTTTCCTGATAAAAGGACTTAATAAACCTAACCAAGTACTGTACACTTATTATTGGACATAGTAGTAATAAATCTCCCACCATGACACTACCTTTTCATAGTGGTAGGATTCTATTTTCCTATGAGAAAAGAGCCTGTTCTGATGATAGCAATGTTGCTGGTGGAATGCCTCATGCCAGAAGGGCTTTTCCTGAAGAACCAGTATAAATGTTCTAAGCAGTATAAATGTTCTAAGGATCTCTCAAATTTTGAATCAGATACTTACACAATGTTTTATTCAGCAAATTAAAATTAATTTTCATTAATATTGAGGAGACATGTAGCCAAACAATAAAAGGATATAATGTAAATTCTGGCCAAATAATATCAATAAGACTTCAGGGAAAACCTATCAATATAATCATAATCAAAGTCTATCCTTTAGCTGCAGAGGAAGAATAAAACATTGAAAGATTCTGTGTTAGAATTCAGGAGCAAATTAACACCAAAATAGAACTTCTTGTTAATCATAGATGATTGGAATGAAAAACAAGAAATTGAGTAGAATCAAAGATTATATGAAAATTTGTCCCGGGATCAAGAAGACAAAGCAGGAGACTGAATAAATTGAATTTTGCCAAACAAACAGTTTCAAACAACTGAAAAGGTGACTGTGCATTGATATCACCTGATGATCCATATAGAAATCAGAAATAGATGATGGAGAAGCTCCATTCTCTCTGCAAAAACAAGAGTAGGAGCAGGTTGCAATACAAACCATGAACTGCTGAAACCCCAATATATATTAAAACTGAAGAACACTAAAGCACCCATCATGCCCAATAGCCCCAGAACCTCCCTGTAGAAAGATAACATTTTTAAATGTTTGTAATGTTAAATCTCATTGACCAAAGGCCAAAAGAACTCTAGATTGGAGCTAGGGACATCATCAAGGAGAAATTCTAAAAGCAGTCAAAAAGAGAACTTTAAATTCCTCAAGCCATTATGGACACATGAGAAGCAAATGAAACAAGGACAGACAAGCTCAAAACCCCAAAAGCAATTCTTCAGACACTTGTGCACAGGGACAAAGGCAACCATTATGATAATCAACTCAGAGAAATAGAAGACATCAAAAAAGGAAGAACAAGAGATCTTTTCCACTAAATGTGAGAAATCAGAGTGATATTTAAACAACAAATGGGGGTGTTCTGCGACCAAAGGGAGAATATATTACATAGCTGAGTAGAAATAAAAGGCCACTACACTGAAGAACTATATAAAAGACATAAAAGGATGATAGATTTATTCAGAGAAGTACTATTTGAAAATAAAGCTACAATTTTAGAAAGTGTAGTGGAGTTGCACTCGGTGTAACCGAGCCCATAGCTATAGTAGTTGCACAGGCCATCTCTTTGACTTGAAACACTGCACTTTATCCCTCTGCCCCAAAGCATTTTAGAATATAACCTTGTATTTTAGTTCTAGTGGTCCCTCCAGGCCATCCTCTCCTACATCCCAGTGGTCTTTTTTCTTTTCAGATTCATATGTTATTTGAGTGATTATATTCCCTCTGTTTATGTGATTGTTTTCGTCAATTGTTATGTTTGGTTTTTGTTTTTAATTCTTACAGCGTTTTATAGTGTTTTCAGTGTACAATGTTTTATGCTGATTTTATATTGGAAACCGCCCTGAGTCCCTTTCGGGAGAGAGGGTGGTATACAAATAAACTTTTACTTACTTACTACTTACTTAGGAGAAATATATCACTAGGAATAGATGGCATACCCGTAGTTTCAGATATCAGAGATGGAGTCTACACTGGTCTGACTAAAATCTGTCAACAAATATTAGAAACAAAAGAATGGAATACATATTGGAAACGTATTACAATCCTCAACATAAGAGACAGCTGTGATTGCAGGAACCAAAGAACTTTATATAAAGGAAGAGAATGTGGAGAGGATCTACGGGTTTTAGTAGACTGCAAGTTGAACATGAGTCAATAATTTAATCTGGCAGCCAAATAATTAATCTGGATTAGAGTGTCAAGATTGAAGAAGTAAATAATTTATAGAATTATAGTCCATAAAATAAAAGTAAAATTAGACTGTATACATGTGCAGTTCCATTTATTATAGTCAGTTTCAAAAGTAGGGTGTAATGTCTTGAGAATTAAGACCAAATATGATAAAATGTACAATAATTAATTCCCCTGTGACTAGATCCCTTCTATAAAGTTTATTGAGAAATAAAGTCTGTAAAAGGTTCATCTCATTGTTAATCAAAAACTTCCTACCCAAATGTTAGACATAGCAGGGGAATTAGTACAATAACAGTTTGTTAATTATACTCTGATCATTCATCTCTGTTCCCCCATGGGATGAGAAATAATAATGGACTTTGTCTCATTTTTCTTCTCATTTTTATATCTATATATGTGCGTAATTCCCATGGAGTAAACAACAAAACCACTGGACCAAATCACGCCAAATTTGGCCACAAAAGACATAGTCATCCAATCTATGTCTTTCAATCAAAAAACCCTATCACATTAGGTCCAAATTATAGAAACCCCCCAAAACCAAAAAATTATTAACCATTCATTCGCAGAGGCCCCTGGGAAACTTGGTTAGCTAGGTGGGCGGGGCTTCAACGGCGACCGCACGCCAATGGCGAGGCTTCCTTCCCTTTCCCTGCCCACTTTCCCCCTAGGAGAGAGCGCCTGTGGCAAGAGGGAGAAAGCCAGAGGCCTCGGAAGGCCTCCTCTGCACGAGAAGGCGGTGGATGGCCGGTGAAAGAGGAGAATGGAGCCCCAAATGGCTCTGAGAAGCACCACACACAACTTGATGCCTCTCCCCCCCCCTCCCCGGGAGGCAGCGGATGGGAGGCAGAGGGGAAAATGGAACCCAACCGGCTTCCCCCCAAACTTGAGAAGGGAGTGGGCGGGTGGGGGGGGGGGGAATTGAGCCAAATGGCTCTGTAAACAACCCATACCCAACCCGGAGCCATGCAGGCTCAAAAACCTCCCCTCACCCTGAAGAGCAGCGGATGGTATTTATATATGGCTCTCATGTCTCCTTTCAGCCTTCTATTTGGCAGGTAAACAGACCCAACACTTTAAGATGCTCCTCAGAGGGATTATTCATCCTTTTAGTTGCCCTCTTTCTCTGGACACCACCCATCTCAAAGTTATTATTATCATTATTAGGTTCCCGTGAACCATGAAAATGAACAAAACTTGGCTCCCAGCATTACAAAACTTTACAAGCAGGACAGTAAATCAAGAACAATGCTCTGAAAACAGCGGAATACCAGAGCCAGCTAACACCACCCAACAAAGGATACCCCCAAGGAGGAAACAGCAAGGCTTTGAAACTACAAGGCTATTACATGCTAATCAAGCTGGCCAATTGCAACATTCACACTTCCCTCAGGCAGATAAGAGTTCTTTTTCCCACCCTGGGCATTATTCCAATGATACATAAACCGCACTTGCATGGCTGCTTCCTACCTATGGGGATCCTCCATTGCCCACCTTAAATAGCACTGAACAGCCTTGCAACTTCAAACACAGGCTGCTTCCCATTACATTATTTTCAATAACAACAAACTACGTCACATCAATGTGTGGCTGAACACAGACATATTCCAGACAGGAAACAACTAGAGCCAGCTAACACCTCCCAACAAAGGATTCCCCCATGGAGGAAACAACCACGCTTTGAAGCTGCAAGCCCATTCAGTGTTAATCAAGGTGACTAATTACAATATTCATACTTGCCTCCACAAACAAAACCCACTTAGGATGATGCCACAGCAATGTTTGGCTGGGCACAGCTAGCAGTAATATACAGTTCAATCAGATTTCTAAAACTCAGAACAATTGTGGCTATATCCACATTTGATTTTAATCAGTATGGGTTAAAACTAAAGGGCAAAAACAATCTCTGGAGAAAACAATTGACATACATTTTTATGAAACTCACAATAAGCTTATAAACAATGGATATGGGAGGGTTCTGACAATCCTGTATTTTGTGTCATATAACAAACAAACTTGAATTTCAAACTTGATTTAGAAGTGAAGCTTCTGAGAATAAAGCACATTTCCTTCTTTCTCATTGGTGGAGAGGACCCTTGACTGTGGAACAAGCCCAG
Source organism: Anolis carolinensis (assembly GCF_035594765.1). NCBI lineage: Eukaryota > Metazoa > Chordata > Lepidosauria > Squamata > Anolidae > Anolis > Anolis carolinensis. The sequence continues at coordinate 56,947,042 of NC_085841.1, forward strand.
CCCACAAATGGTCAGATTCTGTTAGATGTTCTTCACCAAGCCAATCCATTCCAGAAACTCTTTCCTCTTCTTAATGCCCTGTCACATTGTAGTTGTCTTTGCAATCTCCAACTAGAGATAATAAAAATAGTAATAATAATAAGACTACGAACAGACAGACTACAAACAGAGGCACAACTATGGCCCAAATGATTCATTAGAATTTATGCCACAAGTACCATCTTCCAGCGTAGAGAACTGGTGGGATCTCAAACCTGCAAAGGTAGTGGAAAATGAACATGCAAAAATACTGTGGGACTTTTGAATCGAGACTGACAAAATTCTGAAACACAACACACCAGACCTCACAATTATGGAAAAGAAAAAGGTTTGGATTATTGATGTCGCCATACCAGGTGACAGTTGAATTGACGAAAAACAAGAAAAAATCAACCGTTATCAGGACCTCAAGATCGAACTGCAAAGGCTCTGGCATAAACCAGTACAGGTGGTCCCTGTGATAATCGGCACACTAGGTGCCATGTGAAAAGATCTCAGCCGGCATTTGGAAACAATAAACATTGACAAAATTATGATCTGTCAACTGCAAAAGGCCACCTTACTGCGATCTGCGCGCATCATCTGAAAATACATTACATAGTCCTAAACCCTTGGGAAGTGTTCGACTTGTGATTTTGTGATACGAAATCCAGCATATAGATCTTGTTTGCTGTCATACTATGTCTTTGTGTCAATAATAATAATAATAATAACAACAACTTTATTTTTGTACCCTGTCTCCATCTCCCCAAAGGGACTCGGGCAGCTTACATGGGGCCAAGTCCGGATAATTACAATACACAAAATACAGTATAACAAAATATAGATGCAAATATAAAATCAACACATTGTCACAATAAAATTTTAAAAGGTAATCGTAATAAAAACATGATTTAGGCACCAAGATAAAAGTCATAAAAACAACTGGGCGAAGTGCACAAAGTGAGTTTTGTAAACACAAGGGGTAGGTAATTGGCTAAAGTGCTACAATCAATGAGAGAGCAACTTGGGACGGGGTGAGCCCTGTGGTTTTATCGAACTGATAGTCCGGTAAATTCCAACAAGTAAGAAAATGGACACGGGGACGGGGTCTATCATAGGGGTGAGAAATTCATTCTCCAAAAGCCTGTTGGAAGAACCAAGTTTTTAAGCTCTTCCTAAATGCTACAAGGATAGGGGTTTGCCTAATCTAAAAAAGCAAGGATTCCTTTTCTCAGCCATAATGGTACAGTAGACCATCCTAGAGGGAGTAAGATGGTTCCTGGTCCCTTGAATGTATTTTCGCAAATGCATCCTAGCCTTGCTACTTGCAGATCTATTTCTAAAGTGTTGGATTTGTGTCAGCACACCCCATCTCCTTGGACTTGGGGAGGCCATAAATTAGGAGTTGTTGTCTCCTGGTCTTTGAATCATCCAGCTCTATGACATAATCTCAATATGCATCCCCAAGCTTGGGTCTCCATGGGTGATATCATCTGGGCCACTACACAGAGTTTAAGATTGTGCAGTCTAACTTTTCCCTTCAAATAATGCAATTTCACTGTCCCTACTAGGGAAGGATTTTGAGGGGAGGCATGTTGTAGTTTATTTGAAATGAAGAGACAGCCCTTAACCCTTTCTGTATGCCAGGTGACATAAGTGGTGGAACTAGCCCCACCACATTCCTATCTAGAGAGTTTTAATTTTTGTACATGTCCTTGCTAGGCACCAAGTAAAGCCCTGTCTACACTGCCAGATAAAATCCGGATTATCTGCTTAGAACTGGATTATATGGCAGTGTAGACACATATAATCCAGTTCAAAGCAGATAATCTGGATTATATGGCAGTGTAGAAGGGGCCTTAGAGAACATTGCTTCTCCATGTTATTTGTGTATATCCAAAATTTCAAGAATGTGGTGAATAAAGTCAATCACAAGTGATCACTGCTAAAAACAGATGAAGTTCTGGACCTCTATGTAGATCCTAAAGCTCAAAGTCCAATTTCACCTTATGTCTGGAGGCTCTGTCGAACTGGCTATGTGCTAGTAGACTGAAGGTGAACCTGGCGAAGACTGAGATTCTTTGGCATAGCCGCTCGATTGGTCTGACCCATTTGCTACCCACCTTCGATGGTGCTGCCCTATCTCCTTCGCCTACCGTTAAGAGCTTGGGTGTCGTTTTGGATTCGCAGCTGACAATGGAAGCTCAGGTCGCTGCTGCCAGCAAACAGGCCTTTTTCCATCTACGACAAGCGAGGCAACTGGCACCCTATCTATCTGATGAGGCTCTGGCAACGGTCATCCATGCCACGGTCACGTCTAGGCTGGACTATTGTAACACCCTGTATGTTGGCCTTCCGATGTCCACGACCTGAAAGTTCTGTATTGTTCAGAATGCGGCAGCCAGGCTACTCACAAGAACACCCATGAAATGCCATATAACACCAGTGCTGCAGCATTTGCATTGGCTTCCAACTGATTACCGTGGTCTATATAAGTTGCTAGTTTTGACCTTTAAAATTCTTTACGGCCAGGGCCCATCGTACCTTAGGGATCGTCTCTCCTTCTCCCATCATCAGAGGTCACAACGACCATCCCAACGCGACTTACTTTATATACCGGGTCCTAGAGAAGTGCACTTGGAAAGGACCAGACACAGAGCTTTTTCTATTTCTGCCCCTGCCTTATGGAATGCCTTGCCGCCCTATATGAGAGCCATGCGTGAGTTAGGGCCTTTTACCCTAGCACTTAAGACCTGGCTTTTTACTAGAGCTTTGATCTATGTTAATTTTATCAATATTTGTTTGTATGTATTTTTATCCTTTACAATTGTATCTTGTAAATCACCTAGAGCATCTTGGATGGAGGGCAATTAATAAGTAATTAAATGATGATGATGATGATGATGATGATGATGATGATGAGAGTAGCAAAATGCATATTATGGGGTTTTTTGTTTTGTAGTTCGAATTGAATTCATAAGTACTTTTTTCCATCAATATTTTATCTTAGATACTGTCAACAGCAATATCTGTTGATCTTGCTGAACCAGGTTACACCCATTTCTTTGGCTCTAGAATGCAGTTTCAGTCCTAAGTTATGCAGGCTGTATTGATATTTTGCAGCAGTTGCATCATCTGTGAGAGTACAAATACTTTTTCAGAAAGCAGTATTTAAATATAATATAATTCCAATAACCAACAGTGTCCTTGTCAAAAGAAAACATCAAATTCTAATGGAATTAATGATAAAATATTTTTATAATGTGTGACAAAATATGTTTTTCAGAGCTATTGATCTGGAAGATGAAAGGCATTATTCACTAGTGATCCTTTCTTAAAGAGAGTCGTAAGACCGCTTTCCTCAAATTGGTGCTTTTCAGATATGTCTTCCAAGGCAACTCCATAGAGCCATGCTGGAGGACTTGATTCTTGGATTGGTCTTCACTCAGATTAAAAATAGTATTCTTTTAATGTGCAGTTTTTCTACTTTGAAAGGGGTTGTGTACTGACACATGAAAGTGGACAGCTAGTATCAGGGGCCATCACATTTAGCATATTTCATTGCATAATACTCACATATTTTATCCCTCTTTTGGGGTGCTGAAAAAGTGTGGGGTGTGGGGGTGTGACTATTATGTGTTGAAAGCAGTTCTAGCTATGGGGCTTCACTCAGCTAGTGCTTTGCATAGCTGAATGAAGCTGAGCAATATGCTGACTGAGTGAAGTCCCATAGCTGAAAGGAGGCTAGCGTACGGGCAAGCAAATGAAGTAGACACTTTGGGGCGATAAATCAAGGGTGTGGCTATTCCTTGAAGAAAAAAATACCATTGGGGTGCAATTATTATGCAGTGGTGACTTTTATGCGATTAAATACAGTCGATTATTGTAATCTTTTACATGGATAGTGTGTGGATTTTAAATGATAATGTTTAAACGGGAATAGAATAGAATCTGAATTTTGTTCAATATATTTTATGTTAATAAAAGGCGGTTTGGTATTTCTGTTTTCTCTAGTATGAATTTCAGAATATATAACAATTTTTTTTCATTCCAGTAAATAACTCAATATGAACTTAGCCTTTACTGTTAAAATCCAAGTATGTAGTCCTCAGTGATAGAGGATTGGACTGGACCCAAAATACAACTGAATTCAAAAATAATCACTGAGAAGCTAAGCATTGAGTTGTACTCCATATATATGTCTCTGGTTCAAATAGCAAGTGTATCATGTTCCAAAATAGACTTAAAATATGTATCTGGGTTGCAAATCTGTCACAGTTCTGCCAGTTTACTTTTTGCTAACTGTAGCAGTAAAGTTTGTGTTTTCTGTCAGCCTTTTATCTCTGCAAGTGGGACCTAAAGCTATAATGATTGCCAGGGCAATAAATATTTAATCCCCTTTCAGGTATTTTAATTTAGTCCCCCTCCCCATCAGTTGTTACTGAATGAAGACTATTGTGAATAATCAACTCTGACCCAGTTATTCAGGATTATTTTTTAAAATTAAACTAATTTCTTTAGTCTCAGGGTACAACATATTTTTGAGTCTACATATTAAAGGGTACACATGTTTCTTTAAGAAATAGCATATATAGATTGAGATAGGTTCTGTAAGTTTGTTCTTGAATTTGTTTGTAAGTCGGAAGAAGTACATTTTTAAAGTATAACTCCAGCCATATATATATAAATATAGCTTTGGATAGCATAGGGAAGGGTTAACAGCCCTGTGGTATTTGTTTTGCTGTCTGTTCCCCTGTTCAGAAGATGTCACCTCACTTTCTGTCCCTGTGATAATTGGATTTTGAAAAATGTGGCTTGTGTGGAAACAAGAATTGGTGAGAAAGCTTTAGTGGGGACACCATTTCCCCATGATAACTCTTTCAGTAGTGGATTTCCCTTCATAGAGATAGATTTCTTTCACTTGCTGTTGTCTCACCCCCGTTCATAACTATTTATTTATTTATTTATTTTTCAAACTTATATGCCGCCACTCCCCTAGGGCTCGGAGCGGCTAACTATGAATGGTTTGTAAGTTTGTAATAACTATGAATGGTTTGTAAGTTGGATGTTTGTAACTCGGGGGCTGCCTGTATACTGTAGTAATTTTTAGGACTTTAACCTTGGTAACTGCTACAGGCATGTCTAATTTTAAACAGCTGTTATTCTGGTAGTAAGTATCCACAACTTGCATCAAGTTACCAAATTGAATTTTCCTTGCAATTAATCTTCAGACTTATCGTTTGTAACACTTAATTTTGGTAAAGCTCAAATAAGTTTTCAAGCAAATACGTAGGTCAAAAAGAAGAAACAGTTGAACATCATTAATGTATTTACCTCAACTTTAATAGGTTGTTTATTGTTGTTTATTCATTCAGTTAATTCCGACTCTTAGTGACCTCATGGACCAGCCCACGCCAAAGCTTCCTGTCGGTTGTCACTGTCCACAGTTCCTTCAAGGTCAAGCCACTCACTTCAAGTCACTTCATTACCATCCATCCATCTTGCCCTTTGCCAGCCTCTCTTCCTTTTTCCTTCCATTTCCCCCAGCATCATGATCTTTTCCAAGCTTTCCTGTCTTCTCATGATGTGGCCAAAGTACTTCATCTTTGTCTCTAATATCCTTTTCTCCAGTGAGCAGCCAGGCATTATTTCCTGGAGTATGGACTGGTTGGATCTTCTTGCGGTCCAAGGCACTCTCGGGACTTTCTTCCAACACTAGAGTTCAAAAGAATCTATCTTCCTTCGCTCAGCCTTCCTTATGGTCGAGCTCTCGCATCCATAGGTTACTATGGGGTATACCATTGCTTTAACTATGCGGACCTTTGTTGCCAGTGTGATTTTTCTGCTTTTTACTATTTTTTCAAGTTTGGCCATTGCTCTCCTCCCAAGAAGTAAACGTCTTCTGATTTCCTGGCTGCAGTCTGCATCTGCAGTGATCTTCGCTCCTAGAAATATGAAGTCTGTCACTGCCTCCACGTTTTCTCCCTCTATTTGCCAGTTGTCAATCAGTCTGGTTGCCATAATCTTGGTTTTCTTGATGTTTAACTACAACCCAGCTTTTTCACTTTCTTCTTTCACCTTGGTGATAAGGCTCCTCAGCTCCTCCTCACTTTCAGCTATCAGAGTGGTATCATCTGCATATCTGAGTTGTTAATGTTTCTTCCAGCAATTTTAACTCCAGCCTTGGATTTGTCAAGCCCTGCATGTCGCATGATGTTTTCTGCATACAAGTTGGATAGTTAGGGTGAAAGCCCTGTTGTACTTCTTTCCCAATCTTGAACCAGTCTGTTGTTCCGTGGTCTGTTCTTACTGTTGCAACTTGCTCATTATACAGATTTCTCAGGAGACAGACAAGGTGACTTTGTATCCCCATACCACCAAGAACTTGCCATAATTTATTATGATCCACATAGTCGAAGCTTTAGAATAGTCAATAAAACAGAAATAGATGTTTTTCTGAAACTCCCTAGCTTCCTCCATTATCCAGCGATATTGGCAATTTCGTCTCTCGTTCCTCTGCCTTTTCTAAACCTAGCTTGTACATCTGGCAACTCTTGCTCCATGTATTGCAGGAGTCTACCTTGAAGGATCTTGAGTATTACCTTACTGGCATGTGAAATAAGTGCCACTGTACAAAAGTTTGATCGTTCTTTAGCGTTTTACCTTTTTTGGTATGGGGATATAAATTGATTGTTTCCCAATCTGATGGCCATTCTTGTGTTTTCCATATTTGTTGGCATATTACATGCATCATCTTGACAGCATCATCTTTCAAGATTTTAAACAATTCAGCTGGGATCCCGTCGTCTCCTGCTGCCTTGTTATTAGCAATGCTTCTTAAGGCGCATTCAACCTCACTCCTCAGGATGTCTGGTTCTAATTCACTCACCACACCATCAAAGCTATCCTTTATATTATTATCCTTCCTATACAGATCTTCTGTATATTCTCGCCACCTTTTCTTGATCTCTTAAGCTTTTGTTAGGCCCTTGCCATCTTTGTTTTTGATCATGCCCATTTTTGCCTGAAATTTACCTCCGATGTTTCTAATTTTCTGGAAGTGGTCTCTGGTCTTTCCTATTCTATTGTCTTCTTCCACTTCCTTGCATTGCTTGTTTAAAAATAGTTCCTTGTCTCTTCTGGCTAATCTCTGGAATTGTGCATTTAATTGGGCATATCTTTCCCTATCACTGTTTCCTTTCACCTTCCTTCTTTCTTGGGTTACTTACAGTGTCTCAGCAGACAACCATCTTACCTTCTTGGTTTTCTTTTTCTTTGAGACATACTTTGTTGCCGCCTCCTGAACAATGTTGTGAACTTCTATCCATAGTTCTTCTGGGACTCTATTTATTAAATCTAGTCCCTGTAATCTATTCTTCACCTCCACTGCATAATAACTAGGAATATTAATATTAATTTAATAGGTTATTCATCACTATAGTCATAGAAACGTGTGATCAACTCTTAGATTGCTGTCCACCCTGCAAATAAATAACCTACCATACTTTTTTTCCCCAAACAATCTTCTCCCATACAGTCAGGTCCCCTGTAAGACATTTAATTTAGTGGTCAGATTTTATTATGGTGTAAATGTCTTTGATGAGATTTTATTAAGATTTTTAATGAATCATTTTGTTTTAATTTACTTACTTTTGGTTAGTTATAAGTTTATATTGATGTTGTTTCATTCATTCGTTTGATTTTTTTTTCTCATTATGGCATGGAATATTTGCCACTTTTTGCTTGGAAACTGCCCTGAGGTCCCCTCTGGGAAATAGGGTGGGTTATAAATAAGGTTTTTTAAATTATATTTTTATTATTCAACCAGCCAGAACTCAATTGGCAACTGCCACCCTGAGGACCTGCTTGTTGATCACCCCTAGACTGGAATGACCTGCCAAAAGAGATTAAACAACTAAAGAGACGTTGTCTTCTGGCAGACCTACCCAGTCAATTTAAATATAGAAATTTTAAATTGATTTTTGTATTTACTTTATTTTACTTTAATCTTGCTAACAGGCTTTTTATCTATGTATTTTAAATGGATTTTTTAAAAAAACTTGTAATGTCTTAATCTATTGTGTTACCATTGTTGTAACCCTCGTGTTGGGGAAGAGGCAGGTGTGAAATAAAAAGTATTATTGCTTGTCACGACCCAGGCTGCAGAGCACCAATAACCATACACAGAGGCCAGAATCTATCTAATATCTTTATTGAAGGAATATATAAAGTTAATAAAAACAAGTGTAGAAAATAGTCCAGAATTAGACCTTTCAGGAAAGGTCAGAATTAGTCCAAAAAAGCAATGTCAAATAAGAAATATTAAGGTCCAAAGTTGTAATCCAATAACCGAAACACTCACTTTGCCAAGCAAAGTGAGGGGAGATGACAAGGTCCTTTAGTCCATGAAACTTGAGCGTGGCTAGGAAATAACTTGATACTTGAAACAAGGCTTGAACGTGGAACAGGGTAACTAAGAACAAGAACAAGGTCCGTGGAATAACTTGGTAAAATCCGTGAAACAAGGCAAGGATTGATCCTGGGAAACAAGGCAAGGTCCGTAGATAAACAAAGGCTGGGAAGCAAGGCGAAGGCTGGATAGCAAGGCAAGGCTTGAGCAGGAGCGAGGCTTGAATCGGAGCGCGCTGTCCAGACACAACTCGCTCCGTAGGCTGACGAATTGACTCCGCGAAGTTACTACGCGGGCAAAACACCTAAATAGAGTCTAACTTTCCCGCCGAAGCAGTTCTCTGGGAAACAGAACCGAAAGCTAAACTCTGAGACCAGATGTGAGACTCCCCAAAGATTCTCACGAGAAGCAGTCTTAATTGGCCACATTCTTAGCTGCAATCCTCGCACTCCTGCGCGAAGCTGATTCCAAACTTCTCTGTTGTTTACAAAACTCCCGGCGCAAGAACACGGGAGAAGTAGACTCTGGGCTTGTTTGACATACTTCTGGGAGACAACTTTCCTGCAGGTGCAAGGTTCCCAGATCTGCCTGGGAAAGATCTGGCTGAGAGGAATCCAGTTCAGACTGGGAAGGTAAAAAACCCAAGTTTTCATCTTCATCAGAAATTACAATGTCCTGAGCAGGACTACAAGGCCCATGGGTCATCACACTATCCCCCTCCTCAAGGCCCCTCCCAAACTGGGGCCCTCTCCCCGAGGCGCGAGGTCGCGGTTTGGTGGGATAGGTCTGATGAAAGCGACGGGTTAGATCAGGAGCATGGACTGTGGAGGCGTCTTCCCAAGAGCGTTCCTCAGGGCCAAAACCCACCCAGTCAATGAGATATTGTAGGCGGCGGCGGTGAAAGCGAGAATCCAAAATGTCCTCAACCTCGAACTCCTCCTCCCCATCCATCAAAACAGGAGGGGGGGCCGGTTGGTCTGTATCAGGTCGCACACCATCCGCCGGAAGGAGCAGGGAACGGTGAAACACTGGGTGAATGCGCATTGAACGCGGAAGTTGGAGTTTGAAAGTCACGGGGTTTAATTGCGCCACCACTGGATAGGGGCCAATGAAACGGGCATCTAACTTCCGGCAAGGGCGGTGGGAGGGCAAAAAGCGAGTGGACAGGAAAACCCGATCTCCTACCTTGATTTCGGGGCCCGGCTGGCGATGTTTGTCAGCGTGGCGTTTATAGTCCTCCTTGGCTTGGTCCAGTTGCTGGAGCAAAAGTTGTTGCACCGCTGTGAGTTCCTGCAGCCAATCCTCTGCTGCGGGAACTTCTGAAGTTTCAATGACAGGGGGGAAGAAACGTGGATGGAAGCTGTAGTTTGCAAAGAACGGCGTTTCTTTTGTAGAAGCTTGAACTCCATTGTTGTAGGCAAACTCAGACAGTGGTAACAGAGAAGCCCAATTGTCCTGTTGATAGTTTACATAACAGCGAAGATACTGCTCCAAAGTGGCATTGGTGCGCTCCGTTTGCCCATCTGTTTGGGGATGATGAGCTGAAGATAAGCGAGAGTCTATGCCCAATAGTTTTTGTAGTGCCTTCCAAAAACGAGAGGTGAATTGAGATCCACGGTCTGTGACTAAACTCTTGGGCAATCCATGTAGTCTGAAAACATGTTGAAGAAATAGATCCGCAGTTTCTTTGGCCGTGGGGAGGCCTTCGCAGGGAATGAAATGGGCTAACTTGGTGAAAAGGTCCACCACCACTAGGATCGTGGTGAATCCACAGGAAGGTGGTAGGTCAGTGATGAAATCCGCGGAAATTATTTCCCATGGGCGAGATGGGGTAGGAAGGGGGTGTAAAAGCCCTGAGGGCTTCTCCCTTCGTATCTTGGAGCGCTGGCATACAGGGCAGGTGTTGACATATTTTTCCACATCCTTGCGGATCTTGGGCCACCAAAAATCCCTTAGGATCAAATGCATAGTTTTAAATAGTCCGAAGTGTCCTGCTGGTTTGCAGTCATGACACAGACGAAGCGCTTTTTCCCTGCCCGGTCCGGGTGGGATATAAACATGATTTCTATAGCAGAGCAGCCCATCTTTAAGCGAAAAGGGAAAATGCAGACCTTGGCGAAGTTGGTCCTGCGCCCAGGCATCTGCTTGCTGACTAGCCCTGATTTCTTGAGCACAGATGGGTCCTGGAGTAGGGGAAGTTGAACCAATGGGAATGGATTTGGTGTTCCCCACCGTGAGCGTGGCAAAGTTCTCGGGTTGTAGCAGTTGGGATTCAAAGGTCTCCTTGCGTCCTGCAGCGTATTCCGGTTTACGTGACAGGGCGTCTGCTTGCTTGGTTTGGGCTGGGGTCACATAATGGATCTGGAAGTTGAAACGTTCAAAGAATAAAGCCCAACGTTGCTGCCTCTGATTTAGTTTGCGGGCAGTTCTTAGATGTTCTAGATTACGATGATCAGTGTGGACTTCAATGGGAAATTTGGCCCCTTCTAGCCAATGTCTCCAAGTTTCAAAGGCTGCCTTTATGGCCAGTAGTTCTTTTTCCCAAATGGTGTAATTTCTCTCTGGTGTGGTTAGTTGACGAGAGTAAAAGGCACAGGGATGGAGGTGATCTCCCACCGGTTGTAAGAGTACAGCCCCAATTGCCACATCAGAGGCGTCCGCTTGCACAACAAAAGGGGTTCCAGGATTTGGGTGCTGTAGAATTGGCTGGGAGGTGAATAGTTTCTTTAGTTGCTGGAACCCTTTCTCTGCTTGATCAGTCCAGCGGAAAGGCTGCTTTCCACGGATGCAGCTAGTGATGGGGTCGGACCAGCGGGCAAAATCTGGAATGAACTTGCGGTAATAGTTCGCGAACCCCAAGAAACGCTGCACCTCTTTCTTGTTAGTTGGCGCCCGCCATTCCAATACTGCTGAAACCTTGGCTGGATCCATGGAAAGCCCTAGAGGCGAGATGCGGTAACCAAGGAAATCTACCTCTTGTAGATCAAAGGCGCATTTTTCCAGCTTGGCATAAAGTCCATGATCCCGCAATCGTTGTAACACCATTTTGACGTGGTTCTCATGTTCTGATTGTGATCTAGAAAACACCAAAAAATCGTCCAGGTAGATTATCAAGAACCTGTCTAGATAGTCCTGAAAAATGTCATTGACAAAATGCTGGAACGTTGCGGGAGCTCCGCATAAACCGAAATTCATAACTCGGGACTCGAATAATCCGAATTTGGTCTGGAAGGCGGTCTTCCACTCGTCCCCTTCCCTGATGCGAACTAAGTTGTAAGCCCCCCGAAGATCCAGCTTGGTGTAAACCTTGGCTCCTCGAAGCCGATCCAGTAGATCCGAGATTAAGGGCAGGGGATAGCTGTTCCGCTTGGTGATATTGTTCAATGCTCTGTAGTCCACCACCAAGCGTAGTTCCCCTGACTTCTTCTTCACAAACATCACTGGGGAGGCGGCTGGGGATTGAGAGGGTCTGATGAATCCCTTGCGAAGGTTTGTCTCTAGGAATTCCCTGAGAGCTTCTTGCTCTGGTTCAGTCAGGGAGTAGAGATGCCCTCGCGGAATCGGGGCCCCCTCCACCAAGTCAATGGCACAGTCATAAGGTCTATGTGGGGGTAATTTTTCGGCTTCTTTCTCATTGAATACATCCCAATACTCGGAGTACTTCTTTGGCAAGGTGATGATGGGCTCGGTGTCTGTGGCATGGCATACCTTGGCTACGAGGCAATGGTTTTGGCAGTACGGTGAAGCAAACTGCAGTTCTCTGTTGGACCAGGAGATGTTAGGGTCGTGGAGAGTCAGCCATGGAATTCCCAAAATCACAGGAAAATGGGGAACCTCGGTAACAAAGAAGGAAATCTCTTCCATATGTTCCCTTATCCACATCCTGGTGGGTTCCGACCACTGACTTACGGGGCCCGTCTTGAGGGGACGGCCGTCTATGGCTTGCACCACACGGGCATTCTTGAAATCATGATATTGTAATCCCAGAGAGTCGGCATACTCTCTATCGATGAAATTGTTGGTAGCTCCAGAGTCTATCATGGCGTGGATCATGACGGGTCCCCTTTTTGCTGACCATAATGTGACCACGAGAAGGAACAGGACCCCGGTTGGCGGCTCTTGGATGGATTTTTTGACCGGGTTGGCGAGCCTCTCTACACCCGGTCGTTGGCTTCCCCCGCCGGCTGTGTGCCAGTCGGCTCAGAGGCCTTCGTCTCCGTGGAGGACGCCGCCGCAAGACGGGCGGCAGGCTTCCCTTTGGCTGGGCACTCTCTGGCGAAGTGGCCCCCGTTCCCGCAGTACCAGCAGAGGTTTAAGCGTTGACGACGGGCCTTCTCGGCGGCATCTAGTCTGGGACGCACATTGCCCAACTGCATCGGCACCTCCTCGCCTCCTCTGGGGTATGGGGTTGGCGGTGGGGGTCTCCACACCGGACGTGGCTGAACGCTGGCGGGAGCGGGGGGTTTTGCCCCGGCTCTACTGCCCTGGCCTCGAACCCACTGTTTCCTGTTGGCAATCATGACTTCAGCCCGTAGACATTGATCAATGAGTGCCTCAAGGGTCTGGGGAGGATCCACCTTGGAGATTTCTTCCAGCATTTCAATGTTGAGACCCTCCCGGAATTGTCCCCTGAGGGCTACATCGTTCCAGCCGGTGTTGTGGGCCAGCACTCGGAACTCGGCTATATACTGAGACATAGGTCTGTCTCCTTGGAAAAGACGACGGAGTTTGTGACCGGCTGCCTCCAAATTGTCCTCGATTCCCCAAGTCTCCTTGAGGTGGTCCAAGAAGTGTTGTGCTGATCTTAGGTGTGGAGAGGTTTGGTCGAACAGGGCCGTCGCCCAGCTGGCCGCTGGCCCGTCTAGAAGACTGTAAACCCATGCCACTTTGATGTCTTCTTGGGGAAACTCGGCAGCACGGGCCTCTAGATAAGCTTGACATTGGCGACGGAAGACATGAACCTTAGAAGCTTCTCCAGTAAACTTGGTTGGCAACGCCATGGCCGGGAGACGAGCTCCGCGTTCCTTCAAACCCCTTATTTCTCCATCCTGTGCATTGAGCTTATCACGGATTCGGTCCACCTCTTCCTTGTCGATGGTGTAGGTAATCGGCTGGCCGCTCGGCCCAGGTACGACTCCGGTAGACATTCTGGCCGAGGTTAATTGGTGCTTAGGGGGCGCGGAGTCAAACTGTCACGACCCAGGCTGCAGAGCACCAATAACCATACACAGAGGCCAGAATCTATCTAATATCTTTATTGAAGGAATATATAAAGTTAATAAAAACAAGTGTAGAAAATAGTCCAGAATTAGACCTTTCAGGAAAGGTCAGAATTAGTCCAAAAAAGCAATGTCAAATAAGAAATATTAAGGTCCAAAGTTGTAATCCAATAACCGAAACACTCACTTTGCCAAGCAAAGTGAGGGGAGATGACAAGGTCCTTTAGTCCATGAAACTTGAGCGTGGCTAGGAAATAACTTGATACTTGAAACAAGGCTTGAACGTGGAACAGGGTAACTAAGAACAAGAACAAGGTCCGTGGAATAACTTGGTAAAATCCGTGAAACAAGGCAAGGATTGATCCTGGGAAACAAGGCAAGGTCCGTAGATAAACAAAGGCTGGGAAGCAAGGCGAAGGCTGGATAGCAAGGCAAGGCTTGAGCAGGAGCGAGGCTTGAATCGGAGCGCGCTGTCCAGACACAACTCGCTCCGTAGGCTGACGAATTGACTCCGCGAAGTTACTACGCGGGCAAAACACCTAAATAGAGTCTAACTTTCCCGCCGAAGCAGTTCTCTGGGAAACAGAACCGAAAGCTAAACTCTGAGACCAGATGTGAGACTCCCCAAAGATTCTCACGAGAAGCAGTCTTAATTGGCCACATTCTTAGCTGCAATCCTCGCACTCCTGCGCGAAGCTGATTCCAAACTTCTCTGTTGTTTACAAAACTCCCGGCGCAAGAACACGGGAGAAGTAGACTCTGGGCTTGTTTGACATACTTCTGGGAGACAACTTTCCTGCAGGTGCAAGGTTCCCAGATCTGCCTGGGAAAGATCTGGCTGAGAGGAATCCAGTTCAGACTGGGAAGGTAAAAAACCCAAGTTTTCATCTTCATCAGAAATTACAATGTCCTGAGCAGGACTACAAGGCCCATGGGTCATCACATTGCTGTTGTTGAGTCAGTTAAATTATTTTTTGTACATTTTGGGATCTTAAAAATTATATTGACCTTTTGAGTAGTGATTCATATGAGTGTCAGATTTATCAGTTCAATCAAATTTCATGATAAACTATTTGAGATAGATTTGGTGATAATTTTATAAAATCATTTGTTCTGCAGATTTTTAAGATATGTTTTAAACTGCTATCTTTTGAAAATATTACAATATCTTTCTAAAAATCCAATTTATTTTTCATTTTATTTCTGCTCAGTTTGACCAGTGTTTTTGATTGAGGAAGTGAAACTTAGTTTGTAAGAGTTCCACCTTTGCAAATGCAGTTGTGCATTTATTTTAGTAATCCTTGTAGTGCAGTGGTTCTCAACCTGAGGGTCCCCAGGTGTTTTGGCCTACAACTCCCAGAAATCCCAGCCAGTTTACCAGCTGTTAGGATTTCTAGGAGTTGAAGGCCAAAACATCTGGGGATCCATAGGTTGAGAACCACTGCTGTAGGTAGATATTCTGTAAAAAAAATTGTCTCATGCATGTTCATGCAACTTGCACTGCTCTTTGAACAACCACACAGAAATAGAAATAAGAAAAAAAAATACTTATATAGAAGTAGTCTGTTGTGAACTTTAGAACCCTTAAGGTTCACTTCTACAGTGGTTCTAACATTTGGGAGTATCTAAGTTTTGATCAATTGACATCCTAGATCATTGTCATATCAACATTAATCTTTGAGTGGCAATAGCTTCTACAGACAACTATTTCTATAGGTCATGGTACTATTGGTAGTGTTAGCAGTGACCCATTTAAGGTGGAATCGGGTGTCAAGCAGGGATGTGTTATTACCCCAAACTTATTTTCCATCTTCATCGCTATGATACTTCACCTTGTTGATGGGAAGCTTCCCACCAGTGTGGAAATCATCTATTGGACAGATGGCAAGCTATTTAACCTCAGCAGACTGAAAGCCAAAACCAAGGTCACCACAACATCTATTATAGAACTCCAGTATGCCGATGACAACGTAGTCTGTGCACATTCAGAAGAAGACCTACAAGCCACTCTAAACACCTTCGCAGAAGCATACGAGAAGCTCGGCCTCTCATTGAACATTGAGAAAACCAAAGTGCTCTTCTAACACGCACCAGCTAATCCCTCTGCAATGCCAGGAATACATCTTAATAGTGTCACATTAGAAAACGTTGACCATTTCCGCTACATTGGCAGCCACCTCTCCACAAAAGTCAACATTGACCCTGAAATACAACACCGCTTGAGCTCTGCAAGTGCAGCATTTTTCCGAATGAAACAGAGAGTGTTTGATGATCGGGACATCTGTAGAGATACCAAGGTGCTTGCTTATAAAGCCATTGTCCTCCCAACCCTGCTCTATGCCTGCGAAACGTGGATGGTCTAACAGACATCACATTCAACTCCTGGAGCGTTTCCATCAGCGTTGCCTCAGAAAAATCCTGCAAATCTCTTGGGAAGACAGGCAGACAAATGTCAGCGTGCTGGAAGAAGCAAAGACCACCAGCATTGAAGCGATGCGCCTATGCCATCAACTCTGCTGGACTGGCCACGTTGTCCGAATGCCCGATCACCATCTCCCAAAGCAGCTACTCTGCTCCCAACTCAAGAATGGAAAACGGAATGTTGGTGGGCAGAAAAAGAGATTTAAAGATGGGCTTAAAGCCAACCTTAAAACCTGTGGCATAGACACTGAGAACTGGGAAGCCCTGGCCCTTGAGCGCTCTAACTGTGACAGCAGTGCTGCGGAGTTCGAAGAGGCACGAATGGAGGGCTTAAGGGAGAAATGTGCCAAGGGGAAGGAACGTCAAGCCAACCCTAACCAGGACTGTCTTCCACCTGGAAATCAATGTCCTCACTGCGGGAGAACATGCGGGTCAAGAATAGGTCTCTTCAGCCACCTAAGAATCCACCCCCAAGACACCAGAAATGGAAGACCATCATCCTCAACCTACGAGGGATCGCCTAAGTAAGTATTGTTAGTGCTAGCAGCATTTTTTCGAAAATGGTGAAAGTTTAATTTCTTTCTGGTTAGTTATCTTGATCTTTTAAAAATGTTACGTAGTAGCACACAGTATCCTAAAAAGTACTTTGCTTGACATACAACAGAAAGGTGTATCTGTTATCAGACTCTTTAAATAAGGACATGATATGTGAAAACATTTCTGTAGGAGTTGCCATTGTTGTGTCAGTCATTCAATGTTTTAAATAGTGTGGTACAATTTTATTGTGTTGTAAGGCAAGTTTGTGTTGGGATAGTAGATGTAATATATGGTAAACTAAGTCTGTATGTTATGGTGAGAATATCTCCTTTAAATTTATGAATTAGTACATAGCTTTCAGTATGAATGAATGAATTGTTCAATGTACTAGCCATAGGCCATGACATCAGTAATATATAACCTTTATAAACACTTTCCAATATAAACATTAAAACTTATTTAAAAAATTAAAACTAGCTCTTTAAAATTATGATGGCAGAAACATAACAATGACAGTGTCTGATTTGTATCATCCCAAACCATTTCCATTTCCATTTCTGACCTCAAGTATGGATTTTGCTACTTTAGCTCTGATCTTTTGGGCTGCGATTGCAAATGTAGCCACCTTATGTGTTATGTTTTTGGAATAATCTGCTAGCAAGTCACAGATCATAGCAGATTGTTGCCATGCTACCCTTTCTTCCAAGAGTGTCCCCAGGAGATTTTTCCTAGGATCATTATACAAGGGACAATGTAGCAGATAGTGTATTAGATCTTCTTTTTCCCCCGTGCCACAAATGCAAAGTCGTTGGACATAGGGGGATCCCTCTGTATCTTCCCTCTAGCCAGTTGGATGGCATTGTTTGGAAGCGCAGGGCTGTGAATGCTTTCCTCAGGGCTGCAGACGTTAGGTCTTGAAGATATTGTTGACATATTGGTCACTCTTCAGTGGGGGATAGCTTTCAGTAGAATGAGTTCCTAAATGAAGGAGAAGATTTGTTAAAAATACCAGGATCTTTCATATCTATATATATAAAAGGAGAATGGCATCGCTCCACCAGGCAAAACAACAAAACTAAAGGCCCCCAACCTAGAAAATTGACAACACAACCCCTCATCCATGTCTCTACGTTCTTACAAACAAACTACACATCCCTAACCTCCATGGGGCCTAAAAACCCCCAAAAACAGGAATGCTCCATCTGCACCTGCGCCATAGGCCAGTCCGAGCACAGACAGCACAACCCCCACCCCTCCCTTCAACGGCCCCTCTCCTGCGCAATCCTTTTTGCGCCACAAATGTTGCTGCCATTTCCCACATCGTCCACACCATCCCGGAGACAAGAACACGCCAGCCGCCCAGCCCCCTTTCTCTTAAAAATACCCCCAACACTCCCCCCCTCAGCCACCAGAGCCACCATCACTCACCTTCCCTGCAACGTTTTTCACCTTCAAACCGCCCCCCTCCCAGCCGCAGGAGCCACCATCACTCACCTTCCCTTCCCCACTTCTGCCGTCCACAGCTCTCACCTCCCCCCACCGGAGACAAAAGCAGGCAACCCCCCCCCAAAAAAAAACAGTCTCTCCACAGCCAACAACACACTACAACAACAAGGTACGTTCCAAAATGCAGCCATCAGGGACATCCCCAAGGGGAAAGAGACACCATGGGACAGCAAGATCCCCACAAAAACTACAGAACTTAAAAAACTTCAGGGGAAGGAAGGGAAAAGGAGAGGGAGACAACGCCATACCACACAAACAAACAAAAACACTGACAGAGGGGGAAAGGGGGAAGCCCCATACTAAAAATACAACACTACAGCCATTACACTTACAAAATACCTCAAATACACATCCGGACATACCACACAGGAAACAATCACAGCCAGCTAACACCTCTCAGTAAAGGATTCTTCAATGTACTAACCAGGCAGACCTTGAGGCTGCATGCCTATTCAATGCTAATCAAGGACATCCATGGCAATATCCACACCTCCCTCAACCAGACAACAGTTCTTTCTACCACACTGGACGTTATTCCACACATAGATCAACCCCTTTGTGACCCACCTTGATTAACACTAAACAACCTTGCAGCTTCAAAGCCAGGCTGTCTCCTAGGCCACAGCAAAAAAAAAAAAAAAAAAACCAAAACAAAAAACCCCCCACTTCAGTGTGGATTTTAAACCATTGTGTAGAAGGGGCCTCATATAATCCTGTTCCAGGCAAATCATATAACATTATCAATAAAATGTGTAATAATTACTGTGCTCTAATAACAATACACAACAGTATAATCTCTAAAATCAGGACACTAAATAAACAACAACACTCAGAACACAGGGGAATTCCACACAGGAAACAACCAGGCCCAGCTAACACCTCCCAACAAAGGATTCCCTCAGGCAGAAAGCAGCCAGGCTTGGAAGCTACAAGACCATTCAATGCTAAACAACTTAAATAATCACACCCAGCTAACATGTCCCAGTAAAGGATTCTTCCAGGTACTAACCAGGCAGACCTTGAAGCTGCATTCCTATTCAATGCTAATCAAGGAGATCCATGGCAACACCTGCCTCAACCAGACAAAAGTTCTTTCTACCACACTGCACGTTATTCCACACATATATCAACCCCTTTGTGGCCCACCTTGATTAACACTGAACAGCCTTGCAGCTTCAAAGCCAGACTTTGGAAACCACGAGGCTACTCCATCTCATTCAGCCTGGCCTAGCAAGGATACCCTATGTAGAAAACGGCCAGACTTTGAAGCAGTGAGGCTATTCACTGCAATTCCAATTGGCCACAGCAACGCGTGGCAGGGCACAGCTAGTATATATATTGTTTTTGCAAAATCTCTTATGATGACAATTCATATTTATTTTCCAGTGTAGATGTTGGTGTGTGCAGGTGCATACATATAGTCCTATGTTAAGATTGTGACGTTTTTGTGATGTTTTTAGTGGTACTAAATGTCTTAATTGTTGTAAAGTGTTATATTTATATGGGTGATGTTTATGAGTTATGATTAATATGTTTATTTGGATTTATTTTTCTTCTATGGTATTGTGGTTTGTCATTTTTTATTTGTTTGTTTTTATTTAACCTTTTTTGGATTGTAAGTGTGACTGATATTATGTACATTGTTTCATCTTGTTGGAAGCTGTCCTGGGTCCCCTTGGGGAGAGGAGATAGGATATAAATAAAGCCTTATGATTTTTATTATTATTTGTTTGAGGTGCTATCACAAATTGTGTTAATGTAGAAAAATAGTTCCCACATATAATGTTATCTATACACATTTCCTTCTATCTGAGTGTAGGAGATGATGTTTATGAAGTAGTCCTTATAGTTGATGTAGAATCTGCAATTTTTGATTACTGAGACTGGACACCAATGCCTTATATATTTACTGAACAGGTGCAAGAATCGAAGATTAAAACAATAAGCCTAAAACGTTTTTTTCTTCATCTCTTTCATGTTGCAGGATGACGCAGCTTTGTAAGGGTTTATAACCTAAACAAAAAATGAGCTTAACATCTTGGTTTTTGGTGAGCAGTGGAGGCACCCGCCATAGGCTGCCACGAGAGATGATTTTTGTTGGAAGAGATGACTGTGAGCTGATGTTGCAGGTATCTGTTATCCAGAGTATACATGTTCAAAACTTTAATTTAGATACATATTTTCTTGAGGTGATTACATTTAGATCTTTTAGCTATTTTCCTTTTCATATGTAGCTTTTATTTGCAGTTTAATCACAGTTAATACATTTCTTGATGTATGTCCTGAAAGAAAGAACATGCATATTTGTCAACCACTTTTGACAAATCTATTTTTATGTCAAGTTAATTATTTCTACTTTTGCCTTAAAATGCTCATCTGGCCTATTTTGTTCTGGAATTGGGTGTTGTTTCAGGTCTCTACAAAAATTCTTTCCATGTCTGAAACTGTCATACAGGAGCTGATTAAATATTTAAAGATTACAAAAGACTTTATTGAAAGAACTACATTTCTATAGGAATGTTAGGACCTAGCTATCTGTCCCTAGAGACATGTTGTCTGTCTCCATATGAGAAAAAAAAACATAGGGAAGTCTCAGTCTTACCATGTGGTCAGAAATGTGAATAAAGGGGTGTGTCTCTGAGAAGTATCAGTCTAAAGCAGGCCTGTACGAACTGAGGCCCCCCAGCTGTTTTGACCTCCAAGTTCCAGAGTTCCTAACCATTGGACAAGCTGGCTAGCGCTTCTGGGACTTGAAGGCCAAAATAGCTGGAGGGCTGCAGGTTTTGCAGGTATGGTCTAAAGCAGGGGTCCCCAAACTAAGGCCCGGGGGCCACATGCGGCCCATTGAAGCCATTTATCCATCCCCTGTGGTGGTGGCAGCTCCCTCCTCCTCTGCCGAGGAAGTTGCATGGGGCGCGGGGTAGGAGGGAAAGGCGCGCACCTTTCCCGTCTCCTCCCTCACCTGGTGTGTGCCTTCCAAAGCTTTGCTTGTTTATAATAGTATTTTAATTATTATTTAATCAACAATTAATTATTAAGGGGTGCTTTGGTAGTGCTTTTGGTGTACAAAGGCAGAAGGAGGTTGGACTAAATGGCCCAAGGGGTCTCTTCCAACCCTCTTTATTATTTTTATTATGATTATGATTTACATTGAGGCTGTATTTATTCCTGTTTTTTTTAACTTCAAAATAAGATATGTGCTGTGTGCACTGCATAGGAATTTGTTCATAGTTTTTTTTAAAACTATAGTTGGGCCCTCCAACGGTCTGAGGGACTGTGAACTGGCCTCCTGTTTAAAAGGTTTGGGGACCCCTGGTCTGAAGTCACGAATAGCCCGAGAGACTAGAAAGACAGGCAGACACAGAGGGTAAATGGGGGAAGGGCTTTCCCTACAACTTCAATTCTGCCTATAATGATGACTATAAATTTGTGAAGGATCAACCTGTATTACATGTTTGCTGCTTAAATATATTAAATAAAATCAGCTTAATATCTTCTTCGTATTGCAGTCACGGAGTGTGGACAAACAACATGCTGTAGTCAACTATGATGCTTCTACTGATGAACACTTAGTGAAAGATTTAGGCAGTCTAAATGGGGTAAGTGAATTCTGTTTTTGGTAAGTGTAGTTCAGTCTGTATAACAGAATTCTGAACAAAGAAATACAATGCCTTTATATGTTTGGTAGAAGAAAAGTTAAGAAATAAATTTCTTGAAATCTGACAATATGAAAATGGTAGGGGAGGTTTTAATACATTATGGCAATTGAGAGCAATTTGTTTCCCATTCTTTGGTAAAATGTAAGTTTTTAGTAGCCATAGAGTAATTTTTGTGTTGTCGAAGGCTTTCATGGCCGGGATCACAGGGTTGTTGTATGTTTTCCGGGCTGTATGGCCATGTTCCAGAAGTATGGGAAGAACAGATAAGTCTGGCTTACCAGTTTCCCCTAGTATGTTTTTAAAAACAGCATAGTCTATATGTTTGGGCAGTAAAATGGAACAAGAAAGGCAGATGCTGTTGAACAGAGAGAAAAATCATCCCGAGAAGCTTTCAAGTTGAATTGTTGTTGTTGTTTATTTATTCAAGGCTTACTTAACCTAGTTATTTAATTTCACACATGGATATTGTTAGTTTTGGTTAAAAGTTTGTTGAAACTTAATAAACTTCTTTTCATTTTCATGATATAAAAACCTATCTCTATTCTTTTTATATATTTCTGCCCCTGATACCAAAATTTCTGTTAAAGAAGTAATTCTCAGAATTACAGCTACTTTATTAACTTAAGTATATCTGTACCAATGAAAAGATATTATTAGTTCAGCAAGTTATTGCTTATTTCATTAGCAGATATGCATGTTAGATTCAGGTCACACTGACAAAAATTAAAGTCTGAATTAGACATCCGTACATCACTCTGGATATTTATTGGGCAAGTGAGGTTTCCTGGAAACATTATTTTCAGCAGGTCCACAATGATATGTGATGTAATTATTACAAAGAACCTACGGTGTCATCTATATACAGATAATGTCCAGCTCTGTCACTCCTTCCCACCTACTAAGAGATCTGTTCAGATCCTGAATTGATGCTTGACAGCTGTGTCAGACTGGATGAGGGTGAACAAATAGAAATTGAATCCAGACAAGACAGATGTCCTTCTGGTCAGGGCATAGGGTTACAGCCTGTGTTGGATGGGGTCACACTCCTCTTGAAGACTCAAGTTCGCAGCTTGGAGGTTCTCCTGGATTCATCGCTGAGCCTGGAACCCCAGATTAAAACTTATGCACCAGTTGTACCTGTACCTTGGGAAGTCTGACTTGGCCACAGTGGCCCATGCTGTGGTTACATCTCATATAGATTACCGCAACATGCTCTACATTGCCTTTGAAGACTGTTTGGAAGTCAATTGGTCCAACGGGTGCCAGCCAGGTTGATCACCGGAGCAACATATAGGGAGCACACAACTCCCCTGTTGCGCCAGCTCCACTGGCTGTCAGTCTGCTCCCAAGCACAATTCAAAGTGCTGGCTTTAGCCTATAAAGCCCTAAATGGTTATGGCCCAGCTTACTTGTCAGAATATATCTTCCCTTATGAACCACCTTGAAGATTAAGATCATCTGGGGAGGCCCTGCTCTCAGTCCCTGCTGCTTTGCAAGCGTGATGTTGGGGACAAGAGACAGGGCTTTCTCGGTGGTGGCCCCTCGACTGTGGAGCTTCCTCCCTAGCAAAATAAGATCAGCCCCTCCCTCCTGGCCTTTAGAAAGAAAGTAAAAACCTGGCTCTGGGATCAAGCCTGTGAATAATAGCGCAGTGCAATAATAGATGTGTAATATATACAGTGAACATGGAACGGCTTTAGACTACGATTTTTGGATGACGCGATTTTAACTGAATGTAATGTTTTAAATAAATGGCAATATGTATTCATTTTTAATTTGCAAATATTTTAAGCTTATGTTTTATATGTGTTTTTAAGGCATTGAATAATTGCCATATGTAAGCCACCTTGAGTCCCCTTCAGGGTAGAGAAAGGCGTGGTATAAATAGGGTAAATAAATAATAAATAAATAAATTCATATTCAGAAAGTCACCATTATTCCAGTTAATGTTTATTTTTGTTTTTCCTTCCTAGACATTTGTGAATGATGTACGGATTCCAGAACAGACATACATTACCCTAAAGCTTGAGGATAAACTGAGATTTGGATATGATATCCTTATAAAAATAATGAATTACTGTTTCTTTAGCTCTGTTCATGCATCTAAGTACTGACTTGCCAGTTTATTTCATTTTTAAAGAACATGTTCTACAGTAAGTTAAACATTCGAATCCTGATTTCTTACACCAAAATTAAGGCAGTGTCTGAGATGCCAAAATGTTATCTTTTTCTGCTGTGGATCATATATTGATTGACTTAGCTTGGCAAGCAAATATTTTGCAAATGCTGAGTGAAATACAGGGTGCTCGTTATGATTTTTAGAGTAGCAATGTAGAATGACATATGTTCTCCCCCCCCCCCCCCCATAATTCATAATGGAAACCATGTTGTATCTACACAAACAACTGAACCGTTGCTGTTGCTTTAAGCCTTCTGTTCTTAATGGTGATCAGCAACTGATGTTTAAGCTCTCTCTTAAGATCAGTTTATACAGATGGGGTAATTGTGATGGTAAAAAGAAGCACAATAATCAACCCTTCACGTGTAATGCCAGCCCCATATGTCTTCCTCACATGCCAGGCAAGTTATGATCTGAATTATCTACCAATCAGGTGGTTTGCAGGTTGGCTAGACTTCAGCATGGTTGCAGGAGGAGGAGTGAAGACACAGGAAAAGTTGTACCCAAATATTCCTATTTAAATAATTTAGCTCCCCTGCTGTCCAGTGGATTGGTGCTTGAAAAAGCTTCAGTTATCTGCAGACATTGATGCTTAGTGGGACCTAATCATATGACAAGGGGATGGAATAGAAAATATCAATATTCATAACTGCACTGTAATGTCTTTATGTAAAAGAGAGAGTGAATGGGAAGAGAGGGCTTCATGTAATTGAGAATGGGGGATATAGTGGCTCTGGACCTATTCACAGCCATTATTGTCTTTGGTCACAGCAGTATGATCAGTATGCTGCCCTCAGGAACAAAAAAGTTGGCCATACCACTTATAAAATATTGAAAGTGCAATCAGTTATGTTTCTCTCCCAAATCTTCACCCCATATTATCCACAATTATCTGGACTGTACTGGTAAAATAACTATGATTATTAGTTATTCTTCTAAGGAACCAAACATTGCCAAAACTTAGTGTGCTCAGGAAAAGGCAAACAAAAGAATTCGCTGTCAAGTTTTTTCAATTTTGCAAGACCACCTGCTTCCCAACCAGTAGCAAGCATAAAAAGTCAAGACAAAGCATGTAAGTTGCCCATGCCTGCTGACTCACATATTTAACATCACATCAATACAACTGGTTGCTCGATTAGCAGTACCAAATCAGTTTTTTCTCACCTTGAAATGTGCACAGTAAGTAAAGCTGAAGTTAGACAGATGGTATATTGGGCACATAGGTATGCATTGAAAAAATAAAGTTATTTCAGGTATTGTTGCTATTATTAAATGTGTGAGAGGCATATGCTACTGTCTTTATGTTGTTACAAATATTCCAGTATTTTTATTTCCACTTGAACCTTTAAAGGTTTTTCAATATAACATTTAAGACAGATGTGTGAAACAACAAAACATTATTTAGAGCAGTGGAAAATGTTATTTTTGTAAATTTCAATAACTGATTGTGGTTTGTAATGTAGTTGCACAAATTCTGGTATTTTCCTTATCACATCATACATACCAATCTTTTTACTGTAGTTAGAGGAGAGATGAGAGTCCCAGAGGAAGCACTTAAGGTAAAAATATATACTCGAATGTATTACTTTTGTTTCTATGCTTAGATAATAATGATAAAATTGATTTTCACTATCATTTGGATAATTAATATAAATGTTGCTGCTTTATTGACAGTCATATTTGTAGAGATAGGTTCTTTTGTCAGTTGAATGCACAACTAAAATAGAGATGCCAGTACATACACAACAGGGTTGAAGCTTAATATTATTTTGCTTCTTTATATAGTAAACAAACATGTTCATGAATTTCACTGAAATTCTTAGTTTGATTGGATTTTTATTTGGTTTCTAGCATGAAAAATTTACCAGTCAATTGCAGTTGTCCCAAAAATCTTCAGAGGCAGAAGGATCAAAGTTAACCAGTGCCAAAGTTGCAGAGCCAAAGGTACAAGATACCATCTCTGAAGCACACTACAGAACTATAGATACACTGAAATCAGAAGAGAAATCTGCAGGTAAGAGAAAGGGATGTAGCTGTTGGAGCCATTGCATGGTTAATGTAAAAACTGTATTCAAGATATAATGTTGAATGGCATTTTCAAGCTGTTTTACATAGTTTCCTATTTTGTTTGGCATTATGTGAAATGCACTTAAGCATCATAGTTTGCTTTGCTACATTCAGTCATTTGAGGAGTAGGACTATACACTAGAATTAGTTCAAGATTGTTTTGATCCTATACAAGGTTAAATTCCATACCACCATCTGGTTTGTCATCCTGAAGTGGACTAGAAAATATGAGCATACAATACCTCTTTTGCACTATTATTTTTATGTTTATTTATATCCTGTTTTTCTCTCCACAAAGCAGCTTACATTGAAAGTATTTTAATACAATTAGAAATTAATTGTATTAATTAAAAATTAACAGTTTAAATCCCTAAAACTGATTAAAAACTGATCAAAAATCATCAGAGGCATGGCTCATGTGTCTTCAGGTTGCAGCCACTAGATTAGCAAGTAAAATAAATGCTGCTTTCTTGATGATTGGCCTTAAATAAGGGACTTCTATTTTGCTTCTTTGGTGCAGGTCTTCTTGAATTTGTGAAACTATTCAGATATGGCTCTGACTTTCAAAACTTCATTTGAGGGGTTACCTCTTTTGTCTAAATTTATCCTTGAGTATAAATTTCACACACATTTTTCCAACTAGAAATGTTTATTTTGACAACAGTAGTTTTGCAGAAAATTAAGGTCTTTGGCCAGTCTACCTGGCACTTGTGAATGTGGTCTGGATTGAACAAAGATGAAGCTAACTCTCTGTGGAAAAAAGGGGCAGCTATCCTATTTCTATCTGTAACATACTGAAGATTCATGCACATAGAGATTCTTGTTGTGCCTTGCTATTTGTTTCTAGAATGCATTCCTCCATAAATCCACTCAGGCTACTTCCATAGGATTGGAAGGGACTGCTATGACCTGTAATTCCAGCCATATGGGAACACACAATTACAGAAAAACCCCAGCCCCAGAATACTTGTTTTTAATTCTTTCTTTTTTTTACTATAAATTGTATATCAATTGAAGCGTTTGTTCATATTTAAAAGTAAAAACTCCTGACAATTACTTTTAGCATGCCCAATTAAATGTGGCTTATCCATTCATCCAGTTTTAATGGAATTTACCATTATACCATCAAGATAACTGGGGCATCTCCTGTTTTATTATTATTGTATATTGAATCATTTGCAATATTATTTGCTTTCATTTTAAGAATTATTGCAATGTTAATAAATCACTGCTTGCATATATTGTTAGTTACAAATGAATTTTTTGAAAGAAATGGAGCAAATTCCATGAAAGAAAGAAAATCTTTAATTCAAACAAATTAAGAGAACTACATTTTGTGATTTTTTTAAAAATAACACTTCTGGAAAAAAAAACCATGCCCGTTTAGAAAGAGAACACTTCTATTCTGCTTAGTGATTCAGCCTACATGTTTCCCTTTTACTACTTGCTTCTGTAATAGTTAATGATGGAAATAGAAGCAACTAAGCAGTCAGGTCTTCTGTTTTATTAAAATAGCATGGTTTTTCTGTCTGTCACACAACCCACCAGATTTTTTTAAGTGACTCGAAGCTTGCACCATAGTAAGTGTTTATCTTACTTAAACAATATGAAGGCAACAGAAGTAAAAATGTATTGAGTATTTACCATGAATTGTAATTTTAAGAGAATAATTTCTTTTTTTAATTGCCATGGTTGTTGCTCTTGTTTTATTTCTTTGTATAGATATTTCTGCCATGCCTCGAGGTACACCTTTGTATGGACAACCATCATGGTGGGGTGATGATGAGGCGGAAGAACAGAATGGTTACAAACAAGATGGTAAACCTGAAGAGAAAATGCAAGATGCTAGAGTATTAGGTAAGATTATTTAAGATACAGAGGCCCCATAGTTTTTCCACATGCCCTTTTTAAAGGTGAGAGGATTTTATAATGTCATTTCAATTTTGCTTCAAAGAAAAGCATATTAATAAGACGATGTCTGTAGGGTGTTCAAAAAACTTTTCTGAAGAAACCCAAAACCCTGCCACTTCTGATGAGAGGAAGAGGAAGACGTGAGCGGTATATAGTTATGGGTTCTGTATGGTAGAATCATGGAATCTGTATGGTAAAACATGAACATTAAAACATCAATTAAAATCATACAATCAGGTCATATTCCAGGGCTGAGCCAAGTCGTCATTACGTTATTCGTATGTTATTGCACTGCTCCCGTTTACTGACTAAAAGCTTGATCCCAAAGCCATGTTTTTAGTTTTTTCCTGAAGGTCAGGAGGGAGGGAGCCAATCTAATTTCAATGGTGAGGGAGTTCTATAGATGTGGGGCCACTATTGAGAAGGCCCCGTTTCTTGTCCCCACCAGTTGCGCTTGCGAGGGGGGTGGGAACAACAGCAGGGCCTCCCCTGACAATCTTAGCCTCCGAGGTGGATCATATAGAGAGATACGTTCGGACAGGTATTTGAACCAGTTAATGACAGGATTTGTGTGACAGGCTGTTATCCACCTACCGTATATACTTGAGTATAAGCTGACCCTAATATAAGGTCCCAGGTTCAAATCTGGGGAGCGGAGTGAGCGCCTGCTGTAATCTCCAGCTTTTGCCAACCTAGCAGTTCAAACACATGCAAATGTGAGTAGATCAATAGGTACCGCTCCAGCAGGAAGGTAACGGTGTTTTGCGCAGACATGCCGGCCACATGACCTTGGAGGTGTTTACGGACAACGCCGGCTCTACAGCTTAGAAATGGAGATGAGCACCAACCCCCTGATTCGGACACGACTGGACTTAACGTCAGGGGAAACCTTTACCTTTACTTAATATAAGCCGAGGCACCTAATTTTACCACAAAAAACTGAGGAAACATTGACTCGAGTATAAGCTGAGGGTGGAAAATGCAGCAGCTACTGGTAAATTTCAAAATGAAAATAGATCCCAATGAAATTATATTGAGGCATCAGTAGGTTAAAGGTTTTTGAATATTTACCGTATTTCAAAGAAAAACAGTAAACTAGCTCTGTAAGTGGAAAAGTAGGGTAAAGAACAATATGGTATTAACAATGACTTAATAATGATGATGATGATGATAAAAACTTCATTTGTACCCCGCCCTTTCTACCCATGGGGAGTCAGGCCGGCTTCCAACATAGTAACAGGCAAACATTCAATGCCTACATAAACAATGCAGAGCTAGATATAGATCTATAATTATATATACTAATTTCACATATTCATTTCCCCCTGAAACGTTTGCAAATCCTCTATATTTATTTATTTATTTCAATCATTTATACCCCGCCCTTCTCACCCGAGGGGACTCAGGGCGGCTTACAAGTGGCAATTGATGCCGTTACACTGATATACAATGAACTAAAACGTTAAAACAGTTAAAACAGTCATAAAATACAATATACAAAGTTTAAAACAATGCAAAATGCTTATGCCATTCATCCACCAGACCTTATACAAGAGCCGTAATTCAGACCGCGTCAAAGCCAACACATGCTTATTCTTCAAATGCCTGTGTACATAGCCAGGTCTTCAATTTTTTTCTGAATCCCAAAAGGGATGGGGCCTGCCGAATGTCACTGGGGAGGGAGTTCCACAGCCAGGGAGCCACCACCGAGAAGGCCCTGTCTCTCGTCCCCACCATTTCATTTCCCTCCTGCAATATTTGCAAGCCCTATATATTTATGTTTATATCTATCTATAAATCTCTCTCTATGTGTGTGTGTGTGCATTTCCCCTGCAAAATTAGCAGCCCTATATATATATATCTATATCTATATAGACATCTCTCTATATATAAATAATTATCTGTATAGGATTTGTAAAGACTTGCAAGCATGTGAGGCAAAAATTCATATATAAAATAAGGTACATAGAGATTGCAAAGGCTTGCAGGGGGAAATGCCTATGTATCTGTAGTAGAGAATAACAAATATTTCAGCGGGAAATGCTTTTATAAGATCAATGGGACTTGCAAGAGTTTCTTTCCCTTTTCAAAACATTCTCTTGGTTAAGAGTGAGGGAGGCTTTGGAAAAGTAAACACTGATAAGGGAGAGTAAGATGAGAGATAAATATATCATATATTGCAAGCAACCACTGTCAGCTTGACCTTGACCTTGATTATAAGCCGGGGAGGCTTTTTCAGCTCTGAAAAAGGGCTGAAAAACTCGGCTTATCTTCGAGTATATACGGTATATTTTCCCCCACCCACTTATGCATCTACTTATCTAGGCTATGCTCTCTGTACCTATCTATGTCTACTTAGAAATAAAATTAAATATATATAAGATTGTAATTTGAAAATGGGCATATTGAGTGCTCTTGAACTGGAGCCACAGATGAAACTTTTTGAAATGAACCAGATTTTTTTCTTTTCCCAGAAAATTTGCTGATAGCTTCTGTGCTATAAAATAAATAGTATTTTTAAAAAATAAGCCTATCCTAGTTTGTTGTTTGATTTGTTCTATAATGAACTGGAACTGGAAACTAGAGTATTTATTTTGGTAACTTACTTAAACAATCTTTTTATTTATGGTCAAAAGTTATTTAAACCATTTTGAAGAATAGATGTGCAATTGTATTATATGCAACATAATTTGATTGATTTGATTGGTGGACTAACAAATAAAATATATGAAATTGGTCAAAAAGGTAAACCTCAGTTAACAAAATAAATATATTTCTGGGCTATAACTGAAAACATGGTAGCAGGGGGAGAAATAATATGGGAAGAATAGCATTGGTTCCTATACCAGAAAAAAGCACATTTCTATATGTCTTGGCAATTTTTTTAATTCAAAATTAACTGTATTCACTTGTGAAATGAAGCATCCAGTTCAGTTAAGCCTTCCATTAGTAAACAAAAACATTTTGAACTTTTCAGAGACTACTTGCAATGTATATGAAGACCAAACTATATGTTGCAGGGAAGCATGAATATGTTCTCTTTCCCATGCATAGTAAAACAGGCTGGAAAAAATGTGCCAATGGGCAATATGTATCTCCCAAACCCTGGGACCAGCATTTGACTTCTCTTCCACTACATGGTAAATAAAGCCACCCTGACCTAAAACAACTCATGGAGAACACAAGTATAGCAAATTTGCCTCTGACAATTTCTAGCAGATATAAAGGTGTTTTGAGCAGATTTTCTAAAAAAAAAATGTGCCATGAGAAGGGAGGCGTGGCTCCCTTCATGTCCTGCAGGGACTAATGCCATCCCTAACTTCTGGCAGTTTCCCAACTCTGGATTAAAAAAATAATGTAAGTATTTCATCAATTGCCTCATATGGATAACGTGAAAAACCACAACATGGATTTTATTATGTAACCACAAGGAAATGCAAATAGAATGTACCTGTATATTTTTCTGTGCTGCTGTATTATTAGATCCTATTAAATATTATTTGGCAAGCAGGAATTTGTAAATTAAATTTAAAAAATGGAGTTTAAAGCCTGAATCTTAGGTGTCCTGAGTTCTGAAAATTTGGCTAGTTATAGCACATTGAGGACCATGTCTCATATACCCCACTATCGTTGTTGCTGTTGTTGTTGTTGTCGTTGTTGTGTGGCTTCAAGTAATTTCTAAATGGCAGTCCCATTATGATCCTATCACATGTTTCTGGGGCACCCAGTGGGTTTCCACAGCTGAGTGGGGAATGAAATCCTGGTCTCCAAAGTCATAGTCCAACACTCAAATAACTACAACCATACTAATTTTCTGATGTTACCTAATGAGTTATTGATATGTAATATTTTTGAGAGATTGAGGTACCCTTACTTATATATAGAGTTCTCTAACTGATGCTAGCAATGTTTTATTTATTTATTAAGTTAAATTTAACCTTTTGTCCACATTTGTAAGCATATTGGCATTTAGTTTTTTATAACTGTTATGATTCTTGAGGTATTAAATCATTCAATTGTTTAATATGTTTTAGAATATTTACATTATTTTTATTGTTTTACATGTTAATGTGGTTTGAACTGATTTGATCCTAGGCAGCTTAGGCACCTGATGATATGAGACCAGAGGAATATAAATATTTAAATAAATAGATACTTTTTAAATTCTCCAAAGTAAGTGTTTCTGTAGTAACTTTGCTTCACTCAATTTTCATTTGCAGATGAAATCTTTTTAGTTTTAGTTTGGAGTTGGTTTTAAAGTTTATAAATTAATGAATGATTGCTAGACATGTAATTGGAATGGTTTTTTTTTATTTGTTCATAAATTGTTTGAAATTAGGATTGAGCAGTGAGGCAGCTAAATCTGCAGATGTTCCGAAATTATTCATGGCAGTGAGAGCAGAAAGGGACTGCAAGAAGTTTGAAGCAAATCTCCAAACTGGCAATGACCATTGGAATATCAAATGCCAATCACTGTAAATAAACATGAAATTCATGGTGCATATTGAGGCAAAATAAATCCTAAATCCATATGCACTGACAAATTTAAACTAGTGTTGATTGACTGAAGAAGGTATCTGGGGATCTTGGTGGCTGAATTAAAAGTTCATTCCCTGCTGTGGGTGTTAGGAAAGGGAATTGTAATAAAGATGTCACTAAGATAATGTATCTGTGACATATGAAAATACTGTGCATAGTTCTGATTATTGGATCTTTAAAAGAGTAATGTGTAATAGAAAAGATTCAGGATAAAGTAACAAACATGTTCAGTAGGCTGAAGCTACAGTAGAGTCTCACTTATCCAACCTTCACTTATCCAATGTTCTGTATTATCCAACGCAGTTTGCCTTTTAGTAGTCAGTGTTTTTGTAGTCAATTTTTCAGTACATTGTGAAGTTTTGGTGCTAAATTCGTAAATACAGCTATTACTACGTAACATTACCGTGTACTGAACTGCTTTTTCTGTCAATTTGTTGTAAAACATGTTTTGGTGCTTAATTTGTAAAATCATAATGAAATTTGATGTTTAATAGGTTTTTCCTAAATCCCTCCTTATTATCCAACATTTTCACTTATTCAACGTTTAGCCAGCCCATTTATGTTGGATAAGTGAGACTCTACTGTACTTAATTATCAATAAAGTTACAACAAATTGGCTCTTCAGTTTATAAAAGAGGGTAAATCATGATACAAACGATTAGACTATGAAGTGAGTAGGAACTGAATGAATATCATATTCCAGAACATGAAGTGTCATCCAATATAGTGTGAGGAAAAACAGATTAATGTACAACAAAGTTATCAAAAGCTACCAGTCATAATGGTATATGAAACAGCCAGGCTTGCATACAACATGACTCTGAATATCACTGGCTGGATTGTAGTCTCGTACATTTGTATAAAATCGCTATCCGTTTCTGTTGGTTCTATTCGTATGGCCTCGTGTCTATTTCTGTCTGCCACTTCTGGAAACGGCGCTTATTCAGATCAGCTTTTTTGTTCCACCATTCGAAAATACGAATACTTTTGTCCCATTGGTGGCAATGGGCGGGTTGCCCAGGCTTCCCTTCCCCTCAGTTTTAGGGCTGGATGGGTGAAAATCACCACATATGGAAAGCATATCTACCACTTTTAACCCATCAACTCTTAATAACGTTTGGGTCATCCCCCGAATTTTAGATATTTTTTTCTTTCTGGAAAGGAAATCCCCTTTAAAGCATTCCCTCTTTCCCCTGCTGGCCCCGCCCTCTAACTTCTCCATCAGCTGCCGCAGCAGCGAGGCAGGGCACCATTCTTTCCTGCCAAATGTCACATATGTTCCACACACCACACACCACACACACAGCCTATTCCCACTATTTTACTTCTTCAATATAACAACACCAAGGAACTTCTCCCAAAGCTTTTGCAGCAGCAACTAGCTAAGAGAGATTCCCTTTTCCCCAAAGTCCTTCGCATGCCACGCCAAGCCTGGCACAACCCACCGTACCCCTTCCAAACTCCCAGTCCCTTCCCTTTAAATAAAAATAAAATAAAATAAACATTTAAATAAAAAGATGCCAAGCAGGAGCAGCACTCGGCTGCTCTGAAAGACACGCCTACAATGAGTTTTTTGGAGGTGGATGCCCCATTAAATACCCATAGCCTTCTGTGGTGATGTCAAATCTTCTGATTGGCCTAAACTCGGCTCAGAGGAAACGAGGAAATGCTCCCAGGGCTGCATTGGGAGTGCCACATGGCCTGAAAAGCAGCCCAGCAAACGGCTTTTGTGCTGCTTTCTCTTTTGTTTCACTGCTTTTTCCATTCGCTGTGGGGTTTTTCGTATCATGTCATACGAATGAATGGCACGAAACAAAAACGCAAATTAAACAATTGAGACAAATTTCAGGCTCATGACTACTGACTGGATAGTAACATTTGGGGAGGAGTCTACATGTATTTAAGCCCAAAGTAATATATTTGACTTCTGTGAAATGTAGAATATGGTGCTGAACTATTTTGATTCTGTGAATTTTATGATTTTTATTTTACATTCTTTGACCCTATATTCAAATGAAGCTCACCCTTCACCTGGCTATGCCTAGTCTCCACCATTTGGACAAGAGTCCTGTTTGCATAAGATGACATTGGCTAGATATGTAATTTTTTGTGGTTACAGTAGAACCTCGGTAGTCCGAGTTAAACGGGATCACTTGGATTACCAGGTTTCCTCTACCTTTGGCGGCCGCTTGGACCCAGGGAAGCGGGAAGCGTGCCACTTCTCTGGGTCCAAGCGCCCGCCAAAGGGAGATGAAGCCTCTTTGTTCGGCGGGCTCTTCGTTCCAAGCACCCACCGAACGAAGAAGCTTGCTCTCCCTTTGGCAGCTGCTTGGAGCCAGGGAAGTGGCACCCGCTTCCCTGGCTCCAAGAGGACACAAAAGGGAGGAAGCCTCTTCGTTCAGCGGGCTCTTCGTTCCAAGCACCCGCCGAACAAAGAGGCTTGCTCTCCTTTTGGTGGCCACTTGGAGCTAGGGAAGCGGCACCCGCTTCCCTGGCTCCAAGAGAACACAAAAGGGAGGAAGCCTCTTCATTCAGCGGGCGCGTCATTACAAGCACACACCAAATGAAGAGGCTTGCTCTTCTTTTGGCGGCCGCTTGGAGCTAGGGAAGCGGCACCCGCTTCCCTGGCTCCAAGAGGACACAAAAGGGAGGAAGCCTCTTCGTTCAGCGGGTGCTTTGTTCTAAGCACACACCAAATGAAGAGGCTTGCTCTCCTTTTGGCGGCCGCTTGGAGCTAGGGCAGCGGCACCCGCTTTCCTGGCTCCAAGCGGCCACCAAAGGGAGGAAGCCTCTTCGTTCAGCGGGCGCTTCATTCCAAGCACCTGCCGAACGAAGAGGCTTGCTCTCCCTTTGGCGGCTTCCCTGGGTCCAAGCGCCCGCCGAACGGAGAGGAAACCTCTCTGTTCAGCAGGTGTTTGGGCCAGCCATTGAGCGGGTGAAGGGGGAGGGCCGCAAAAGCCCTCCCCGTTCACACACCTGCCCGCCCGTGCCTCGGCTCCTACGTTACGGCAGGGGCCAGCATCACCAGCGCCCGGCGTGGTGAAGGAGCCAGCCGTGCATGTTGCTAGGTAGATAGCAAGCTACCTAACAACACGCACGGGGCGCTCGCCCCTTGGGAGATGCCCCCTGCGTGTTGCTAGGTAGCTTGCTATCTACCTAGCAACACGCACACCTAGCCAGCCAGCGAGCAGGTAAACGGAGAGGGCCTTTGCGACCCTCCCCGTTCACCCGCTCGGATTGCACGGTTGCTCGGACGAGCGGGGCTTGAACAAGCTGGGTTTTACTGTTCTTAGAAAAACGAAGTAGCTTTTCAGTTAAATGGTCAAATATGTTGCAGTCCTTTTAAATGAATTTCTTAAAATCACAGTACTCCAGTGCTAGCATAGGCTTTTCATTTTTAGTGAAGATTTATGATTTGGGTATGTAATTTCGTAGAATAAAGATGTGCAACATTGATCCTCACTTAAAACACATTGATCCTCAGTTATTGCTTTTCTTTTGCGAAACGCCTGTTTATAATTTGAGAACAGTTCAGGAATTTGTTTCCAAATATGTGAGCAGAAATCATGTAGATTTTTAAAATGGATTATATTTTCCATGTATAAACCTTCACCAATACTTCATTGAAAATTTATGATGTGTTGGAATTTGTAAATATTTTAAATACGCTAAATTAATTAATTTTATTGGAGGTTTACAATCCATATATTGATTTGTTTTGTACTTACTAATTTATAGATGTCTGATTTACTTATATTAGTTTTTAAAGGATTTTAAAATAAGTGTGTATACTCAACTTCTAAATAAACCAAAACAGTAACTATATAATGTATATAACTAAAATTTGCTCACTATCTTATGCTTTGAAAAAATGGTTATTTATTGAACAGAAGTGAAAGTATACACTCTGACAGATGGAGTATGATTTAATGAGGAGATTGACATGGGTGATTAGTTACCGCTAAGCCAACTAGATACAATTAGCTTTTACGGCCTTGAGTTAATAAGATTATTCTGTATTACTGTTTCGCAGTCATAGTTGAAACTTCTCATGGAAGATTGTTAATTATGAGCAAACTCAGTAGACTTAAGTGCCACAGACTTTATATTTGCATACTGTTTTTATCTGTTTCCTGGATTGTAGAACCAGAATATAAGGAAAAATATGATAGTTGGTTGCTGCTGTTTTCAGTTAAAGTTATTTTTTTCTCACTTTCATTAGATAAGAATCGTATTTTTAGTACTGTATATTACAATTTTGTACTCCCACCTAAAGGTGTTACCAAAAAGTAGTGCATGAAGTAGTTCTAGCTTTTGAATTGGGATGTTTTCATGTATCTTTGGCAGCTAAAAAGGACACTTCATAAACATCAAGATTCCTTATATGCTTGGTCAGTGTTGAAGTATATTGTGGCTTCCCAAAACTGGTGTTGATAATTGAATATGCTGACAAGCCTTTTATACATTGGGAAAAGAATATTGATATGATGTATGGTCCTGAATATGATAGAGGTGTATCTGTTATTTGCTGCTTTTATTAGATCTGCAATTGAGTCACTTCATAGGAAATATATCTCTTAGTATACAACCTGTTTCATCATTTTTAAATTGATACTTGTTTTAATGAGCTAAATATCAGGGTATTAATAGCTATAATCCAGAATTTTTGGGAAAGAAGTATAGGAAAAAAGCCTTTAAACCAACAGTTGATCTCATGGATAAGTTGAAGGCAGGTTTTAGGTCCAAAATTATAGAATTTGCTATGATCTGTGAATAAGTTGAAAGTAATACTTGGGGACATGTAACAAACAAATATTTTCTTCTCCTTTTGAAAGTGCATAGTGAGAACATACTTCGAAAGACTTAAAGAGAAGGAGAGGATCTGTTTGAGAAGTTACAGTGTATGTGTATATAAATTGCATTGCTGATCTTGAAATGCCTACATCTACGCAGGTACACGTAGGGAAAGGAGTAATAAATGAGGAAAAGGAATGTGGCATAAAATATGGAGAGAAGCAATTCTATTAGAGGCAGCAATTCACAGGCAATGATGAGGCAGAGGCGAGAAGTCCCTCTTGATGTGGTGTGGAAGCAGTGCTCCTACCTCATTATACTTCTTTGTCAAGGTAATGAAGAACATGTCAGTACCTGACTATGGAGAGGCACCATATCTGGGACTGGGGACAAAGAGGTGGAGGAAATGCCAACCCTTGTTGCTCTAGCGCAGGCCTGCAGAACCTGTGGCCCTCCAGCTAATTTTGGCCTCCCAATTCCCAGAAGCCCTAGCTAGCTTGTCCAGTGTGCAATTGTGCGAGTTGGAGGCCAAACCAGCTGGAGGGCTATAGGTTGTGCAGGCTTGCTCAAGCTGCTATTGCTATCTGTGCTCACTTCAAGCACCCAGAATAGCTGAGGGCATAAAGCTCATCAGACCACACCACTACCTTCTGTTTTCAGCATTAGCCTGTAGATTAGCCAGTTCAGACTTAATTTTCGGACCAAAATATCATGATCTATAGTTGAGTTTATTCTGTATATGAAAAGTGGGACAAGACAATTATGACCATTGTGGTGGCTTTGTCTTTATAGAAAATGCTTCTGCTTGCACACATTGGGACTCCCAATTTTCCTGATTTCTCACTTCCCATAAGCTTCAGGCCTCCATATTAGTCCATTTTGAGGGAAGGGGAATCTCATTGTGTTTTAAAAAAGAAGTGAGTGATATGTAAATATAAGATGCCTTTCTGCTAAGGCAAAGCTATCCCTGTCTACACACCATGAAAATTATTAAAAGGAAAAGTTGGTTTTATTCACAAATACAATGTCTGACTGGGCCTTGGTTTTGGAGCAAAACCAGTCTACCAAGCTTAACTGGCAAAGAAAAGACTGTGATCTCTGAGTGTGTCAAAAGAACATCCCTTCAACTCTGTGGCATGTAATTGGCCCTTGATTAAAATCCATAACAGAAAATTTGCTTTAAAAGATCAACCTTTTGGGTAATTACCAAGATTTTTTGACAGTTTTGAAAGTTATGGAATGTATCTAAGCCTCCGATTTTCATTAAAATTTCTCTGTTTCCAATGCCTCAGCAGCTGAAATGGCCATGCACTTGCATATTTACTAATTATTATAGCTGTTGAAATACTTTTTTGATTGATGTTTCAAAGCAGTGTTGATTTTAGAGATTCAGTGAAAGAGTATTTCTGGTACCAAACTAGTGTCTTCTTTCTAAGTGATAGACTTCAAGATGTTTAACATTTTTAGGTGTAGTTTTATGGGGAAAAAAAGAATTAAGACAGACATCAAATCAGCATATTTATGTGGTCTTAGGCTTGAATAGATTTGTTAGCTTATATTTGTCACTTAAAAATTCAAAGTATAGCATCGCTGTGTTGTCTTGTATGACATTGCAAAGTTTTGTCATCACACAATCCAAACAGAAGAAAAAGTGTCAGCAGGCTAAGTTCAAAAAATACTTTTAGAAAATTTTAAGGGCAGAAACAAAAGTGGCCCAATAAAAACTGAACATGCCTACCAGGCATAGAATGGTGACTAAGCAAGAAATGGAATATTTTGGAAGAGGGAGGGCATGAATGGTTGGCTAAATCCTTGAATGGGAGCACACCATACTATATTTTGTTGTAAAGTTCTGATTTAACTATCTACCAAAACTCAGTTCCTAATAGATGGAAAAAGTTGTAAAGACATTACAATGCACATGATCTCAAAAGCATTCAGTGGATATGAACCAAACTGACACAACTCACTGTGATTATACCTTAAAACTTGCATTTTTCATTGTCCATGGCTGTTGGGATCACTCTAGATTAGGCCCCTGTTCATAAAGTTAAACCACTCATTAATCAGGTATAAGGATAAAATAGGCCTGAGCTACATACAACTGAAACCATTATTTGCATGCTGTGGGTGCTAGGCTGTAGTGGAATGTTTTTCATTAATGACATAAAAATGACACATTTTGTAATTGTACCAAACAATACACATATTAGTGAGTATTGATTGTTTGTTTGCAAACTCTTGAAATTTACCTATTTCTAATCTGAACCCTCTTTTTAAGTTTCTCTTTGCCCTTCAATATGGCTGTTTTCACATCTACATATGGTTTAATAGTTGTTGAATTTTTATGAAGCCACACATGTCAAAAAACAATGGGCATTATAGAGCTTACATCCATGAAAGCTTACTTAAAACAAACTTTTATAATAATATTTTGAAAAGAGTTGGAAGTGAGTTATCTATCAAGGGAAGAAGTTTCCTCTATATTGATAAATTGATGTCATCCTTTTTTAGTTACTGATCTCTGCATAGCAACAAATAATTGAATTAAAGAATATCATGAAACTACATTTCTGGTTGTTCTCACTCCTGCTAATCAGAATAATTTTCTTTCAAATAAACCTCTCTTGATCGAGAATTCATCCTGTCAAACTGCTTCTCAGAAAACACTGCATATCAAAATAAATTAGTACCATCTTTGTTCTCCCATGGATTTAACTTCAGACCAGCCTTGGCATCTTTTCCCAGCTTTGCTCTTAACATCTAGCTTTGTTATTAACACCTGCTATTCTTAACCTGTTGCCTTCTCCTGGGTGTCTGCCCTGATCATTTCTTGCTTCCTCTAGTATGCTGTCTCCCATTCAGACCAAAACCTTGCTTTCATTTCCAGAAATCTGTTCTACTTTCCTGAATTTTAATCCATGCTTGCTTACATTTCATGATTCCTCTAGAGATACAGTTCATTTCATATATATCCTGCTTTCTGTTGCATGTTTGATGAGCAACTTTCCTATCTTGTCCTCTTCCCTCACCTCCACAATAATCTAGCATATGATTATTTGGCAAACAAATCATTTTGGAAGCTGTTAGACTTTGCCTGCTACTATTCTTGTTAGAAGTAGTAAGGAGGAGACATAATCACATGTCTAATAAATAACATTTATGTCAGGGAAAGTGCACTAAAATGTTCTACAATTGAAAATCACATGTATTTTAAATAACAGATTTGAACCGAAACACAAAAGTGCAGCTCTGTTTATATATCTTCTTGAAAAGTATTTCTTGAAAATCAAATGCAACTTAAAAGAGCTGCAGCTAGAGAGTAATATTAGTGGAAGGCAGCATGAAGAAAGGTAGTTCCTGCTCATGTAGGAATTCTTTTGAGTCTCTGGTAGCTTTATTTTTTAAAGTTCAAGTTCTGTGTATTGATTTGGATCCAAGGCTGCATTAATTGGGACATAAAGTCTCTCTCTCTCTCTATATACACACACACACACACACACACACACACACACACACACACATATATATATTAAGGCCAGTTTATAGATATTAATTAGTTTAATTCTTCTGTCGTTGCTTACATTCTGATGAAAAATGCAAACAACTGTTATGTCAAGAAAAATGCACAAAAATGTTTTAGTAATGTAATCACAAAAAGAAAAAAAATATTTCAGAATTAATTCTAAGATATATTGTTCAGTAATAAAAGGTGATATAAAATGTGTATTGGTGAACAACTTTTATAGCTTTCTCAGTCTTAAAATAAGATTTAGGTTACAAACCTGAATAGGATGTGCTATAATATTTCAGATTTAAGACAGTACATTTTATCACTATGATAAAACAGCGTAAACCTTGACTGCTTCTGTAAAGCTAAGAAGGAAGATCACAGGATTTCCCCCTCGTCCTTTGCTAATATTCCTTAATTAAATACATTTCCCTTGTAGAAACTTCCTTGCTATAAAGAAACACGATAGTAGAATTAAGTGAGATTAGTCTTGGAAAACATTGTGAATGTTCTGCTTGAAGTGCTGCTCGCTTTAAACTGTGTTTTGCATGATGTATGATTTCATCCATTCCATGAACACAAAATGTGTGAAATTATCTACCATTTTGAATTTCTCCATTTTATTACTTTTCAAATGTATATCTTAAAGTAAAAGATATAACTCAATTCTGTAGTTGGAATTTGTTTTCCAGCTTTCACTTTAGCAACAGTTACTTGTGGAACCTTCATTTCCCTAACACTTGGCAAGCAAGCTTATTATTGCAATTACATAATGTTCTGTCAGAAGCTTCACAAAGGCTTTTATTTAGCATTTATTCACATTGTACATTGTGCTTCTCTTCTTCTCCTGCTTTCTTTGTTCTGTTGAAAGCAAGATATTTACAAATTTCAGCATGTTTACTGTTAATATAGTAAGCTCTTTTTAAAATTTATCATTCTTTTCTTTACTCTTTAACTTGCTTTTTGAAAGTGCCCTGAACCATTGCAATCTAGTTTATTAACTTGGTTCCTCCCAAGAGTAGGACTATTTAGAATATGATTTAAAAGCCAAGTTCATATTTACATTTCAGTATTTACTCTGAAGCTTGAAAATACCATTATCTGAACTTTCTTTTAGATATCTGTCCCATCTCTTCCAAACACTATTAATCATGTATCTGTTTCGCATTCATTGATTTATTGGAGCATAAATATTCTTTGACATTCTTAGGGAGCTTTCTTGCAATTAGCTTTGCTTAATTCAATTTCTTCTTCAATATGAAAATACCAGCAGTGAGCAGAAATTCTGGAACTATATTCAGTCTCTCTACACAGACTTGTATTTCTTTTCCAAAAATTATCACCTGG
Organism: Anolis carolinensis; assembly: GCF_035594765.1. Lineage (NCBI taxonomy): Eukaryota > Metazoa > Chordata > Lepidosauria > Squamata > Anolidae > Anolis > Anolis carolinensis. Next base: position 56,989,163 of record NC_085841.1, read on the forward strand.
CTTTTGTATGAATTCTGAAATTCCTTGAAGACTCAGATTTCATAACATTGGAGAATTTCAATGTTTTTATTTTTCTCAATAGGATGCAGCACAGATGGCAAGCAAGCTGAGGAGCAATCTGCAGCTGCAAGTGAAGAAGAAACTTATCCTTTCTGTAGGGAGCCAAGTTATTTTGAAATCCCTACAAAGGAATTCCATCAACATTCACAAATACCTGAGGGTACTATTCATGAGATCCCAACAAAAGACATACACATAGCAGGGGCAGGGCATGCTTCATTTACTATTGAATTTGACAACAGCACCCCAGGAAAAGTAACTATCAAAGATCATGTCACAAAATTCACTCCAGATCAACGCCACAAGCCTAAGAAGCCTTCTCCTTCTGATGCTCAGGATCTTCCTGGGCTTCAAGCTGTGATGTTGGCACCGGAGAGTAAAGTGGCAAACTGGTTAGCACAAAACAATCCCCCAACAATGGTCTGGGAATCAACAGAAGAAGATTCAAAAAGTATTAAGAGTGATGTCCCAGTCTACTTGAAGAGACTGAAAGGTAAAATAAACAATTTCAACTGTATTTATTTCTTTTGTCTTGAAATATTCCGCAGTAAGTATAATACCGGTAACTGGAACAACATCCATTTTCTAAGTCCCTTTACTTTTCTTTCAGCCAAAATATTTCAGCCATTTAGACAAAGCCTCTTGAGTGACAGTACATTGTGCCAAGGCAAAACAAATGTACACTTTATGCTTGTTGTAGTCAAAGGTTGTGATATGTTTGACTGGTCCATTTCCAAAACAAAAGTTTCCCTTCAGTGTTATTAAGGCACCATTTCACTTAATTAAATCTTATTTACAAGATTAAAATTTTGTCAGTAGTTACATATCTTTTTTCAGTGATGTATGAGTAAAAATAGATTTTCTCACATTTTGATCTGTTCCAAAAAACTAAATATTAATGTATAAAAAAGTCATATTTCTCGTAAAAGTATATTTATTACTTGATTTTCAAAGAAAAATAGGAACTGTGGTCTAGCTATTGATAAAACTAGTTTTGCAAATTCAGAAGACTGGAGAGTTTTATATGGTAAAGAAATAATTCTTTTGATAGCTGTGTGTGTCATAACAGGCTGGCAGAATATTGCAACAAGCTTTTTGGGAATAAAGTATTTGCAGAAGACACTGTAAGCTTCTTTTAGTGATTTCCTGATGCAGTCTTGATGTGATTTTCAGAATATTATTTCTTCCTAAATATACTGTATTTACTTGAGTATAACACACCATCGAATGTAATGCGCACCTCAATTTTGAAGGTGCAATTACAAATAAAGGATTTGCAGTCGAATGTAATGCACCCAATAGTACAGGCTTAGTGTGTCGGAGAAAAACAGTGTGAAAGATCCATTGGGAAGCCACGCCCCTTTGTCAGGCCAGTGCTGGTAAACTTGCCAGTCTTGTGCAGTTCCCAACTGGCCTCAGGGGAAAGTTTTGAAGGCCTTGTGAATAAAGGTATTTGGGAACCACACAGGACAGAGCTGTGGAGCAATGGGCAAGGAACCCCAAGGGCCACCTAGGACGCAAAATAAGCAGCCATGCCTAAAGACGAGTCCTAAATACTCACCTTTTCTTGTCTCCTGTTCTGTAAATTGTTTGTAAAAGGATCTAGTTGCAGATATGAAGTTTATAATGCTCTCTTTATTACTGTATTCAAAGCTATAGTGCATCAATTATACATACATTGAAGGTTTATGGTGCCACCCATAACCAAGTCTTTTTGTTACCTGGGAGGCACCAGGTGCTATATGGCCAAAGGCCTTAACAATTTCTGACACTACGTGCCAAAGTCTAGAACTAGCACATTTAGCCAAAATCAGAGCACCAGGGGTAGCATGTTTTAGACTGCATACAATTAGTGATTGTACAGTATTCATATTTTAGACGTGTCCAGATTTTGCTGAGGGAGTCCAACAAAATGGAATATTTGTGCAGTAGTTCATATCAACTTTGGAGATTAATCTTGAGAAATTCCATATAACTATAATAAGACACTGATGATATATTTGTGATCCCTGTTTACTGTTGAAGATGACCATGTATATTCACATTCCATATATAGCTCATACATATCTTCTTATTACATTAGATCTTGCATCTTCAGTTGTATGTACTTCATGTTTACAGATAATTGTTTCTCCATTTAAACTATCTTTAAATAGTTTTAAAAAAAACTGGATGCTATTTGTTTAATGCTACATCTTTACTATATGTTTATACATGCTATAAGCGTTTGGGAAAGTTGCTGTAACCTTGATAAACATTCAATTAAGCATACAACCAGCCCTTCACATTTGCGGCTTTGACTTTTGTGGTTTTGACTAATATGTTCTCTTTAGGAGTCTCTTGACTCATTAGGACCCCAATTGCCAGAAGCCCTAGCCAGCTTGTCCAATGGTCAGGAATTCTGGAAGCTGAAGTCCAAAACACCTGGAGGGCCACAGGTTGTGCACCACTGCCCTAAGCATTTGTAGGTACTCCAGCATGAATCTATGATCAACTTCCAGCAGAAGTTGACCATAAAGCTGTACTGGAGGAACTAGAGATTTCTAGAGAAATGTTATCTCTAGTAAAAACATCATGTTTTCTTTGCAGGTTTTCTCCTTCTGTGGTGGGCCCCCATCTCTAACCCCAGTGAATGTTGTGGGCTGATTGTATTTTAGAAAATATGATAGAACCATAGAATTGCCGAGTTCAAAAGTCATATAGGCCAATCCTTTGCATCTGCAGGAAATCCACTGGTAGACTACCATTCAGTCCCTGCTTTAAAAATCTTTAGTAAAGTAGAATATGCATCAACTTCCAATGTTTCACTGCTGAGCACTTCTATCAGGATTGTCTTTCTAACATTTAGTAAAAAATCTCTTCTTGTACGCTGGGCCCTTGGAATCCTTTAGGGTTTGGTGCTAGGATCCTGCTTGGACACCAAAAATGCGAATCCTCAAGTTCCATTCTATACAAGGATGCAGTAAAATTGTATCCTTTATATAAAATGGCAAAATCAAGGTTTACTGTTTGTTATTTTTTTCAGGGGGGTGAATATTTTAAAACCGTGGAGGTTTAATCCTTGAATACAGAATCTGTGGATATGGAGGACCAACTGTAATCTCAATCCATTGGTTGGAATCCTGCTTTGCTGTGCAGCAAATAAAAAGCTGATCTTGAGAAATGACGTTTCAAATCTAAACTTTCACAAGATGTTGCTTAGTAATAGTGATAGCTATATTATTTCTTTTTCTCTCTGTCTTTCATGGAACAAAATAAGAAGCAGGGTTTATTTTCTGGTTAATGAATTACTTGTAACTTGTAGGATGCTATAGTTTGATTACAGAATATGTTGATCTGTTTGTTGAGCCTGTTGAAGTAGCTGTTTGCCAGTGAATATGACTGACAGAGAACTGACTGCTATTCTGAACAAGACAATTGAAATGCATCTCCTTCACTGATTAGCTGGCAAAAGACTCCGTTGTAGCATGACAAGTCTGAATGGTGTGCGTTGCTATGGGAAGTTTACAAAGCTTGTTACTAACGGGCAGTTGAGCTTCTAACAGAAAAGCAAATATTGCCTCTGCATTCATTTATTTCTGGGAGGTCATTTATGTGTGGTTGTAGCGCATGTAGAACTAGATTTCTTTTTTCTTTATTTTTGCAGGAAATAAGCATGATGATGGGACACAGAGTGATTCAGAAAATGTAGGAGCACACAAGCATTACAGTAAACAGGCAGCACTTGAAGAGCAGCTAAGGCATCATTATGCAGAACAGAGAAAACTTCACTCAAAAGCCCAGGATACAGAGAAGCATTCGGATCAACCAGTTGCAAGTCAGACTGCTTTTATGATTGAATTCTTTGATGAAGGCCATCCTCGGAAGAGACGATCATACTCTTTTTCTCAAAATGTGGGATCTTTGTGCCCTGAAATATCTTCTCCAGGACCCCATGCAAGAACTGAAAAAGTGAGGCCTTCATCAGGTGACTCCAGAGGGTGTTCATCACCTTTACAGACTACTTCTACCCAACAAAGAGCAGTACATGCAAAACTTCTAAAGCAAAAATCTGAAGAACCCTCTGCTGTGTTACCTTTTTTACAGACTGCATTGCTAAGAAGTTCTGGAAGCCTTGGGCATAGACCAAGTCAAAGTGAGGACATGGAAAAAAAGTTAAAAAGCCAAGCGGTTTTAGCAACTTTTGAAAAAGATGATGATGATCAAAGTGATAAAGGTACCTATACTATTGAACTGGAAAAGCCCAATGCTGAGGAAGTGGAAGCTCGCAAGATGATTGATAAGGTAAACCATTTAAAAAGCAGGATTCATGGGACACTAATGTTTCTTTGAATCATTATTGCTTACTGTATTTTTGCATAGATAATGTTACTTTACCCTTCTTTTCACTACCTTAATATTTTTGGAAGCCATATTTTAAAGGTTGTTTAATGCCCGTGTCAGAATAATAATAGTGTAGTTTTTAAAAGTTTTCCTGAATAGATATGAGGTTGCATATAACCCAGCTGTTTTGTGTTATCTTTCTATGAATATATATATATATATATATATATATATATATATATATATATAGTATTTTGAAGTACTTACAAAGAAAAAAGCTGTTGTCACTGAATACCAATATAGTAGGAAAATTGCCAGTTTACATAATAGCAATAATTTAAAATGTATTAACCAGATAAAATGACAAGTGGAGGAAGAAAAACAACTATACTAACAAATGCATTTGATCTAAATTTCCTCTTAAGTTTTCTGCCAACTTTACCAGGATATCTTTTTGCAGAAGAGACTGAAATTCTCTCCTGTTCCTCTCATTGAGCACCCTGTGTCACCTCCCATTCTTTTTGAAAATGTTTTCCAAACATATGAAGCAGGGTTGTGAAGGTAGAGTGACAGTGAGTGGGAAGGAGAAATGTGTAAAGTTTTTGTTGCTCCCTCTTTCTCTGTTGGGACTGCATAGAAAACTCTGCCAACCGGTAGACTGGATCCAACTCAGTCTATATATATGAAAGAGTGATGGCATCAGGGCAGCGGACAAAACGAAACTACAGGCCCCCCAACCTCGAAATTTGACAACACAACCCATCATCCATGGCTCTAGGTTGATACAACAAAAAGAAAACAAAAATAAAGTCCTAATTAGAGAGAGAGGAATAATTGTTTTTATCCAATTGCTGCCAGTTACAAGGCAAAGTTCCAGCCACTTGGTCTCCTAGCAACCTACTCAGCCCAGGGGACAGGCACAGTTAGGCCTCACTTAGGCCTCTTCCACAGATTATCTAATTTGCACTGAATTATATGGCAGTGTAGACTCAAGGCCCTTCCACACAGCTATATAACCCATTTATAATCTTATATTATCTGCTTGGCACTGGATTATCTTGATTCCACACTGCCATATAATCCACTTCAGTGTGCATTTTATATAGCTGTGAAGAAGGGGCCTCATATAATCCAGTTCTTAGCAGATAATATAAGATTATAAATATACAGTAGAGTCTCACTTATCCAACATAAACAGGCCGGCAGAACATTGGATAAGTGAATATGTTGGATAATAAGAAGGGATTCAGAAAAAGCCTATTAAACATCAAATTAGGTCATGATTAGACAAATTAAGCACCAAACATCATGTTATACAACAAATTGGACAGAAAAAGTAGTTCCATGCACAATAATGCTATGTAGTAATTACTGTATTCACAAATTTAGCACCAAAATATCACAATGAATTTAAAACATTGACTATAAAAACATCTATATATATAAAAGAGTGATGGCATCACGGCGACCCACAAAACAACAAAAATACAGGCCCCCCAACCTCGAAATTTGACAACACAACCCATCACCCACGCCTCAGGGTTGATACAACAAAAAGAAAAGAAAAATAAAGTCCTAATTAGAGGGAGAGCAATAATTGTTTTTATCCAATTGCTGCCAGTTTAGAGGGCTAATCTCTGCCCACTTGGTCGCCTAGCAACCAATTTAGCCAAAGGACAGCCAGGATTCAGTTAGGGGACAGGCAGATTTAGGCCTCACTTAGGCTTCTCCCACAGATTATCTAATTTGCAGTGGATTATATGGCAGTGTAGATTCAAGGCCCTTCTACACAGCTATATAACCCATTTATAATCTTATATTATCTGCTTTGCACTGGATTATCTTGACTCCACACTGCCATATAATCCACTTCAGTGTGCATTTTATACAGCTGTGAAGAAGGGGCCTCATATAATCCAGTTTTAAGCAGATAATTTAAGAGTCTCACTTATCCAACATAAACAGGCCGGCAGGATAAGTGAATATGTTGGATAATAAGAAGGGATTCAGGAAAAGCCGATTAAACATCAAATTAGGTAATCGTTATACAAATTAAGCACCAAAACATCATATTATACAACAAATTTGACAGAAAAGGTAGTTCCACACACAGTAATGTTATGTAGTAATTACAGTAGAGTCTCACTTATCCAATACTCGCTTATCCAATGTTCTGGATTATCCAACGCATTTTTGTAGTCAATGTTATCCATATATCGTGATATTTTGGTGTTAAATTCATAAATACAGTAATTACTACATAGCATTACTGCGTATTGAACTACATTTTCTGTCAAATTTGTTGTATAACATGAAGCTTTGGTGTTTCATTTGTAAAATCATAACCTAATTTGATATTTAATAGGCTTTTCCTCAATGCCTCCTTATTATCCAACATATTCGCTTATCCAACATTCTGCCGACCCGTTTATGTTGGATAAGTGAGACTCTACTGTACTGTATTTACAAATTTACCACTAAAATATCACAATGAATTTAAAACACCGACTACAAAAACATTGATTATGAAAAGGCAGACTGCGTTGGATAATCCAGAACATTGTATAAGCAAATGTTGGATAAGTGAGATTCTACTTTGATATGAAATAATTTCTGGGATAGAATAATGCAGAACAATATAATCTCTAAAACCAGGACAGTAAATAAAGAAATAAAGAAAGTAAATAAAGCAGTGAAATTGGAAATTCCACAAAGGAAACAATCAGGGCCAGCTAACACCTCCCAAGAAAGGATTCTTCCAGAAAGGAAGCTGAGAAGGCAGTGAAGCACTGTGTATTACCAAAGTCATTATTATTACTATTATTATTATTATTATTATTATTATTATTATTATTATTGTGTTGCGGTCAACCGTGAAAATGAATACAATCTGGCTCCAAGTATTCAAAAACACTAAAATCAGAATATATAAAAATTAATGTGGTATAATAAAACAGAACAATACAATCTCTAAAATCAGAACACTAAATAAAGAACAACACTCTGAAAACAGGGGAATTCCACACAGGAAACAATCAGGGCCAGCTAACACCTCCCAACAAAGTATTCCCATCATCAAAGACTGGCAAATCCTCTGTTTTCTTAGGGCCACAGACATTAGAAGCACATAAAATATCGCAAACAACACCACTCTGAAAACAAGGGAATTCCAGACAGGAAACAATCAGGGCCAGCTAACACCTCCCAACAAAAAAATCACTCAGAGGAAACAGCCAGGCTTTAAAGCTGCAAGGCCATTACATCCTAATCATTTTTCCTAATTGCAGCATTCATACTTGCCTCCAAGAGACAAAAAAACAAAAAACAAAAAAACAATCAGAAATATTGTATATTCACAACTTTTAGGAAATAATATCCCCTGATGGCGCAGCGTGTTAAAGCGCTGAGCTGCTGAACTTCTGGACCGAAAGGCCGTAGGTTTGAATTGGGGGAGCGGAGAGAGCCCCCATTGTTAGCCCCAGCTTGTGCCAACCCAGAAGTTCAAAAACATGCAAATGTGAGTGCATCAATAGGCACTGCTCCGGTGGGAAGGTAACGCCGCTCCATGCAGTCATCCCACAACGCCGGCTCTTCGTCTTAGAAATGGAGATGAGCACCAACCCCCAGAATCAGACATGACTGGACTTAACGTCAGGGGAAAATGTTTACCCTTTACCTTAACTACCACCAATTCCTCAATACTTTATTTCCCATACCACCATACTTCGCCACAGCAACGCGTGGCCGGGCACAGCTAGTTGACTACTAAAAGGCAGACTGCATTGGATAATCCAGAACACTGCATAAGCAAATGTTGGATAAGTGAGAGTCTACTGTAATATGAAATAATTACTGTGGTAATCCAATCCAACCCAATTCTGCCATGGAGGACACAATCCAAGCACGCCCAACAGATGGCCACCCAGCCTCTCAATAATAATAATAAGAAGAAGAAGAAGAAAAAGAAGAAAAAGATTATCATACAATCATAAGGTTAGGAAACACCCCTAACGATCATCCAGTTCAACTTCCTTATATCATGCAGAACGACACAAACCAAGCACTCCTGACAGATGGCCATCCAAGATCTGCACAATAATAATACAAATCAAATCATAGAATCAGATAGTTAGGAGAGACCCCTAAAGGCCATCCAGTCCAACCCACCTCTGCCATTGGACGATACAATCCAAGCACTCCCAACAGATGGCCAGCCAGCCTCTCAATAATAATAATAATAATAATAATAATAATAATAATAATAATAATAATTCAGTAGAGTCTCACTAATCCAAGCCTCACTTGTCCAATCCTCTGGATAATCCAAGCCATTTTAGTAGTCAATGTTTTCAATATATTGTGATATTTTGGTGCTAAATTCGTAAATACAGTAATTACAACATAACATTACTGCGTATTGAACTACATTTTCTGTCAAATTTGTTGTATAACATGAAGTTTTGGTGCTTAGTTTGTAAAATCATAACCTAATTTGATGTTTAATAAGCTTTTCCTTAATCCCTCCTTATTATCCAAGATATTCGCTTATCCAAGCTTCTGCCGGCCCGATTAGCTTGGATAGTGAGACTCTACTGTAATATCATACAATCCTAAGGTTAGCAGATACCCCTAAGAATCATCCAGTTCAGCTTCCTTATATCATGCAGGAGGACAAAATCCAACCACTCCTGACAGATGGCCATCCAATATCTGCACAATAATAATACACAGCGAATCATAGCATCAGACAGTTAGGAGACACCCCTAAAGGCCATCCAGCCCAACCCAATTCTGCCATGCAGAATACAAGCCAAGCACTTCCAACAGATGGCCACCCAGCCTCTCAATATTAATACAGTAGAGTCTCACTTATCCAAGCCTCGCTTATCCAAGCCTCTGGATAATCCAAGTCATTTTTGTAGTCAATGTTTTCAATATATCGTGATATTTTGGTGCTAAATTCGTAAATACAGTAATTACAACATAACATTACTGCATATTGAACTACTTTTTCTGTCAAATTTGTTGTATAACATGAAGCTTTGGTGCTTAATTTGTAAAATCATAACCTAATTTGATGTTTAATAGGCTTTTTCTTAATCCCTCCTTAGTATCCAAGATATTCGCTTATCCAAGCTTCTGCCGGCCCGTTTAGCTTGGATAAGTGAGACTCTACTGTACTACTAATAATAACAACAACAACATCATCATACAATCCTAAGGTTTGGAGTGACTAGTACATACAATACTACACAGGGACGTAGACCCCCTCTACCCTCACCACTTTCACAGTACACAAACAACTAAATGCATACTAAACATAAAGACAACCATACAACAGACATTCAATACCACCACTACCTCAACAAGTTCTCACCAACACCACCAGACAACGCCACAGCAACGCGTGGCCGGGCACAGCTAGTTTTAAATAAATACTCATTTTCTTAAATCACAGATTTTCTGTACCTTGTAACTCAGAAGTAACCTTTACTTTAATTGAATATTTGCGTATTGGACTGAAGTGTTGGTCAACTGTTTTAGAGTCTACAGTGCTACTAATAGGAAAACAAACTGTGTTGTATGAATGTTTGTTTGTTTATTTATTTATTTAATTTATATACCGCTCTTTCCCACAGGGAGAATATTATTTGTGGGTTCTTCCTTGAAAAATTGAGAGAGCAGAAAAAACAGTGATTTTGCCTGTCTTTTGCTCCCTCAGTCAAGGAGATGTAGTACTAGAGGGAAAAAGGCAAGTAGTGTTTTCCTGTAGGCAGTCCTTATCTTAAACAAGAAGGTGTGTGGCATATTGGAAGACTAGATTCAGGATTGTTTAATCCATGTTTCATTTTCAAGAGGCCTGTTGATTTGTGTAGCCCTGTGGCTTGTAATGGTTCTTCCAAGGTCTTTCTGCTGATTGGAGAGAAAAAATGAGACCCTCCTTCATTTTGTTTGTTCATCCTACACTTCTATATGACTTTCCCCATATTATTTATTCAGGAACACAGGTGCTTGCTGTCCTCACTCCAATGAGTCATTAGATTGGCATGTTCCTAGAATGTGATATGCACAATGGATGTTTTACACAAAGCCACTAGTCAAGCATTACATCCATTCATATACACCTACCATGTAAGAGGTGGAATCTGCACAAAAATGATTGTGGCAAATAAGCACAATCCTGTTTCCCATCATACATATACTGTATAAGATAATTTGTGTCTGTCAGCATGCATATAGTTATTTTTAAATTTTTAAAAATGCTTGGGACCCTGTACAACTTTTTAAAATTCCAGTTTACAGTATGTGTGCATGCATTTGTTTATCTAGAATTGGTTGCTGGGTTAGCGGTCTTCCTTGAACACACTGTGAATTACTGTAGCATGAATCCAATTATTAGTTCATTTAGAATAGACTCATTGTGCCCATGGAACTTACATCATTGTTAAGAATTTAGACTGTGCTGGGTTGCACAACGCCCTGATACTGTGTTTGGATTGACAGTGGATTTTGGCCTCTGTTGCTAGTTTAATTTGATTTTTCCCATATAATTATCGGTAACATTTTTATAAGGTATGCTCAAGTTTTTGTTTACTGTTCATACGTATATCAGAATTTGAATTCCTTTTCTTTTAGAGACTTTGCAGCCAACCTGAGTGTTTCTCTATAATGGCTACAGCCAATTTTGCCACTTTAAATTAAGTGGCATGAGTAAGACTGTTAATTCAACAATAAATGCCTATGTGTTTCACTGAGATCGTGATTCACTATTCATATTTAGGTTTTCAGGCTATTTTGCCTCAAAACAGAAAACTAAATGCAAGCATTCAGTCCTGTTGTATTATCAAGTCATAGAGTCATTCAAACTCAGATTCACTACCATGTATCACAGTTACTGCTTAAAGGTATGTATGCCTCTTGTTATGGCAAAGTACTGGTTGAAAGAGTAAATATTTTTACTGTCTTATTGTTATGATGTACTAGCTGTTGAAGATACGTAACTGTATTTGTAATAGTAGATAAATGTGTAATACGCCTATGGATAGGACACTGGAGAAATTGCTTCTCTCTGCTTGTGGTTGCTTGCTATGGATATGAATGCAAAAGGATGTGACTTAAAAAGTGGAATACCTCTAGATCTGATAGTGTGAGTGGAGTATTAAATACATGTTTCTGTGCATGTCAATAAAGGATACTTTTGATTAATCTTTGATGGAGCCCCCGGTGGCCAAGGGGATAAAAGCCTCGTAACTTGAAGGTTGGGTTGCTGACCTGAAAGCTGCCAGGTTCGAATCCCACCCGGGGAGAGTGCGGATGAGCTCCCTCTATCAGCTCCAGCTCCATGCGGGGACATGAGAGAAGCCTCCCACAAGGATGATAAAACATCCGGGCGTCCCCTGGGCAACGTCCTTGCAGACGGCCAATTCTCTCACTCCAGAAGCAACTCCGGTTGCTCCTGACACGAAAAAAAAAAATTAATCTTTGATTAATCTTTACATCAAGATGAGTAATTTAGAAAATTATGAGGCCTCACCATACCCTTGCTGCAAAAAATAACGTCAAAACTAACAGCAATCATGTTTTGCTCCCCATGTACTCTAGGAGGTCATTTTAGCCATGTTTTAGCCCTCTCAAGTTATTTTAGTCCAGGAGACACTTTTTTTTCCCCGAAACAGAAAGTGACTGGGAATTACTTTTAGATTACTTCTGGTGTTCAAAAAGCTCTTTCAGGGATTAAAATAGAACACAGAGGACAAATGCTCTCATGCTTCCTAAGAGGGCATTTGGGAGACAAGGAAAAAACAGGTTTCACAAAATTCAATCAATTTGAACAGTGATATACTAGGGTTTTTTTCGTGTCAGGAGCGACTTGAGAAACTGCAAGTCGTTTCTGGTGTGAGAGAATTGGCCATCTGCAAGGACGTTGCCCAGGGGACGCCCGGATGTTTTGATGTTTTTATCATCTTTGTGGGAGGCTTCTCTCATGTCCCCGCATGGAGCTGGAGCTGATAGAGGGAGCTCATCCGCGCTCTCCCCGAGTGGGATTAGAACCTGGCAGCTTTCAGATCAGCAACCCAACCTTCAAGTCACAAGACTTTAATCCACTACACCATCGGGGGCTGATATACTAGTAAAAGAACAAAAATATTTAGCCTAGAAAAGAGAGCAGAGAGGAACTAAACCTAGCCCTTTACAGGAGGGTAAGGCAGAAGGATAAGGCAGTGCCAGGAATATCCCACATTATACACACTAACAAATGTCTTACTTTAGTTTTTAGGTAAAATCAGACTTATTGTGTGGCTTAGCGAGTCTTTGCTCTGAAACCAATTTAACATCTAATATAGCTTCTAGAACTGTAAAGAAGAAAAGAGGAAATTGCAGCTTGTGAGGTCAAAAAGGCCCTTCGGGGATCAACATTATTTTTTTACAAATGCCTCAAAATGTGAAATGTACTTGAAGGCTCCAAGTCTAGTTTTATGTGGTTTTTAAAAGATAAGTTGCCTCAAAATGTCCTGTAGATGTCCAAGAAAGTGCAGAATCATGTCCACTTCTCTCCTAGACAGAACTTAGGGACATCTTTGTTTTGATGATAGCAGATGCTTGTACATGGTGTTGCCACCTAGGTTCTCTAGGCTAATGTAGCTTCCCTAGTTTTCCACCCTTACAACAAAAACATAAACGTTTTCTTAATCATATGGTATCATCTAAAGCAAGGCCCGGGCTGTGGCGCAAGCTGGTGAGCAGCCAGCTGCAGCCAGCTGAGACCAATCACTCTGACCAAGAGGTCATGAGTTCAAGGCCAGCTCGGAGCCTGCGTTTGTCTTTGTCTTTGTTCTTGTCAAGACATTGAATGTTTGCCTTATATGTGTAATGTGATCTGCCCTGAGTCCCCTTCGGGGTGAGAAGGGCGGAATATAAATACTGTAAATAAATAAATAAATAAATAAATAAATAAGAGTGGGCAAAATGTGCCATGCAAAATACAAGTTATTTTATGTACACATAATTAATGAACATTATATTAAAAAAATAAAGTTATAATTCTGAAATAATAGCTTCACATCTATCAGTAAGACCTTAATATCATTTCCAAGTGATCAGGTACTAGAATACTAAATGGAAAATTAGGTTACCCCTCTTTTCTGCTGTTTGGTGTAGTTGTGATTGAGATAATTTGAAAATGTTGTAGTTCTTAGTTGACTGGAGCACAACTTAGCTTCATATCAATAAATGTGTTTAATTGCTAGTAGGTTATTTGTTCTGTAATTAAGTTTGGGCAAAACATTGTTTTTACTGTTGAAAAAAAAGGCCTATTGCAGTAGATGCAGTGAATATGTGAGCTTAGGCAATGAACAAAAAGATTTTACATGTCCTTTCTTCATCTGTTTGTTGGAAATAGATTACTTATCTGATATTTTCTGTAAAATAATGTGTTAATAAGCAAATCAAAGCTCTTGTCTAGTGATAATCTATAGATTAATATCCAAACTGAAGTACAAACATAGCATAGCAAACTACTGTTGTAGCATGTAGAATAGTGTCAAGAAAGCTGCCAAGAGTAAGTAGAACAATAACAAACTACAGTGATTTAAAAAGGTAGCCAGACACTTTACAACAAGGCAGGATCCCAGTATGCCTGTATGAGTGATAAGACTCATTTGAAAAAAAACCTTCACTGAATCCTACTGAACCAAGTAATTATTTGGACTACTTTCCAACCTTCCATGTTTGACAATGTACTGGGATGTGTGGTAGCTTCTTAACTCCAGGTCTTCCTGGATAATACAAATTATCTAGATCCATTTCAGTCTGGTTTCAGACCAGGTTATAGGACAATAGCAGCTTTGATCAGCTTTCTGAATAAAACTACCTTGGTGGATGAAAAAGGGTTCTCAACAAGTTAAAGAAGTGGGACCAAAGATGCCGTGAAGCAACCCCTATAATAATGGTTGAGATAATTAACAGGACCCCACTATAGTGGAAAAGAGATATAATATCAAAGTCATCTTTAAATTTCTGAAGAATTGTCAGGCGGAACATGGAAAACCTTGCTTTTTGCAGCTAGGGTAGCATCAGTACCAGTTGACTGCTGATTGCAGACATCTCTCTGGAGTCTTTGAAAGTCCTCTGTCTCTGGTGTGAAACGATGGCTCGCAAGCTGGAGCTCACGGACTGTCTCAATCGTCTTTCTTTGTGAAGCCTAAACTGGTCAAAAGGCTTCTGTTGTCTCTAGTACTGATGATATAATAATACTGCTGAATGCAGTGTCTAGAGCTAAGGATGCCTGTTTTGGATTGCTAAGCCTAGGCAGACAATGACCAGGCCTCTAATCACTGTAGCTTTGCTGCAGAAAGAAAAGGAGTCTTATCAAAAGGACTCTGAACAGGCACATGGGCCTGGCCTCTAGGGTTTTTTTATGCTCCACCCAAAACCAATACAAATGGAGGTATCTACACTATTGGGAAAACATAAACAGAGGGAATTGAAGCAAAGGAGAGGAAAAGGTAGAGCCAAGACTTCATAATAATACACATATACAAGTCTGGTTAAACAATTAAAAACAGAAAATATAAAAATAAAAATTAAAATGAATCAAAACAACTTCAATAACCAGAATGGGCAAGATCAGAAATTCGAGAGGGCTGGGCATGGGCTTGTGCAAACAATGATGGGGCAATATCAGAAATTGGAGGGGGCTGGGCATGGGTTTGTGCAAAGTGTGTTGGGGCTGGAGTAAAGTGCTGGGCTCACTGTAATGATCATTTTGGGCTGGGCATTCATAGACAGGGGCCTAACCATTATCAAATGCACACTGGAACATCCAGGTTTCTGTGGTCCCTGCAGAAGGTGGACATAGTGGCTGTTAGCCTAATCTCCTTCGGGAGGGAGTTCCAGAGCTGGGGTGGGGGGCACCACCAAGAACGCCCTCTCTCGACCCCATCAACCATGCTTGTGACGGTGGTGGGAGTGAGAGAAGGGCTTCTGCAGCAGATCTTAGGGTCCACTTCAGTTTATAGGGGAAGATGCAGTCGCGAAGGCAGGCAGGACCTGAACCATGTAGGATTTTGTAGGTAATAACCTGCACTTTGAATTGGGACCAGACTGCCAGATCGTCAACCAGTAGAGCTGTTTTAATATATCCACTCCCTATAATTAGCTCCAGTTAGCAACCTGGATGCCGACCTTTGCACCAGTTGCCATTTCTGGGCTGTCTTCAAAGGTAGTCCCACATAGTGCATTGCAGTAGTCCAGTCTGGATGTAACTAAGACATGGAGCACCTTGGTCATTTCAGATTTTTCGAGGTACAGTTACAGCTGGCACACAAGTTGTAACTGTACAAAGGCCCTCTTGGCCACTGCCAACAGCTAAGCATCAAGCATCAGTGCTGAGTCCAGGAGGACCCCCAGACTGCGGACTTGTGTCCTCAGAGTGAGTGTAATCCCATAGAGCACAGGTTGCTACCCTATACCCCAATTGGCCCTACGGCTGACCAGGAGGACCTGTGTCATGTGTGGATTAAGCTTCAGCTTATTTTGTATTATCTCTCCTAGCTTCCTTGTCATGGTCTTCTTTGCTTGTTACATTAACTTCAGGAGTGGATACCCTTATGTGTTAGGAAAATACAAATGGCAATGCCTGTATGTAAATGAAAAAGTTTGATGGGTATTGACATCAAAAATAATTTATAGAGTATTTTAAGGCTTTTTATTTTTGTATTTATAGTATACCATGTAAATACAGTATAGTGTTTGCAGTATTTTTATATTAGGATTAATAAGAATTCAGAAAATAAATACAGTAGAGTCTTGCTTATCCAACATAAACGGGCTAGCAGAACGTTGGTAAGGGAAAATGTTGAATGATAATGAGGGATTTAGGAAAAGCCTATTAAACGTCAAATTATGTTATATGATTTTACAAACTAAGCACCAAAACATAATGTTTTACAACAAATCTACAGAAAAAGCAGTTCAATACAGTAACGTTATGTAGCAATTACTGTATTTATCAATTTAGCACCAAAACATTGCAATGTATTGAAAACACTGACTACAAAAACATTGACTACTGAAAGGCAGACTGCATTGGATAATCCAGAACGTTGGATAAGCGAAGGTTGGATAAGTGAGACTCTACTGTAGCTTTGAACTTGCCAAGGACTGGTTTTGTTCATGAAACATTATATTTTTGATAGTAAATGATGGGCAAGATTTTCATGTTATAAGAAACTATTAAAGCATCTTTTGAAAACATTTGGATATGGTAGTGTCACAACCCATACATTCAAAGTAAATATCAGGAAGGCCTTCAGTTAATGTGTGTGATGATTTGTTTTATTTTCAGGTTTTTGGAGTGGATGGCAGCCAGGATTATAATAGGACTTTTGTCAACGAGAACCAGAAAGATTTAGTAAAAGATTGGGCTATAAATTCTGCTACAGTAGTGCTGGAAGAAAAAAGACCAATGAGTACAACTGGATTTCTTGACACAGAGGTAGAATTCAATTTTTGATGGGTCATCTTCTTTTTTCTTCCAGTCAAGGAGAGGACTTCTATATAGTGAGTGCTGAATAGCTAGCAAGCTGAGCTCAATTGCAGAATATTAACTTAAGTTATTTTCATCTGTTTCTCGTTTCCTTATTAGAACTTATCTCTTTTCTGTTAGTACTTCTAAAATAAAGATTAATTAGAATCTCTGTTTTAATAAGTTTGCACATACTACATGGCATGTTTTTCTGTCCAACTTTTCATTTCTTTATTTAGCTGTGCTTCACTCTTTATACATGTACAAATTATTAAGATTTGATGGTAAGGAAAATATCACTGTTAGAATTACTGCATTTATAGTTGGTCAGAAAAAACCTGAAACTTTCAAGACAAAGGAACAGACTAAGGGAAAAGGCAGAATATGAGCTAAGATGAAGTTGGCCTTTCCTGCTGAAGCTAAGTATTTCACTATTTCCAGAAAATAATTTCTTAAAAATCATAATGTCAGGCACTAATTCTATAAATAAACCTTTCTCTCATTTTTGTAGTTTTTTTAACCTTTACAGGTTTGAGAAAAGTGTTAAAAGTCAAAAAAGAGAGTTTATATTATTTAAATTAAATCTCTTACCAGAAAAAAAATATTTCTCCCAGTTCTCGTTGTAGATTGATAAAGAGCATACATTTGTTTTAAGGGAACATGGAGTAAAACATCCCGAGGCAGAATGCGCATGTTTCCAATATAACAGTATGTCTCTATATACCACAGTTGGTCTATAGACTAACCATAAAAAGAAGTGGCTATTATATTTTACTTTCTTGTATGCCTTTATTTTTTCCCTTTTAACTAAATTTCATCCTACTGCATTTTTTTCTTGCACAACCCATATAATAAAGCAGTACTTCCTCTGTTTCATTATATTTACTATACTCACATAAAAGTAGACCTCCTGTAGAACTTGAGTGAAGTTTTGCAGCCAAAATTTCTTTCTTTTTATGGATACATTCTGGGTAAAACTTAGGTGCAAGTAACATTTTCCTCTTTATTTATAAATGCAAAGAGGAAGCACTTAGGAAGTGCTGAAGAGAGGATCAGTGTATTTGAGTGGTTACAGTGGAAGGGAGTTATAAATTACACTGTCGGTCTTAAAATGTCTACATTTTGGCAAACATGAATAGGAATGTGAAAAAAGGGGGATGGGAAGAAGAGCAAGGAAAGCATCCTGTCTTTATTACAGACTCATTGAAATGGCAATGACCAAAAGTGAAGGTGAGAAGTGCTCCCACTTCTCCCTTGCTTAAACTAGAGAAATTACAACGTGGCTCCCTCGCACTGCTGATTAATTGCATTCAAGGCTGGAAAAGAAAGTGAAGTAGGAGAAAAAGGGTGGAAGGCTGCCTTTCTTTCTCGAGGCTGGGCTGCTTCTCTCCTCTGCTTCTTGGAGTGAGAGTGTTTCTTGCCCCTGCCTTTTGTCGCTGCCTTCACACTGGGTCTCTGTTACAGTATTGACCAATGTCAACCTAGGTTTGGGGGTGATTTTCTGTCAAAGATATTTATTTTTACAAGGAATATTCAATATTAATGTATGACCATTTTTTTTCTTGAGTCTTCACATGGTATTTTAATATCTATGGTTTTGTATAAGGTTAATAAGTTTATTAAACAGCAGAAAATAAGACTCTTGAAGTTGCAGTGTTAATCTGAAATTTTCCAAATACTGTGGGATTGACAAAACAAAGAGGAGAAAGTGGTCAATTTTCAACTAGGCAACAATTGTTAAAGTAATCCATTTTAAGAGTACACTATACCTTAACTTTGGCCCATATACACCAAAGAGAAAAAGCACTATTTATGCAATCTGCCCTTTCAAAAACCATAATTCTCGTTCTTCCACTAAACAAATTGCTGGTTTGCCAAACTCCTTCTTCAGGATTCCTACAAACTATTATATATACATTTAAAAACACTTCTCAGAGCTTTCCGTTGAACTGGAAAGTTTGAAATTCATGTGAAGTGTTATTGTGAGCTTCTAAATCTTAAATGTAAAATCCTGAAGCAGAATAATTTCTCACACATCCATTATTATTTTATTTATTTCTCACTTTTCTCCCAGTTTGGCATTCAAGGCAGCAGAACCCAGATTCTTATATTGAAATGCTCCATATTTTAAATGCTCTAAATGTGGAATAGAAGACACAAATACACGCACAATAGATTGCTCAGTCCTGGATCTGTAAGTATTTTCCCCTTTCAAAACAAACTACTTTGAATATCTTGAATCTGAACTCACAGACACTCCTGTGAATATAAGACCTTTTCATAACTTGTAATATATTAGAATTTTCTTTGGGATCAAAAATAGCCCATTAGTGGAAGGTCTTAATTATCTGCCTAAATAAGGATTAGATCACATTACTTAGTAATGTCAAATAAGAGCATATTTGAGGATTTTTTTCCCAGTCGTGTACTAAAAGAATGTTGCTACCTTATAGAATCTGTAGTAGGTGACTCCATAACATATCCATAGCAACACACACACATATTCTAATTGTCCTTTAAAGTGCTACAAACAAAAATCCTGCTCAGAGTGGTTTGTTTAAATTCCTAGAACAATCTCAAAGGTAAATAAGAGATATCATATGTGTGATGGTGCCTTTTAAACATCTCAAAAGTTAAGCTCCTTTATTTTCTTTTTGAACCTGTCAAATAGCATATTACAAAGGCCATTTTAGTCTGTTTACTGTATTTTAATTCTGTTTTTACCACATTGTTATTTAATTGTTTTTTTAACTTTTGTATTGCACCTTTTAAACTTGTTTAGTGTGGAGTGTTAGCCACCTTGAGTCCCCAAGGAGAGAAAGGCAGGGTATAAATAAAAATGATAATGATAATGATAATAATAATATTAATAATATAATGCAACCACCCTGTTTGATGCTTCTTAGTCTTGTTCTATAAGACTTTTGAGAAATGTCAAATTGCAAGCTCGTTGACCTTCTCACTCCTTTTCAAGAATGCAAAAAATATGTTTTAATATTTCAATTTTGTCTTTCCTCATGTTTTGTTTTGACAGCAATAGAAGGCTGATGGTAGTTGAAGTATATTTAATTTGTAAATAAACACTAATGATGTCCAAGATCCACACAGTAATACTTATACAGACTCCTGTGAATTAATCCAATTTAACATTAGTGGAACTACTAGACACTTGACTGAACAAGACTAGTATTATTCAGACGTTTGTCATTGCCTTCCTCTTAGGTTGAGTTAATGTGATTTCCTTAAGGGCATGCTATTGCTTTCTATGAGTGGGGGTTTGAACCCTGAGCTTCTAGACTCTTCTCTAACACACTAATCATTATATCATTCCAGGTAATAGACAAGACATATTTTTGGGTAGATCATATTTACAGGAACAATGTCATAATCAAATATTGTACTAGGGTTTAGACTTATAACATTCACGTTTTACCCTGTTGGGGCTCTAGAAATTTTGAAAGGACTGGCAGAGATCCACATTGTATTGAAAGAATCTGTGCAAATATCACAGAATTGTACAAAAATGTTTATAAATTTCACTTTTCGTGTGTTTCCTAATTAAAATAGCGTTTAGAGCTCATAGGCCTGCATTTCAAATGGTTTCAAATTAGCCTTCCTTCTTGTTTTTGTTACACCAGTTTTTTCCCCTGTTTAGCATGCAATAATCAGACAATACACTAGTGGGGCATAATTGCTAAAACAAAACATCACTCTCACTCTTATTTCAGCCAACATACATCTACATTTTTACTCAAGTAAAATAGATGAACAACCAATGAATGGACACTTCAGATTATGTACATTGAAAATTATGTCAATTTATTTTGTTCTTCTCTGAGGAAATTATACTTTCCTTTCTTTGATGCTGTAAGAAAATTGTATTCTTTAGCAAAATTGAGAGTTTTCCTCTTCTCTTGTAGCCTCTTTGCCATAAAAAAAACTCTGCTCCAGAGGGTTTTCTTGCCTTGCTGGACATATTTTTAGGATCTGGTGTTGTTGAAGTAGTAGAGAGGCTTTAAAGCAGTAAGATCCAGTAGAACTACATGGATGTATATGTACACAGCGTTAATGAAAACAGTAGTTGTTTGAGGGGGGCAAGTAGTTGGTTAGAGATGCCTCCCCTAGACCCATTGCCTATAGCATGTGCAATAACTTCCCCATGTTTGCACTTCATGACTTACCTTATATGTCCAGCTGAATGCACCAACTGAGTTACATTTTGATGTCAGTTCAAAGTAGAACCTCATTTTTGAAACTTTAGTGGATCTCTCTGTTGACTAACCAAAAAATTGAAAAAGTCATGAAAAATAACATAGATAAACAGGATTTTGATCACTTAATAATCCTTGGTGATTTGAATGGGATTGTTGATTTGACAAAAGATGAAACACACTACTATGATAACCAGAATAAAGAAAAATCCAAATCAATTTTATTACCTAAGCAGTTTCTTGCTCACCTGGAAGAACTAAATCTAAAAGATATGTGGAGACATCAGAACGATAATCAAAGAGATTATACTTTCTACTCCGGTAGATACAAAACGTGGTCGCATATTGATATGGCCTGGGCAACCAATGGCCTAATAATAAGATTAAAAAATATCAAAATTTTACCTAGAATATTCTCCGATCACTGTGCACTGGAATTTAAAATAAAAGGGAAATCTAACCAATTCAGATGGTGGCTAAATGAAAATCTATTGAAAAAGGAGAAAGATATAGAATTAAACAGGAAACTATCAACTGAATATCTAGAAGTAAACAAAGGAAATGAGACTTCCAAACTCATTCAATGGGAAGCAATGAAAGCAGTAATGAGGAGTTACCTCATTCAGCAAAATTCGATAAAAAACAAAAACAGAAATAAAGAAATAAAGGAAAGTATTGAAAATATAAATAAAAAAGAGGACCAATTCAAAAGAGATCCATCAAATAAGAAGGCAGCTATAGATCTTGAAATATTAAAAAAAACAGCTACAAATATTACAAACAGATAAATTAGAGAAACAATTGAAGTCCATAAGACAATACCATTTCCAAAATGCAAATAAAATCGGAAAATGGTTAGCTAAGAAGATTAAAGATAAAAAACAAAAGTTTTATATCACCAAAATACAGAAAGATGGGAAATTGTATGTGGAAGAAAACAAAATAGCCGACCAATTTATAAAATTTTATAGAGAACTTTATCAAAAAGAAGAAGTCCCCAAAGAGCAAATAACGAGGTACCTCTGCAATTTGAAGTTACCAAAATTAACTGATAAACAAAGAGAAGTTTTGAACACTTCAATAACAATGTCAGAAATCAACAATGCAATCAACAAACTCAAGAACAACAAAGCCCTGGGGCCAGACGGCTTTACTGCGATTTTTTATAAGACATTTAAAGATGAATTAGGCCCATTACTAAAAGGTATCCTAAATAATATACAGTAGAGTCTCACTTATCCAAGCTAAACGGGCCGGCAGAAGCTTGGATAAGCGAATATCTTGGATAATAAGGGGGGATTAAGGAAAAGCCTATTAAACATCAAATTAGGTTAAGATTTTACAAATTAAGCACCAAAACATCATGTAATACAACAAATTTGACAGAAAAAGTAGTTCAATACGAAGTAATGTAATGTTGTAATTACTCTAGTTATGAATTTAGCACCAAAATATCA
This sequence comes from Anolis carolinensis, assembly GCF_035594765.1. NCBI lineage: Eukaryota > Metazoa > Chordata > Lepidosauria > Squamata > Anolidae > Anolis > Anolis carolinensis. Next base: position 57,011,740 of record NC_085841.1, read on the forward strand.
CGATATATTGAAAATATTGACTACAAAAATGGCTTGGATAATCCAGAGGCTTGGATAAGCGAGGCTTGGATAAGTGAGACTCTACTGTATTAGAAAACAAGGAAATTCCAAATTCTTGGAAAAAAAGCCAACATAACATTAATTCACAAAGAGAATACAGACCCTATGGAAATTAAAAATTACAGACCCATTTCCTTACTAAATAATGATTACAAGGTCTTTGCCATAATCATGGCAAACAGATTCAAAAACTTCCTGAAAAATTGGATATTTGAGGAGCAATCTGGCTTCTTTCCGAATAGGCAAATAAAAGACAATATCATAATCATAATCAACATCATTGAATATTATGAAAAACACAATGAAAAGCAGCTGGCTCTACTTTTCATCGACGCTGAGAAAGCGTTTGACAAGATCAATTGCGACTTCCTAAAATTGCTGCTAAAAGAATTCGATATTGGTTATAAATTTCAAAATGCGGTAGAAGCCATATATTTAAAACAAGAAGCTACATTAATGATAAATGGCCAAGAAAATACAGATGACTTCAGAGATAAAGATAGAAAACAAAGTAAAATACTGTAAAGAACTCAGGCAGGGCTGAGGTTCTTTTTCTAGGCAGGGGGGAATCTTTTAGAATCTCACCTCTGACACCGATTGTGGAGATGTGGAGAAGGATTATGTTTTTATTAATTAATTATATTATATATATATATAACTATATCCGCTGCCACCAGTTATTAAATATGCTTTTATTTAAAAGCTGCCACCAAATTATAGAGGTTTTATAATGCTGCCACCAGATGTTAAGGGGATTATCAACTCTTGCTACCACTATTGGAAGATTTAGCTACTGGCTACTTAGAGAGGAGACTTTTAAAAGTTTATGTTTCTTCTTTCTTCTTGTTGTTTATTCTTAATGTGTGTATATATGACAGAGACTAAGATGTTTGAAGGAACAATAACATTTATTTAGGCACAAGCTTGATAGTTACAATTTCTCACTTAGAGGCACTTTCCTTAACAGTTGCAATAACAGAATGAGGTGATTCAAACTTTTAAATTCCACTTCAATCACAGAATATCTGTTCCTAGTCAGGACACAAACTACCTTAAAAGTCACCAAACCTATTTTAAACTTGACTCAAAAATCAAACCTTTGAGCCACCCTGATTCTCCAACTGAGAACCAGTCTTAACTGCAATTCCTCCAATTACAGACTACCTTAAAATAAGTCACCAAACTTATTTTATCCCTGATCCCCTAACTTAGGATCAGCTTTCCCTGAGCTTCACCAGAGCCCACACTAAAATCTACCTTCTCTGTAGTTCTCTGACCACAGACTGACTGACTGAGTTTTCCCTCCAAATTCTGCTCTCTCTTCAGCTAACCCAGTTGGCTCCGCCCCCTTCTCCATGGCAACCAACTCATGGTGCAGAGTAACTGAAATATTAACCCTTTTACAAACACAGTTAAACATGGCTTCTATAACTTAAAAAAACCACATTTCATTACAAATACCTAGGAGTGACAGTGACAACAAGCAATGCGAAATTACTAAAGAACAATTTAGTTCAATTTAGTTTAGTTTAGTTTAGAACAATTTAAAGAACGAGTAACTTTGGTCAAAAATACAAAAAGATATGGAAAAATGGAAGTATCAAAATATTTCTTTATTGGGCCGTATAGCGATAATAAAAATGACTATCCTGCCTCAACTACTATTTCTTTTTCAAACACTGCCTATAATTAGGAGCGACTATCTTTTTAAAAAATGGAATACGGACATAACTAAATTCATTTGGAAAAATAAAAAACCAAGAATAAAACTAAAAATACTGATGGATGACAAAAGGAGAGGAGGCCTAGGACTTCCAGACATTAAATCATATTATGAAGCCTGTAATTTGGTATGGCTAAAAGATTGGACGACTTTGAATAACACCAAATTACTAATACAGTAGAGTCTCACTTATCCAGCACTCACTTATCCAATGTTCTGGATTATCCAACGCATTTTTGTAGTCAATGTTTTCAATATATCATGATATTGCGGTGCTAAATTCGTAAATACAGTAATTACTACATAGCATTAATGTGTTTTGAACTACTTTTTCTGTCAAATTTGTTGTATAACATGATGTTTTGGTGCTTAATTTGTAAAATCATAACCTATTTTGATGTTTAATAGGCTTTTCCTTAATCTCTCCTTATTATCCAACATATTCACTTATCCAACATTCTGCCGGCCCGTTTATGTTGGATAAGTGAGACTCTACTGTACTAGAAGGACATGACCTCCGTGCAGGATGGCATGATTATCTGTGGTACAGCAAAAGGAAGACTGAAAAATTTTTCGGAAACCATTATATCAGAGCACCTTTAATTAGGATTTGGGAGAAATACAAACCAAGATTATACGACAAAACTCCATTGTGGATATCCCCAATGGAGGCAAAGCATAAAAGAGAACTGGGTGTAGAAAATTGGTTAGCATATCACCAAAAATTTTTAAAAAATTATAACAGAATTTACAATTAAGACTTACGAAGAATTAAAACAAGAAAATAAGAAGATATCATGGTTTCAATATTATCAAATACAAGAGTGCTACAAACAAAATACTAAAGTAGGCTTCAAGCAAGAATCAAGCCTATGGGATTTAATAATGTTAAAAGAAAAAAAGATAATCAAAATACTATACCAACAATTATTACAATGGACCACTGAGGAAGAACAGATTAAAGATATCAAGTAAAATGGACAAAAGACTTTGGTCATCATGTAAATGTAAATCAGTGGGAAGAAATTTGGAATAAAAAACTAAAATTTTCCACAGCTATAGATATTTGCGAGAACTGGTATAAGATGCTATTCAGATGGTACTACACCCCTGCTAAATTAGCTAAACTTAACAAGTGATTATCTAACAAATGCTGGAAGTGTGAGAAAGAAATAGGAACTTTTTTCCATCAATGGTGGGCTTGTAAAGAAATTAAAAGATACTGGAATAGTATTCATTTAATAATACAGAAAATACTAAATATCAAATTCCCTCTGGTGCCAGAAATGTATTTATTGGGCATAACAAATGCAAAACTAAACACAAATCAAGATAAAATGTTTTTTTCTTACGGACACAGCTGCAAGATTAGTCTTGGCTAAATTTTGGAAACAAAAAAAAATTCCAACTCCTGACGACTGGATTCTAAAACTGTTAAATCTAATACAGATGGGCTGTCTGTCACAAAAATTAAGAGATGATAAACAGAAAACAGATTGGACTTGTTTCCAAGATTTCATTCAAATAGAGGAACAACATTAACAATAAACCTATCCGATGTTTGAAAAGCAACACAGAAGGCTAACTGGAAAGAACAATAGAAGAACATTCTTCCCCCCCCCTCTTCCCCCCCCTTTTTTTTAATGGAAGGTGTTTTTATCCTCCCTCAAGAGGACAATGGGAAGTCTACCCTTACAACTCCTTTTTTCCACTTCCCCCTCTTTTTAAAAAATATTTATCATTATTACTATTTATCCTTCTTTCTTTCTTTTTCTCCATATTTTTTTTCCTTTTTCTTTCTTTTCCCTTCCTCCATTTCCGCCTTTCTGTTTCCTTTCCTCCTCTTTCTTCTCTTTGTTCACAATGTTTTCCCCTACCTGCACTGTAAATATTACTTATAACATAATAAAAATAATTTTTTTTAAAAAAAATGAAAAAATCAGAGGTGAAAGTATAACAGAATTTTGAAAATATTATTTGTGGAGCTTAAAACTGAGGTGAAATTGTGAATTAGAGACATTATCCTCTTCTAAGCAAGCCTAAGATCTGTGCCATGCTTTCAGTCTCGAATGAGAGTGGTATGAGTTAAATAAGAAAGAAAAGGAAACATATACATATTTGCCAACAGGCATTTTTTTTAGAATGATAAGCATTTATGGAGACAGGAATGCTGCCACTGGCGATGGATGAAAAGGAAGCCTGTACTAGAGCATCTCAGTTCACTTCAGCCAGTCCGACTTATGGTAAAGAATGGTGGGTGTTCAACAATATATATACCCTGTTTCCCCTAAAATAAGACATCCCCGAAAAATAAGACCTAGTATAGGTTTTGCTGAATTGCTAAATATAAGGCCTCCCCCGAAAGTAAGACCTAGCAAAGTTTTTGTTTGGAAGCATGCCCATCGAACAGAACACCAGAGCATGCAGGATAGGTAAATGTATGTACCATAAAGTGTTGTACATGGAAATATTGGTAGTAACAAGAAATTCTTGATAGGATTCACAGTTTGTTTGGTTATGCTGGTTTGTGATGACAACTACTGTACAGTATATAATAAATGTTAATTTTTTTGTTCAGCAATAAATGTGAATTTTTCTTCATGGAAAAATAAGACATCCCTTGAAAATAAGACCTAGCACATCTTTGGGAGCAAAAATTAATATAAGACACTGTCTTATTTTCAGGGAAACATGGTATATATTTATTTATTTACAACATTTATACCCCGCCCTTCTCACCCGAGGGGACTCAGGGCGGCTTACAAAAATTGGCAAAATTTAATGCCCAAAATGCAATCATAAAAACAAAACAATATAAACAGATCTATTAATAACATTGTTAAAACACATTATAAAAACCTTAACAACGTATATATAAAACGTATATAGTTGAGGTCTGGAAGTTTCCTTCTATACCAATGTGCAGGGGTGGATATCTGTGACCTTCCAGATATTTTTTGTCTGAAACTCTCATAATCCCTCACCATTGGCTATGCTTGCTTGGACTGCTGAAGGTTGTAGAAAAGAAAACATTAGGAGGGTCTCAGACACCCAGTTCTGTTCTGCTGCATCATCTGTTGCTTGATAGCAAGCTACATGATTTTGATATACAGTAGGCAGTTGGAAGGGCAAACCATAGGATGGGGGTTAGATTTCCTTTTTCAGTGTTTGAGAGCATTTTGAGTTCTGTATTGCCAAATTGAGCAGAAAGTAGGAAATTTAAGAATTTAAATCCTTGCATTGACAGGGTTTAAAATTTGTTCTCAAGGTTATTCTATTCAATTGTAAAAGTTTCAGAAAATCTTTTAAGAAATCCAGTTGGTGGTCTAATTACTTCTACAGTTATCACTAATAAAGCCATTTCAGCCAACTCATATTGAAGCAAAATAATCTATTCTGTAGTTTTGTTTCCCCAACAGTACATACACACACACACACACATATGGAGCCCTATGAGTAATTGTTTCCCTTGTTGATTCATCAGCTGTTTTCATTGCTGACAATTTTTAACTGAGATGATGCCCAAGAAAAGATGACAGTTGCCAGTATACTTAGATTCAAGTGACAGAAGCCAGATAGCTAAGTTACCCCCCCCCCCGCATGCGCAAAATTACACTATATAGTTAAAAATAGACATTTCAAATCACCCAGATATTGAATCAGTATTTTTGCATTTGTCCTACCTTGAGGTAAGATATAAATTAATAATTATAATATAATATTAGTACAGTAGAGTCTCACTTATCCAACATAAACGGGCCGGCGGAATGTCGGATAAGCGAATATGTTGGATAATAAGGAGGCATTAAGGAAAAGCCTATTAAACATCAAATTAGGTTATGATTTTACAAATGAAGCACCAAAACATCATGTTAGACAACAAATTTGGCAGAAAAAGTAGTTCAATATGCAGTAATGCTATGTAGTAATTACTGTATTTATGAATTTAGCACCAAAATATCATGATATATTGAAAACATTGACTACAAAAATGCGTTGGATAATCCAGAACATTGGATAAGCTAGTGTTGGATAAGTGAGACTCTACTGTAATTATATTCTTATTAATTGTCTATATTATTATCTATATTATTTACAGGCAGTCCCCAAGTTGCGAATAAGATAGGTTTGTTCTTAAGTTGAATTTGTATGTAAGTCAGAACATCTACATTTGTAAGTTTAACTCTAGCCACATATATATAAGATTTGGATAGCATAGGGAAGCATTTACACCCCAGTAGTGTTTATTTTGTTGTCTGTGTCCCTGTTCAGGAGATTTCACCTTGCTTTCTGTCCCTGTAAGAACTGGATTTTGAAAAATGTGGCTTGTTGTAGAAACAAGAATTGCTGATATAGTTTCCATTGAGTCATCTTTTTCCCATGATAAATCTTCCAGGAGTGAAATTTTCTTCTTAGGGACAGATTCCTCTCTCTTCCTGTTATCTCACCTCATTCTTAACTGTGAATTATTTGTAAGTTGGATGCTTCTAACTAACAGACTGCTTGTAATTAGATGAAACAATGTAATTAATATAATTATACTAGACCGTAATTACCGTATTTACTCAATTCCAATTCTCATCTTGGTTAAATTACTTTCCCAAAAATAGGGTGCACATTAGATTTACATAATATGGTAAATAATTTTTAAGGTTTCAGGGTTTTGAAAATGGATGCGAGCATTAGATTTGATGGCGAATTAGACTCACGTAAATACTGTATATATTATAGTTGTTATTTTTCACACACCTAAAACAGCACACAAGTTTTTTAAAAGGCTGTTTCTTCTGAGTTTCTTCAAACTCAGTAAGAACAATAGAAGAGGCAAAAGGACACTGGGGAGGAAGAGAAATCTTGGAATCACAGAATTGGAAGGGACATCTAGTCCACTGCTTCTTAAACTGTGGGTCCTGTCCCAATTGAGGTCCCTTTAGCTCAATGTTGGGGTCCTGAAAAATTTGACAACCATAAAGGTTTTCTGAACATTATCTTCTGGCTGTTTTAAACTTTTACACAAAGTTTCCAGTGGACTCAGCAGAAGATGCTTTAGCTGTATTTCATAAAAAGGAAAATCAGCCTGTGTAGCAAGCTTTGTAAATACTGATTTGTTCTAATCAAATATCTGATTTTTATACCTACTTTATATGCATATATACCTGGGGCCATTTCAAGTTTATTGAGCCAAAAAAGGGTTGTGAGTGGAGAAGTTTAAGAAGCTCTGATTAGTCTAATTTAAGGCTAAAACATTCTTTTAAGAGATGCTCTCTGCTAAGGAGTTTCAATGACAATTGGGGAAGGAGATTTAGAGAAAAGAGGACATTGCCCCTTCCAATAAAAGTAGTAGTAATAATAATAATAATAATAATAATAATAATAATAATAATAATAATAATAATAATAATAATCTTTATATTCCGCTTTTCTCCCTGAATGAAAACAAAGGTGGCTCACCCTGCATCACAAATGGATTGTTATTGAAATGCTAGAATGGAATTCTTCTTTGTTCTACTCCTGCTCCTCATGGGCCATGGCTGCTGATCTGCAGCAGGCTTCCAGGTTATGTTCCTCTGAACACTGGGGAAATATTGCTGTATAAAACATGAAATAATTTGTGGGGAGGAGCATGTACATGACATCCCTTCAAATATTTAAAGATTGCTCTCTTATCACTCTCCATCTAAACTTCACCAAACTAAACTATCCCCCCTCCCCATATCAGAGTGGTTAAAACAAGCCAGCTGCAGCAACAATGGTTAAATATACAAACAGCTTAAACTTTAGACATTGTGAGTCAGTATTTACAAATAATGTTACACTTTTAAGTAATTGTTTTCTCTACAAACTAAAAAACCCTGTATTCATACAGTTGCAGCTCCTTTTTTGCTGAAACCTTAATGTTTAAAATTACGTTACAGTTGTTATTGTTGCTAACATCAGCATCATCCCACTTTCCTCCACTTCAGGGTTTTTTCAAACCATTAAGAATTTAAATGTCTCTAAAACGTGAACCAGTGAAAGGAAAACAGCAAAACAGCCACTTGGCACAGTTGTGGGGTTGTAGCCTCATTTTTGAGAAGAAATATCACATTCATCATGAACTGGCTCTATTTTGGCTGCTAACATTTTGATTTATTTTTAAAAGACAGATAAAAATGTCTTTAGTTACTTGTGAGAAACGTGGAAGTATAGAATTACTGATTTAAAGAAAGTAACTACATGTTAATCTCAGAACAATGATTGTGTGAGATTGTTGCAGGGGGAGCGGGGATGGGACTTGCAAATATGTTACAACAGTAGCAACTATGTGAGTGGAAGTAAAGTCAGTCTTGGGAAGAACTTAAGGCAATCCATCCCAGCACAGGGAATTCTGTGATGAGAAGGGGGGCATGTATGAAGGAGAGAAAGATTTTTTCAATGATGGAAGGTTCTGTGGGAAATCTGTGACGAGAGTCAAATTGGTTGTGTGGGTCAAATTGGTTGTTTACACCAAGGTCCTCTAGAAGCCCAGGACCCAAATACAGGAAGAAATTTCATAGGGTGGTCATAGGGCATGGTGATAGTGGCAGGCTTCCAATGTTATGAATAGTGGAGCCAGCCTTGAAAAGGCATTAGTCACATGTTGTATCTAATTATGTTTTAAAAATATAATTTGTTCTCACAGTTCATGTCAAAAAAGGCTGGGCTTCTCTTTCATGGTGTCCAGTGTAGTTTTGCAGCTAGGCCTGCATGCTCCGCATTTTGCCATCCTGGATCCACATTAATTCTTGCTCTCTCTCCAAACTCGAAAAAATTTCTCTTGTCAGACGAAAGAAGACCAAATCCATGGAAGTGCTGTGAAGGATCAAACCGTCTGTAATGCGGCCTTCCTCTTTTCCTGCTGTCTTCCACTTTACCAACCATTATTATATCTTCCAGTGAGTCATTTTGTTCCATAATGTGTCAAAAGTCATTTGGCTTCTGATGAAAGTTCGTTCTTAATTTGCTCCAGCACTTTTGGTTGTCCCTTTGGCTGTCCACAAAACTCCCCTGTATTAGCTTGAATTGACACCCCACCCCACCCTGCGGGCTTGCTTCATTGTCCAACTTTTACATCCATACATAGACATCAGATATACTATGACATTGATTATCCCAACTTTTATATTCAGCCCTCAAATATTTTACCACGTTGCTTCATAGCTGCCCTTCCTTGTATACAATCTCCATTTTGATTTATGATTTATACAAGGTGTAGAAAGTCATTAACAGTTATGATGTCTTCATCACCTACTTTAAAGTTATGCAAATCTTCCGTGATCATTATTTTTGTTTTTTTAACATTAAACTCTAGTTTGTTTAATAGTTAAATGTTCACATCAGCCGTATTAAATTATCTCAATTTCCAACCAAAGCCACTCATGAGTTAACACTAACTCATTAGAATATTCTTTAATGGGACAATCAGATATATAAAGGTCTCTTCAATTAGACAAAAACACCTATTTGGAAGGTGTTCTGGTAGTAGCCATGACTTTTGAGGCAGAAAGAGCAGGCTGTAAAACTGAAACCTAAGCACCCATTCTGCAGAACAAAAGTTAATCAACATAGCCCACAATGGAGCCGTAGCCAGAAAATTTTTTCGGGGGGGGGGGGGGGGTTGAAATTTGGGGGGGGGGGGTTGAACCCCCCACCCCCACCCCGGCTACAGGCCTGATTGTCAGTGATTTTTTGCTTATAAGTCCTGTAACGTGTTATCTTTCTTTCACACAAGAAACAGTGTCCATTTGGATAGATAAGATATTGCCAAACAGGCTGAATGTGTTTTGAAACCCACTGGAACACCGTAAGTTGATGGTGCAAGATCTCAAGTTAGGTACATGGTCATGCTTTTAAGAGAAATGAAAAGGAAAAACATATGAGACAGTTTTATGGGGGTTGTTTTGTTTATATTGGTGTTATAAGGGCCCAGTCTGGAATCAGATTTTGAAAATTCAAGGTAAGATTCCTTTTCCCCAGTTGCCTCATCTGTTGTAGCCACATCAGATTCATATGATTTATAAACAGTACTTAGCACCTCTCTTCACCAATACAGTGAAGCTGGCATTCTGTTAGTTACACACAGGCTAAAGTCATATCTACATTTTGTGGCTGCAAATGTTAATATTCCCTTCCTTAATCTCCATTGACCCCAATCTACCACAAAACTGCTGAAGTCCTTTTGCCTCGTCCAGTGACCATTCTGTGGTGGAGAAAGAGGAATCACAGAAGCATCTAGCTGTATCTCTGTAGTCAAATGTGAGGTGATTAATCAGTCACTAAGTAGCCTGCCAAACTCCAGTGAAAGATGTAATTGCTTTATGTTTGGCTATAGACACATAACCAGATGTGATCCTCCCCATTCTCCATCAGAAAGGTCTGGCGATGGTAAATGGCTCAGTGTAGTGAAACTCCGCATATAAAGCAGCTACACTACACTGCATTATGTAAAATAGCATCCCATGAATCTTCTTTTGGTTGTCCAGTACTTTAGTATAGGGAAACTGCTGGATTCATCAAACTAGGGAATCAGGGAGATAGTCTTCTGGACCTTCATCCTTATTGGTATTCCAATATTGCAAGGTTATAAATATTTTCATTTCCGGTGGTGCAGAGCCATCCAGTTGCATCTCCACCTTGAAGATAACTGAAGTGAGAAACATGCATAGTGCAAGAAACATATCTGAGCTGTCAAAAGGTTTAATTGTCATCCTCAAACTGTGGCCTTCCACTTGTTTGAGTCTCAAACTCTCAGAATTTCTGACCATTAAACACAAACTCCCGGAATTCCTGACCATTGAATAAGTTGGCTAGGCTAGTGAGTTGGGGGCCAAAACAGGTGGAGGGCTGCAGTTTGAGGATGCCTGTTTAACAATATCAATGTGGGATCTTTGATCAGAAGAATCTGTAGCCAAGTCTAGTAAAAGGTAAAGGCTTCCCCTGACATTAAGTCCAGTCGTGACCGACTCTGGGGGTTGGTGCTCATCTCCATTTCTAAGCCGAAGAGCTGCCGAAGAGTCATGTGGCCGGCATGACTGCATGGAGCGCTGTTAGTTTCCCGCCGGAGCGGTACCTTTTGATCTACTCACATTTGCATGTTTTTGAACTGCTAGGTTGGCAGGAGCTGGGGCTAACAGCGGGTGCTCATTCCACTCCCAGGATTTGAACCTGGGATCTTTTGGTCCGCAAGTTCAGCAGCTCAGCTCTTTAACACACTTCGCCACCAGGGGCCCTGTAGCCAAGTCTATGCGTCTGAAAAAGCTGTAGGATAGAAGCACAATAGGTGTTGTTTTCCCTATTGTAGCTCTATACCAAATACCATTGCATGTATTATAGTATAATTCAGGGAAGCAGAAACAGTGAAATGTTTGTTCCATCCCTAATAATCAGTCTCTTTGCTTTGTTTATAATTGCAGATGTCTCAGTGTGCACTTTGGTGGTTCAGAAAACTGGGGGGAAACTAAAACACTATGAGTGGTCTGATTAATAAAAAGTAACATGTTATCTCTGAAATTGCAGAATGTGCTTTCTTTCAATGCTTGCCAGGGTCACTAAGCTTTGGTCTCTTGGTATCATTTTACTACTTGCCTGATTCAAGAGGCTCTTGGTGTGTGATTTTATTTTTACTACTTTAGCATTCATTATTTGTTTTATTAAGTTTTCACACTGCACACTGTTTTTGTGTATTTAGGTTATTGTTGCAGATTGATCCTCTTCCATTGGAAAAGGAGTGGTAAAAGTTTCAGCTTGCATGGTGACAGCAGCCCCTTTGCTGTTTGAGTCCATAAAACTCTGTCAGATAGTCTTTAAACAAAAGCAGGCAGGCTTACTAAGATTCGCACAACATCTTTGTTGCAGACAGATTCAAGGGCAGATCTTTCAGACTTTTCTTGTCCTCCCCCTTTCCCTTTTTCACCTCAATCTCTCTCTGGGCCCACCCTTTACACACACCTCCCTCACAATCTCCTAACTGATTGTGATCAAAGTCTCTTGAACCTCAGCTCACATCTCCCTCCTTTGATGCAAGGGTAGATGTTTTATTTTCCCTAAGGATGCCTCCTTCCTTTCTGCTCATACTCTTACAGTTATATTTATATATTTTTAAAAATAATGCCTAATCAGTAGCAGAAACAGGCAGTGTTTCTGATTGGATGATTGAGAGAGGAGGTGCTAACAACTACTATTCTGCTCCCCATTCTATTAATTTATTGTTTTATTCAGTCATATTTATTTACTTTGTATGCCTCTCTGATTGGGATTCAAAGCAGTTCCGAAAAAGAATAAGCTTAAAAACAATACAATTTTAAGCTCAATTGAAATAATCAGTTGAAAATGGTAGAAAATCATTAAAGAGTGCTCAGATGTTAAAAATAAATTATGTGCACACATGCTCACAAATACACAGTAAAAAGCCTTCCAAATGCATGATTTTGGAGTGTCACCTTTTGTGTAATTTAACAAGGAGATTATCACACAAAATCCCCATTTCATTTAGGAAATAGCATAGATTTTCTGCCTTCATTGAGTATGCATTACATTCAATATGTTTTTGTTTTCATTTTGCAAGGAAGAAGCTGAGTTATATCTGTAGACTTAGAAATGTCCTATTCAAGAAGAAAAACCGGTTTTGTTCACCTGCAGTGCTTAAGAATTTGTGGTCAGCATTCCCCCCCTTCTCTAATCTATATACATAGTCTTTTTTTTCTTTGTGGTCTCTGTGAATGCACACATGGGTTTACTGCACCTGCGCAGGCTCTAATGGAAAACTTCCCAAGCTCTGATTTTCAAGTTTTGGCAGTAACCCCATCAGCTCCTGCCCCATCTGATCCTTTCCCAGTTGGACCAGCCCTGCCATTCTGAGAAGGACGACCTCAGACCTGAGGAGATCGAGTCCATATGCTCCAAGTTGATACTGTCCTTTGGTCTTGACCTCTCACCAAACCCGGAAGCATATGGTTTGGACCCGCCCTATCCCACTGATAATGTGCAAGTCTTCTCGGAGCAGATAATAATAATAATACTTTATTTATATCCCATCACCATCTCCCAGCAGGGACTCAGGGTGGCTTACAAAAGCACGTAGTATAGCGACAGAATGCACAAAATGTTCCAAATGGCTGAAGCCCTTGGCATGGATGTCAAACAAACCTCTGAAGTGGTCAACAACCTGGTCTTTAAAAGGATCCAGGCCGAAGCCCCACCAGCCACATTGCTCCCTTTTCTACCATATCTCCTGGTAGATCCAGGCATCCTGGATGGTTCCATCCTCCATACCTCTGACTTCGAAGTAAATCGAAGGCCTGGTACAAAGTCCTGGTACAAAATTGATGATGAGAGTCACAACTGGCTAGCCCACTACCCCAATCCAAACTCAGTAGTAATAAAAGCCACCCAGTCTTCAGGCAAACAAAACTTGAGACTTCAAACTTCTGGCCGCAAAGTGCAGGATACAGCCCCAAAACCACCAACATCAGAGGACCCGTTGGTATCAGCACTGCTAGATATGCTTTAACCAACTGCCACCAACAGAGGGCATCTCCTACCCCAGCGCCACAGAAACCTGATGCCCAGGTCCTCTAATCCACAGAGGAAATGAAACACCATATCAATTATCTCAAACTATTGGCAATCTTCAAAATCTTCTGCGTCTTCTCTCGTCTAATCCAGCACAATCAGGTTCAGATGCTGGTAGACAACACCACCTCAATGTACTGCATCAACAAACAGGGAGGCATGTTATTCAGGAAACTCCTTGCAATCACCCTTCACATCTGGGACTTGTGCATTGAACACGCAATTTCTCTGTTGGCCCTCCCATTTGCCCAGGACCCAGAGTGGTCTTGCCAACAGGCTCAGCAGGTCTTGACGACCTCCCACGAATGGAGGCTTGATCTGGACCAGTTGCACCACCTCTTTGAACAATGGGGATGTCCACAGATAGATCTCTTCACCTCCAAGGCGAACACTCAACTCTCATAATACGTGGCAAGGTTAACGCCAGTCAAGGCATTTGGGTGCCTCGGAGATACCTTTCTCCTCCAATGACGGGAACACGGTTCTACTTCTTCCCTCCAATTCCTGTCATCCTGAAAGTGCTTGAGCGCACCACAACGTTCCGCACAAACTGCTTTTGATAGCACCAGCCTGACTAAGACAAGTCTGATAGCCAACCCTTCTACGTCTCTCCAATAGTAGCTACCACCGGTTCCTAACCCTCCCACACCTCTTCTCCATGGAGGATGGACACATCCTTCACCTGGATGTGCCCTCCCTCCACCTGATGGCCTGGAGGATTGAACCCTAAACCACTTTTCACATGGTCTCCAAGTCATATTTCGAGCAGCTCACAAGCACTGTATCTCAAAAGCCTATGTATACCAGATTTCATGATTGGTGGCCTTTCTTGGCTCTTGGAGTGCATCATTGGCCACTGCATCAGTCTTGGATATACTTGATTTCCTCCTCACCCTGTCAGACAGAGGTCTACCTCGCTGCAATTTCCTGGTCTTTCCAATGGAGAGGCAACACATCTCTCTTCACCAGCCACCTGATCAAAACCTTCCTCAAAGGCTACAACAGCTTTCACCCTCCCATCCATGCCCCTGCGTTGGGATGGAGCCTCAAATTCGTCCTCTCCCAAATCTCCGATCCTTCTTTTGAGCTACTCACCAAAACGGATCTTTGATTGCTCTCATGGAAGGCAGCTTTCCTCATAGCTATCATGTCAACCTGTTGCCACTCTGAGCTGGCCGCTCTGAGGGTCGATGAGCCCTACCACATCTTCCACCAGGGCTGGGCGGTTATCTACATAGACATCACCTTTCTCCCTAAGGTGGTATCTATTTCCACACTAGCCAGGAGATCATCCTCTCAGCATTTTTCCAGTTCTCTACATCTCCCTTGGAGAAAAAATTGCACCTCCTATATGTCAGAATGGCACTGCTCTTCTATAGGGACAGAACTCAGTCTATAAGGAAGGCCCATCAATTATTTGTAGCCTGTACTCCAGAAAAGCTAGGCCTTCATATCTCTTCTCAGATGCTTTCCCACTGAATCGCCTCTGCCATTGAACTTTGCTACCAACTGGCCTGTCAACCTCCTCCATTCAGTGTTCAACCTTAATCAACGAGAGACATTTCAGCCTTGGCTGCTTTTATCTGAGGCATCCCCCGGTCTGCAGGGCAGCAATTTGGGCCAGCCCTTTGACTTTTATGTCTCATTACAGATTGGCCTCAAGGTCACATGCAGACATCCTTTGCCAGATCGATCATTTCCTTTTGCCTGGCCTAGCCACCAGGACTGACCATGTCCCACATGGGTGCTAATGCCCCCTCTCAGTTGTAAACTCGAGCCAATGATAGATCAACAAGTTTGCTGTATTGTAACAAATATTTTATTGAACATTTTCATAATGTTTGTATTAAGAACACTGTAAAGCGTCTTCTCTTGTTTATGTACCATTGCACTTCTTCCAATCAAGGGAATGATACCTCACCATCACTTCAGCTACTACTGTTTTTGGTGCTCTGTATTGTGCCTGTTGTTGCACTAGATTGATAGAAAATTCATTGTTGTTTGTACTGAAGAGTATCCCTTCCTATGTATGAATACCTTCTGCCATTGGCCAGAAATAGTTATTTATTTTCTATATTGCACTTGTATAGACTACAAAGAAGATGGACAGGTTGCTCATCTGTAACTGTGTTTCTTCAAGTGGTCCTCTGTGAGTTCACACAAACCCGCCATTCCTCTTTACTATGCAGACCTCCTCCTTTCTAGCTGCTGCTTGCAGTGGTGGGCAGGGTTATCACCAAAACTTGAAAATCAAAGCTTGGGAAGCTTTCCATTAAGCCCATATGTGTGAATTTACAGAGGACAGCTCAAAGAAACACAGTTACAGGTGATCAACCTGTCCATATCTATGCAGACATAGTGCCACCATCTGTAGAAAGAATATTTTTTTGGCATGGAATTCATTTCTATACTGCGAGGAAGAATGCAAGAATCTTAGTACTCATGAATATTTGCTTTGAATAGTGTGGGAGATATTGATGAATGTGGGAGTCTCACGCCTGGCTTACCCCTGGGCACTATGTTTCATTCAGCTCCAATTACAGTACCATTGTTGGGAGTTCTTGTTTTCTAACTGTACATGGAGTCTAGAGATAGAATATGTGTGTGCATATTAAGCAGAGTGTTAGGGATATACATTACTAATATTTGAGCCTTGATTGGGTTGTTGTATGTCTTTCGGGCTGTGTGGCCATGTTCCAGAAGCATTCTCTCCTGACGTTTCGCCCACATCTATGGCAGGCATCCTCAGAGGTTGTGAGGATGCCTGCCATAGATGTGGGCGAAACGTCAGGAGAGAATGCTTCTGGAACATGGCCACACAGCCCGAAAGACATACAACAACCCTGTGATCCCGGCCATGAAAGCCTTCGACAACACATTGAGCCTTGATTGTTCACGCATCTGTATCTGTCCTAAGGCTTGAGCAGTTAATCTTAGTATTAATTTTAAGCACAAAAATTCATTTGACTCAAGTTTAAGGAGCAATAGAGATCTGCTCTTCATATGAGTATCTTTTGGCCAACTCAAAAGGAATATTATTTAATTTTACAAAAGTATCCTAGCTTTCCCAGTATCTTCCATTCATATCATCATACTTTCCAAGGACAGGGGAAAATGCTGAAAATTAGCTGTAGTAGGCTTCAACTCCTAGATACTGCCAAGTGTTGGCTGCACAATAGCAATGTTGGGAATCATAATGTAAAAATAACATTTGCTTGTAGTGGTCTCTTTTCTTCATATGTATTAGTTCTGCATCTGCATAGAATTCAGTTTCAGAATCTTCCAAAACTTAAAAAAGTTTTGATGTGAATTTCTTTCCTTCTCCACAAACAAAAATTAAACTATCTGTCAGTTTTTCTTTGCCAGAAAGATAATACATGTAGGACTTTTTTTTAATGAATGATTGTTCTTCTTTGTAATTCTTGTGACTCACAAAAAAGGGATGCACTGTTCAGGACCTTCTAGAGCTGTTACATAAATGTTTTGCAGTACAGTGTTCCCTCACTATTTTGCGGTTCACTTTTCGTGGCTTCGCTGTTTTGTGGTTTTTCAATAAACTCTAAAAGACTATTATAAATCATAAAAAATTACAATTTACAGCCTACGGAAGGGAGGAAGGAGAAGCCAAAGGGAGAGAAAAGGAGCCCAAGCGGCAACAGGAGGAGGAGGTGATTTATCAACACACGATTGGTTGATAAAGACTTAAAATAGTGTATAACTACTAAAATAATGTCTAAATATTAAAATAAATATAGTGTCCCTACTTCGCAGATTTTCACTTATTATGGGTGGTCCTGGAACCTAACCCCCGCGATAAGTGAGGGAACACTGGAATCCCATTTGGGCACCACACTAGTACAATTTTTACCAAAACTCTCAGTTCCTTTTAATCTGCTAATCAGTTCCTTTTAATCAGATCCCTTTAATTCAGGAGGTGTCCCCTGCAACCATGGTTCCTGTCTTTCTTCAACCTTTTAACAGACTCTCTGCATCTTTGATTTCTTGTGCTGAGGAATATTCATTTAACTCCGGTATGGTGACTTGATTCTGAAAAGTCCAGGCTGGTATGCCTCTCCTTCCATTCCTGCGCAAAACAGCACTCTATATGGATGGCTTCTTGAGAGGGTGGGAAGCCTATATAGAAGGATTTCGAGTGAAGGGCAATTGGATGTGTGGAGAGGACATGCTTCATATCAGTGTCTTCAAGATGTTGAGAGTGGAAACAATATTTTGAGCATTCAAGATGTATGTCCTAGTTCAGGTGGTTACTGACAACACAGTCATAATATTTGAGCTGAACAAGCAAGGTTGCATGAAGTCCAGCACTTCACCTTACATCTTTGGGATTGGTGCATCGTCAGAGGCAATTCCATCTTGATGGTTTATTACAGGGGTTCCCAAACTTTTAAAACAGGGGGCCAGTTCACGGTCCCTCAGCCCATTTGAGGGCCGGACTATAGTTTTAAAAAAAACTATGAACAAATTCCTATGCACACTGCACATATCTTATTTTGAAATAAAAAAAGGGAACAAATACAGCCTCAATGTTAATAATAATCATAATCATACTAAAAATAATAAAGAGGGTTGAAAGAGACCCCTTGGGCCATTTAGTCCAACCCCCTTCTACCTTTGTGCACCCCTGACAGATGGCCACCCAGCCTTGATAATAATAATAATAATAATAATAATAATAATAATAATAATAATAATATATCACACAGTCCTAAATGCTTAGGAAGTGTTCGATGTATGATTTTGTGATACAAAATCCAGCATATATATCTCGTTTGCTGTGTTATACTGTCTCGTTCTGTCAATAATAATAATAATAATAATAATAATAATAAAGATGGTTGGAAGAGAATCCTTGGACCATTTAGTCCAACCCCCTTCTTCCTTTGTGCACCAAAAGCACTAGCAAAGCATCCCTTTATAATTAATAATTAATTAAATAATAATTAAAACACCATTATAAACAAGCAAAGTTTTGGAAGGCGTGCACCAGGCTAGGGAGGAGGTGGGAAAGGCGTGCGCCTTTCCCTCCTCCCTCGTGCTGCACACACTTTCCTTGGTGGAGGAGGAGGGAGTGCGGGGGCTGGATAAATAGCTTTGATGGGCCACATGTGGCCCCCGGGCCTTAGTTTGGGGACCCCTGGTTTATTATATAGGAGACTAGCTGTGCCCGGCCACGCGTTGCTGTGGCTGATGGGAATCATTTGTTGACCAGGTGGAATAGCAGTGAATAGCCTTGCAGCCTTAAAGTCTGGGTGTTTTCTCCTTACGCGAATCCTTGTTTGGTGAGTGGGAATACAATGGAATAGGTTTGCTGCTTGGAAGGCTGGATAGTTGCGTTGTAGGGAAATGGTTTTTTAGCCAATTTGAGTTGCAGTCAATAGCCTCGCTGTTTCAAAGACTGACTGCTTTTTACATAGGGGCATCCTTTCTTGGGCAGGTTGAATGAGACGGAGTAGCCTCATGGCTCAAAACCCTGAGGGTGTACTATGAAGGGGAAATCTTGCTTGGTTAGGTTGAACAGCACTGAATAGCTTTGCTGTTTGCAAGCCTGGTTGCTTCCTGCCTGGGGGAATCCTTTGTTGGGAGGTGTTAGCTGGCCCTGTTGGTTTCCTGTCTGGAATTCCCATTTTCAGAGTGTTTTCTTTATGTAATGTCCTGATTTTAGAGATTATATTGTTCTGTATTATTACACCACAGTAATTTTAGATATTATATTTGTTGCCTGAGACTACAGGCAGGCGGTCCCTCTTTCCAATCCCTGGAAGAGAGACAGAGGCCCAGGCAGGTGAGGCTGGGAAGGTAGGGCCCTAGTCTGAAGAGGGAAAAAGTGGAGGGAGAGGGGTGGAAGGAGCCAAGGCCCTGCACCCGGGTGGCCCTGCCTAGGCCTTCACGGCCTCTGGCTGCCGTTTTAGTCTCCAGGCCTGGCCCATGTGGCGGGCCTGGGCCCTTACGGGCTCTTCAGGGCCTTCAGGACATGGCGGGGGGGCTCTTCCTGGCCTTGTGGCCACCCCTGTCTCCGCTTCTGCAGGCCTCCATCTCAAATAAAATAAAATTTAAAAAAATTGCGGCCTCGCGGCCTCCCTCCTTGGGGCCGTGGCTTCCTGGCCTTGAGGCCACCCCTTCAGGCCTCTATCTCAAAAAGGAAATAAATACTTAAAACAAAAGAAACCTCCTCTCTTGTGGCCGGGGCCGCCCTGAGGCCTGCGGGGCACAGAGGAGGCTGCGGTGGTCTTCGTGGGGGGGCGGGGGGCGGGCCCGCCTTTCTGGAACGCCCCCCGCCTTCGCCACTGCAGGCCTTAACATTAAAAAAAACCCTTGGGGCCTCGCGGCCTCCCTCCGGCTGGCGAAGGCCGCGGTGGCTCTTCGGGGGGGGGAGGGGTTGTTCCACGCCTGCTTGGGCCCTGCCGCGGCCTGACAACTCTTACCCCATGGCCCTCCTCTTCGGCGGGTGTCACAGGCTCCGCCGCATAGAGGCCCCTCCTCCGACCATCATGGGGCCTTCCGGTCTCCCTCCCATGAGGCCTGCAGCTCGGACCAGGTTCACGGCTGGGTTTTTAAGGCCCCGTCGAGGTTCTTGACGTGATGTTTTGTTGTATCAACCTAGAGGCGTGGATGATGGGTTGTGCTGTGCAATTTCGAGGTTGGGGGGCCTTTAGTTTTGTTGTTTTGCTCGGCGCCGCGATTCCATTAGTCTTTTATATATATAGATGAGAACATTCTTGCAGATGTCTTAAATTGGTCCTCATATTCTTGCCATGACTAGATGCTCCATTCTGACACATTGCAGACAGCTTTCAAAAGTGGACCATTTCATGAGTGGTTTATTTTGTGTCATCTGAAAATAGGCAGTGTTAGATATTCTGTTCCAGGAAGCCACGTGGCAATGCTTTTCTGTTTCATTGGGTAGGTACTGTTGTGTATGCTTTCCCCCTATTTCCCCTCATCTCTAGGGGGGTATAAAAAAATCTGGAGAGACCAGACAAAGTGCATCTTGGTTACACTGTGGCTGGCCAGATAACTGGTTTGCTCTACTCCTCCATCTGGCATGAAGCATCTGTCTAAAACTTCCCTTTTGATCAGACATCACCATACACAATAGGCAGGTGAGACATCCATACTAGTGCACTCTCAGGCTAATGGCCTGAAATTTGTTTTTTTAGCATTTCCTTCTTAGCATTGCTCCCTGATGCTATCCAGAATATCATTGCAGCTGTGCATAGGAAATCAATTCAGTATTTCTGTGTGTGCAAGTGGAGGAGGTTCCTGTCCTTCCTAGCACTATAAGGGATTTATCCAGCTCAAACACAAATTCAACATGTGCTTGAATACATTTTGATTAGCTCTGATAAAGGTGTCTCCCTCTCATCTTTCAATTGCTACCTGGCAGCTATTTTGGCTTGTGGGTCACCGGGAAGCCTTCCTGCTTTTAGAACTCCATGGTGAAGAAATTCCTAAAATATTATAAGAGTTCTCTCAAGGAGATAGGGTAGAATACAGATAAAGTTTTTAAAAATTATTAATCCATATCCTCCAATTTTGAGACTAATTTCTCAGTGGAATTTAGAGCTACTATTGCCATGGTTTTCCAAGAAACCCTTTGAGCCAATAGCCTTCTGTGATCTTTATCTACTGAGTTGCAAAATGATAATCACCCCAGTCAAAAGAGTTAAGTGAGCTCTGTGCTTTCAGAGTGGATCAACTTACTAGAGACTTGGAAAGGACTATTAATTACTTGAACATTTGGAAAGAAAAAGTGAGATAATAATAATAATAATAATAATAATAATAATGATGGAACTTATGCCTCAAGTACCACCTCCCAGCAGCAGAGAACCTGCAAAAGTATTGGAAAATAAGCACGCAAAGATACTGTGGGACTTCCGAATCCAGACTGACAAAGTTCTGGAACACAACACACCAGACATCACAGTTGTGGAGAAGAAAAAGGTTTGACAGTCACATTGACGACAGTCGCATTGACGAAAAACAACAGGAAAAACTCAGCCACTATCAGGACCTCAAGATTGAACGTCAAAGACTCTGGCAAAAACCAGTGCAAGTGGTGATGGGCACATTGGGTGCCGTGCCAAAATATCTCAGCCGGCATTTGGAAACCATAGACATTGACAAAATCACGATCTGCCAACTGCAAAAGGCCACCCTGCTGGGATCTGCGCGCATCATCCGGAAATACATCACACAGTCCTAGACACTTGGGAAGTGTTCGACTTGTGATTTTGTGATATGAAATCCAGCATATCTATCTTGTTTGCTGTGATAATAATAATAATAATAATAATAATAATAATAATAATAATAATAATAATAATAATAATGGCCCTAGCCTTCTGTGTTGATAGGACTGCTGGTTTCTGTATGACCCAAAATGAAGACTGTGCAAGGAAGCTGATGAAATTATTGATCATATCCTCTGCTGCTGTAAGAAAATTGCACAGACGGACTACAAACAAAGGCACAACTATGTGGCTCAAATGATTCATTGGAATTTATGTCACAAGTACCACCTGTCAGCAGTAAAGAACTGTTGGGATCACAAACCTTCAAAGGTAGTGGAAAATGAGCATGCAAAAATACTGTGGGACTTTAGAATCCGGACTGACAAAGTTTTGGAACACCAGACCTCACAATTGTGTAAAAGAAAAAAGTTTGGATTATTGATGTTGCCATACCAGGTGACAGTCAAATTGACGAAAAACAACAGGAAAAACCCAGCAGTTATCAGGACCTCAAGATCGGACTGCAAAGGCTCTGGCATAAACCAGTACAGGCGGTCCTGGTGGTAATTGGCACACTGGGTGCCGTGCGAAAAGATCTCAGCCGGCATTTGGAAACAATAAATATTGACAACATTATGATCTATCAACTGCAAAAGGCCACCTTAATGGGATCTGCACACATCATCTGAAAATACATCACACAATCCTAAACACTTGGGAAGTGTTCAACTTATTTTGTGATACGAAATCCAGCATATATATCTTGATTGCTGTGTCATACTATATCTTTGTGCCCTAGCCTTCTGTGTTGATAGGACTGCTGATTTCTGTGAGTCCCAGAAAGTCTTTTTATGCTACTTTTCCAAGAAACTTGGACTGCCAATGTCAAAATAGCACTTCTTGAAGCAAATGGTCTCTACTATTCAGTTGGCTTATGTTCATAGCCAGTCTGATCGGGCTATGGCTGCATCCTCTGCCTTCCTGAGTTGGTACCTTTAGAGCAGTGATTCTCAACCTGTGGGTCCCCAGGTGTTTTGGCCTACAACTCCCAGAAATCATAGCTAGTTTACCAGCTGTTAGGATTTCTGGGAGTTGAAGGCCAAAACATCTGAGGACTCACAGGTTGAGAACCACTGGTTTAGAGGATGTATGCAGAGCAGTTGTGTGATCACAATGTTTCGCTATTTCTCATAAGAGAGATGCAAGGAGTAGGGCTGATTTCTTTGTGTTTTTTTTTTTTTCAATATACACATCTTGATAAGAAAATAGTGTTTTTCCATCGAAAGTGGGAGAACATTTATTTTGTTAGAAAGTAGGAAAAGAGAGTAGAGAGGAAAAAAAAAAGTTGACTTCCATCTTCCTTTGACTGGTTCTACAAAAAAAAGCAAAAAAAACTTCTGATAGTCAGTCAAAACCATATCCCCTTTGTCCTTATCCGATTCTAAGATTGAATTTATTCAGCAGATGGGGTTAAATTTTATTTGTTTTAAATAGTCCTTTACCAGGTCCCAGTTGGTTTCTTTCTTAGGCAAGCCTTGACTTGGAGATAACCAATAGGTAAGCCTATCCATGTTCATCACATCCAAGACTTTAATCAACCATTCCTCCTTGTTTGGAGTCTCTTTTTGTCTCCACCTCCTAGCATAAGTTATTCTCGCCGCAATAACCAGATAGTTAAACAGGATCTCTTTATCTTTATCATGTTCTATATCTAACATTCCGAGTAGAAAATATTCAGGTTCTCTTCTGATCTTTATCTTCAAAATTGATTGTATTGCTTCATTTACCTCTTTCCCAAAATGTTGGGCTCTCGGGCACGTCCACCATAAGTGAAAAAATGTGCCTGTTTGGTGCTCACACTTCCAACATTTATCTGAAGAGTTTTTATAGCATTTTGAAATTTTATAGGGGGTTATATACCATCTGTATTGCATCTTTAACCAGTTCTCGCGCATATCGTACGCGTAAGTATACCTGAGGCCCTGATTCCATACCTTCTCCCAACTTTTTAATTGAATTGGATGGCCCACATTTTGGGCCCATTTTACCATGCACTCCTTTATCTGCTCCGTTTCCGTGCTCCACTCTAATAATTTTTTATATAACTTCGTAATTAATTTATGCTCAATCTTCATTATATTGTCCCAAAAGCCATTTCTTTCTGCGAAGCCCATTTCCTTGTCTAGCCTAAAGAGATCGTATGCCTGTCTATAATGGAACCAAGAACATTTCGGAAATAAGAGTTTAATATCTTTTTCCTCTTTTAAGTCGAATTTCCCTTTTTGTTTAGTTAGTAAGTCCTCATAAGTAGGCCACGTTCGCCAACCTAATTCTCTCCTTTGGAAGGCTTCCAATGGTGAAACCCATAGAGGGGTTTTCGTATAAAATTTCAATTTGTATCTATTCCAAATTTTTATCAGGCCGGCTCTAATAAAGTGATTAGAGAAATTACTTTCTACCTTTGACTTATCGTACCATGTATAAGCGTGCCAGCCCTTCCGAAGATCAAATCCCTCCAGGGTTAGGATTCTGCGTTTTTTTAAAGTCGTCCATTCTTTAATCCAACATAGACCCGCCGCTTCATAATAAAGTCGTAAATCTGGTAGGCCAAAACCACCCCTTTTTTTTCGTCTATTAAATTTATCCTTTTGATCCTGGGTTTTTTATTTTGCCATATAAATTTTGATATGTCTTTGTGCCAAGTATTAAAGATGCTTAAATTCCTTATAATCGGAAGGACCTGAAAAAGATATATCAGTTTAGGTAAAACATTCATTTTAATGACTGAAATTCTTCCAAGTAGAGATAGCCTCAGATGTTTCCAATTTTCCAAATCCTTTTTGACTTCCTTCCATTTTTGCTCGTAGTTATTTTTCATTAACTGGGAATTTTTACCTGTTATTATTAAACCTAAGTATTGAATTCTATCAACCACCTGAAGACCAGCAAGTTTAGATAATTCTTCTTTTTTCTCTTTTGACATATTTTTGGTTAAAACCATTGATTTTCTTTTATTTAATTTGAGCCCTGCTAATTTGCCATATTCTTCTATTTTTTCAATCCAGTTTATTATATTTTCCAATGGGTTGCTAATAATACAAATCACGTCGTCAGCATAGGCTCTGATTTTATATTCTTCGTTCTTTATTTTTAAACCTCTCAATCTAGAGTCTTGTCTAATCTCATTCAATAGAATTTCCAATGACATGATAAAAAGCAGTGGTGACAAAGGGCACCCCTGTCTGGTCCCTTTGTCTATTTTAAATGTTTCCGAATCTTGCAAATTTATTGTTATTTTTGCCTCCTGTTGGTCGTATATGGCCTCTATAGCATTCGTAAATTGATATCCAAAGTCCAGTTCTTTCAATAATAATTTTAGGAAGTCCCAATTTAGATTATCGAACGCTTTTTCCGCATCCAAACTTAGCAATGCTAATTCTTCTTGGTTATTTTTCTCGTAATACTCGATTACATTTAAAATTGTTCTAACGTTATCTCTTACTTGGCGTGTGGGGAGGAAACCTACCTGCTCTTCCTTTATCCAATCACTAAGAAAATTTTTAAGTCGTCCGGCTAGTATATTTGCGAAAATTTTATAGTCCACATTAAGAAGCGAAATTGGTCTATAGTTTCTCACGTCTTTTGGGTCTTGCCCTTCCTTCTTTATCATTGTTATAGACGTTTTTTGCCATGAATCCGGAGGTTTTTGACCCTGGAGTATCCCGTTCATAATTTTATGGAGGTGTGGCGTAACTTCCTCAATCATAATCTTGTAATAGCTGGCTGAAAAACCGTCCGGGCCAGGAGCTTTACTTGAGTCCATCACTCTAATAGCCTTTTTTATTTCCTCTACCGAGATCTCCTTGTTTAGTCTCTCGCGCTGTTGCTCTGTTATTTTTTCAAGGTTTTGTCTATTTAAAAATGACATAATACTCTCTTTATTTATTTTATCCTTGGTATATAATTTCTTGTAAAATTTAAAGAATTGTTTCAATATGTCCTGATCCTTTGTATAAGTTTTCCCCTCGGATACAATTTCTGTAATAAACTGCGCTTGTTTTTTTTTCCTAACTCTCCTAGAAAGCCATCGTCCTGGTTTGTTTGCATTCTGAAAGTTATATTGTTTAACAAATTTCATTTGTTTAGCTATCTTTTCTGTTTCTAAGTAATCCATCTGTGTTACCCAGAAGTTCAAGTCTTGTTTAAGTTTCTCATCAGAGGGGTTCGCTTTTAAACCTGCTTCTAATTTAGTTAATTGTTCGGTGACTTTATCGTATTTTTCTCTTTTCAGTTTATTTTTTCTAGCATTCTGCTGTATCAAATGTCCTCGCATAACGGCTTTACTCGCGTCCCATATTACTTGGATCGAAGTCTCCTGGGACGTGTTCAGCTGAAAATATTCCTTCAAGATTTCCCTATTTTTTTTAATATCATCTTCAGATTTCAACATATTCTCGTTAAATTTCCATTTAAAGTTATTAATCCTCTCGTCTAGTCTGAATTCTATCGGGCAGTGGTCAGAAATGGTTCTGGGCAATATTTTAATTTTAGAAACTCTTGTTGATAGAGAATTTGAGGCCCAGGCCATATCAATCCTTGACCACGATTGATGTCTATCCGAAAAAAAGGTAAAGTCTTTTTCTTTTTTATGTGTTATTCTCCAAATATCTATTAGATCATATTCTTCCATTAAATTCACAAATTGTTTCGGGAGTTGACTCATTTTATTTCCTAATCTATTTTTCTGAGTACCAGATTTGTCCAGCTGTGGGTCCAAGACCCCATTGAAGTCTCCAACAATTATCAAATTATCAAACTGTTGGCTCATTATTTTCTCTCTTAACTCCCTCACAAAAGATGTTTTGGCGCCATTCGGAGCATAAATGTTACAAAAGAGCGTAATCTGGTTGTTCTGGTTTATACTGATCGCTATCATTCGACCCTCTTGGTCCTTAAAGGCCAGTTTGGAATCCAATCTCGGACTAGTATAAATTACCACTCCTCTCTTTTTTTCATTAGCTGCGGAATAAAATTCTTTCCCAATATTTTTTTGGGTTAGATTTGAGACATGTTTTTGACAAATATGCGTTTCCTGGAGTGCTACAATATCATATTTCCCTCTTTTAATTTGATTAAATAATTTTCTCCTCTTATTTGGAGAATCCAATCCATTAACATTGTTACTCCAACACTTAATTTGCATAACAAATTTTTATTATATATTTTATTTACTATGGTTTGTTCCCAAGTCCGGTTGAGGTGCAGTCTTATTTGAGGACGTTGGTGAGAAAAATCTGGCTCGCTTCTTTTTTCTCTCTTCTTCCTCTTCCGGTGACAGCCCGACATCTTGGTCTTTCATCAGCCTATCATAAAAAGATTTGGCCTTTTCCTCTGATGTAATCCATATCTTCTGTTCCCTATATGAAACCATCAGGCCTTCAGTCTTCTCCCACCAGAATCGGATATCTCTTTTTCTCAACTCGTCAGCCAAAAAGTTGTATTTTCTTCTTTTCATCAGGGTGGAAGCTGGGTGTTCCTTGAGAATAGATATTTTGCAGCCGTTATAATGCTGCGGGTTGGCACTATTGCTCCTCAGTATTCTCTTAAATTTCTTCTTGCCAAATGGACAACGATGTCCCTTGCCACCTTGTGTTTTCTAGAGTAGTTTGTCGTAATTCTGTATACCTTCTCAATATTGTCCGCCATCTCTTCTTCAGTGCGCTGCGTCATCTCAGCCGTAATTTTAATTATAATCTCTTTTAAGTTCTCCTTAGCTTCTTCTTGAATGTTTCTAAATCTCAGCTGGAATTCTGCTTCCCTTTGTTCTATTCTTTCCTGTCTTGCTTCCAGTTTAGTAATTAATGTTTCTAATTTATTCAGCTTCCTTTGCATTTCTTCTTGAGTTTGCTCAATTTTTTTGTTTTCTTGTTTCATCTCTTTTATCTCTTGTTGTACTTGATCAAAGTTTTTTTTAATATTACTAAATTCGTCCGTGATTTCCTTTCTCATGTTCAGCATTTGTTCCTGGAACGTATTTTGGCTTTCTGATAGTTTCATTAATTCCCTCATAATATCTTTTAAACCCAGATTTTCTGGCAAAGATTGTCTTCGTTGTAGGATCTTAGGGTCTTCTTTTACCTTGGGGGTAGCCATTCTTAATAATAAACTGTGTAAACAGATAAGGTTCTCAAAATGAAATTAGCTTTGGTTGAGTTCTTAATAGTAGAATATGTAAACAATATATAAACAAATAAAATTCTCAAAATAAAATTAAATTTGATTTGCCCTCCCGGCGGAACTGATATTTGTTCCCCCTAAGTTCTTTTTTGGAAATTTAATAATTAATCGAGAGTTGATTATAAATATTCGATTGTCAGGGGTATCAGGGATGTCTAATAAGTAATATGTTAGTAATCCATTAGTGCTTCGCTTATGTAGAATTTATTTACCCCCTTAATTTATTTAATGTGGATAGAATCTTTAATTGATTAAGCGCAATTGATTAGTTGTGAATTAATGGCCTATATAAATTTATTCTCTTTGATAGGTTGAAATTTTTATATCGTTGTTTAATTTATTTTATTTTATATATATTTTATTTTATGTTTATTTTATTCATTCATTTATTCATTTTATTCATTTATTTATTTATTTCATTTATCTATTTGTTTACTTATTTATTTATTTTTTGGCTACCTCTCCCTTTCGGGAAGCTATAATCTGTCTATCCCTTAATCCCAGTCAACTGACTACTGTTATCTATCAATGAGCACTATTAGTCGTCTGCCTCTTGATCTGCCTTTAAACAAAGCAGAAAGGCAAACTGCGCAGGTCCGGAGGGGCCAAATAACGCGGGCAAAAGGGCAGGAAATAGGAAGAGGAAAGACCCAAAGAACCATAGAGACAGGAAGACAAGAGATAGAGGGACAACGATAACGACAACGACAGAAGCCCATAGACTATTGTTCTATAGTCTACATGAGAAAAGAGACAGAGAGTTCACAGAACCCATAGAACAATTGGTACCAGCGACGCGAAACAGCAGTGTAACAACAAGACTGTCAAATTAAACTGAGAAGGAGCCACGGCAGCGCGGAGAGAAGGCGACGGACGGCACAGCTCACCAGCCCTAGTATTGAAGAACCAACGAAACGGTCGGGGCGGCAAGGATCGGCGAGCAGGGGTCAACGGAGAGACAACGGAGAGGGAGAGGAAGAGACCACGTGGACCGACAGTAAACAGGAGTGGGGGACTGAGGGAACAAAGGAGGGAGAATAGAGTTCTTTGTGTTTTCTTGTTTGACATAACTTTCTGAGAGAACTATACAGTATTTTCTTCCATCTGTGGCATGGCAGTTATACCACCTATGGTTTGTAGCTTACCAGTGTGTGAGTCACAGAGATCTTCAAGAAGAAAAAAGAATAGGTTGCATCCTTGTAGATATGGTTCTTTGGGTGATCATGTGAACTCACACAACCCTACACAAGCATGTGCTGTCCTTCAGTCCTTGGATGCTCTTGCTGCAACATCCATGAAACTAAGGGTTAGGTGGGTAGAGTTACTTCAAAAATTGCTTATGTCATTGCTCTAGAATGTCCCAAACAATGCAGTGTGAAGCACAAATAAATCAAATATGAAATCACAGATGACCACTCAAAGAACTATAATTACTAGTATGCAACTTCTCATTCTTTTACTTTGATACTTTTACTTCTATTTCTAATACTTGGCTCTTTCACACATGCTAAATAAGTAGGTGGAATAATCAGCACTATCCCGATTTGAAAGATACATATGGATATCATTTACTTTTTTTGGATCCTTGAGTGGACATTTTTCCTTTTTATAACTGCAGATTTAAACAACATACCAGCTTTTAACAATAAACCTGGAAATACTTTAAAAACTTTCAAGATTATGTGTTCTCAGTATTCTGAGACTACTATTAAGATGTTGTTTATTAGTATCAATACTATTTCCGTCATTATTTCTGAGGAAATAATGGAAGCTTCACACACTCCATATCCATACTTCCTTTCTTTTCCTATGGCTTCCTGGTATACACACAGATGTCTCATGCATAATTTTCCTAATCACAGTCTAATCATAGTTTGAAGTGATGGGTCAGACCATTGGTTACAAATTATACAACAGCTCTTTTGAGAAATCCAATAATATTCTACAATCTGTGATAAAAAGGATCTAATGCACTCACACGTCCTGTTTGATGACAAAATGGCAAGTATGGGCATCACCACATTTACACAGCAGATACTGGGTCCTTTAGTTTTTCCAGATTTTTTAAAATCAGTTTAGTATAAACAGCTATAGTAGTTACAGTTCTCTATACGGTTAAATTGGACTACCTTGAACAAAATAGGTGAGTACCAACCTATTTTGTAAGAGAAATCTTTTTACTGAAACTGCAAATACTTTTAAAATATCATATATTGCTATGGTGAAACAAAGAAATATGCTTAGATTTGTTCATCATTACTGGGAAACATAATCAGGAAAAGCCTAAGGATTATGTTATTATTACTTATCTTAACCACAATTTATAGGATACCAGACCAGGACAAGTTAGGAAAGGCTGGTGTAGGCAATACAAATACTGTTTTAAAATTATATAGAACACCCCCATATTTTTAAAAAAACTGTTGTCCTGTAACATACCTATTCAGCTAAGGTGCCTTTTCATCACACACCCTGTTTGTACTTGCACAGCAAGGTTTGATGGAATAATGAAGAGATTCAGGCAGTGCAGTTGACACTTCCAGCATATTGTTGCCAGCTGCTTGAAAATTCCAGGCATCTGACCAAATTAGAACCCATACTAGTTTCTCATAAGTGGACTGTTGTCAAGCAGACTTCATATAGCCTAATCATATAGTTGTAGCCATTCGTACCTTGCTGATTTCCCCTCCTATCCATCCTGCGCTCTCCTTTTTCTCAACTGTATTCTTTGGATTGAAATTAGTTATAGTTGATTGGGCCAGGCTGGAATTTAACCTGCTATCTTATTGCCTTTGCGTGGTGCCATTTTGCCTGTTTTAGAACAACCAGGCCCATCCTCATCTTTGCTGTATTTTAATCCAGTAGAAGATGTTTATTGTGGTATTTTTATTCTTATGCATTGTTCATGTCATACCCTTGAACTGGTGATGAAAGCATTGGAAAATATTCAATTCAAGGTGGAATAATGAATTATATTGTAAAAATGTAAATGTAATTTCTGCACTTTAATTGTCTTATCAGGAAAACACTGGTGTGTCTGGAAGCAAACGCTGGGTGTCACAGTGGGCTAGTCTGGCTGCTAACCATACGAAACATGAAGAAAGTGAAGTACGAATGGAGACATTAGCTCCTGCTCATCTAGAAAATGGTACTATAAGTAGTTCCTTTCTGCTTCGGCTGTAACATCAGGGAATGGTTATGTGTTGCTTTGCTGAGTCGTTGACCTTAAGTGACTATTGCTTAAATAAAACTTTTATCAGAGACTTCTACATGGATTATATTATCTAAATTAAGTTAATTTCATGTAAGGCCCATTGAAATCATTTTGAATAATGAGGACAGTCGTCCCTTCACATTTCCAGATTGAACCTTGAAATATTTGATTATTTGCGGATTGCATTTTGTTGCGTCTGAAGCTATCTTATGCCATTTTTAATTTTAATAACACAATTGTCCATCTCAGCTGTTCTCAGATAAGTTTGGTTTAATTTTCAGTAAAATTGGGGGGGGGGGAATCAAACTGGTGGAGTTGTGCATTCACTCCATCATGGGGGCAGGCAGAGGAGGAGGGTATAGGACAACAAGAACATTAGGAGAGAGGGCATGCACATTTTTATTTGCATATTAATGTGTTTACATGAGTGGGTGGGCAGGCAGTGGGGAAGGGAATGGGATAGAGGTTCTTGAGGAAGAATGTATTTGTTCACTTGTGTGTGTGTGGGGGGGGGGGAGACGGGTGGGTGGTAAATGGGACTTTGGGGTGGACAGAAAGAGCAGAATGAAGGAGGGGAGGAAATGCAATGGAAAGGATTGCTGCTTTTATGATGGCAGTACTTTTGTAATACCTGTCCTCTATCATATTCATTTTTGGTCCATGTGTATGGGTGAATATGTGCAGGAATGAACATGTAGCAGAGCCCAGCCACCTCACCTAAATGCACTTGACTTAGCTAGAAACAAATGTAACGATCATCATTTCATTAATTTGTTTGTGTATAAATTTGTTGTAGTATGGTTTTAAAATTAATCTGAAAGATGCAAGCAACAAAAACAAAATGTGTCATTTGTAACATTTTTAGAGTTTTATTGATATGGCTTGGTGGGTTTTTTCTCTCTTCTTTTTGTGTATAATTTTTAGACACCGATATAAGTGAATCTGGCCTATCAGTTCGAAGTACAGGTTCAGCTGCTTCTTTGAATAGCCAAGGAGATCGAAAGAAGCGAACACTTCCACAACTGCCAAAGGAAGAAAATGTCATAGAAGGGCAAAGGACAAAAGTTTCAACCCCTCAGAGATCAGAGATAGGAGAAAAACAAGATACTGAACTACAGGAGAAGGAAACTCCAACTCATACTCAAAAAGAAATAGGCCAAGCTATTGATAAAATCCCAATGAAAGCAAGCAAAACAATGAATGGCCTTTCTCCTAAAGCAGACAAGACATTTTTTCAATCTAACAGTTGTTTCCCTTCAGGTCAAAATGGCAAGGAAACATCAGTTGTGAAACAAGCTTTGGCTAAAATTCAGCAGCAGGAGCAAAATGAGGCAACACATTGGGTTCCCACTAAATTATCTTCTGCAAAAACTACAAATCAGATTGAAAAGAAGAAGGAGGAATCTTCCGTTTCCCATAAAATAGATAATAAAGAAAAGGCACCTGGGCGTAGTGCTGGCAAAACAGACACTAAGACTGTACAAAGTGAAGGGAAAAGAAGAAAACCAGAGGAAACATCAAAATGTCAAGCTGCAAAAGGATTTAGTGGAGACAAGAAAGAAACATCTAAGCCATTGGTGAGGCAGGGCAGTTTTACTATAGATAAACCAAGCACAAACATACCCATAGAACTAATCCCTCATATTAATAAAGAAACAGCAACTGCTCCAGGATCATTATCTTTAACAACCACCACTAGAATAAGTGAGAAAAGTGAGTCAGTTGAAACAGATTCCAGTCTAGATACAACATTAATATTAAAAGATACTGAAGCTGTAATGGCTTTTCTTGAAGCTAAGCTACGTGAAGATAACAAAATAGATGAAGGACCCGAGACTCCCAGCTATAATAGAGATAATTCTATTTCACCTGAATCAGATGTGGATACTGCTAGTACAATTAGTCTAGTCACCGGAGACAGTGAAAGAAAAACCACTCAGAAGCGCAAAAGCTTTACAACTCTCTATAAAGATAGGTGTTCCACTGGTTCTCCGGCAA
Source organism: Anolis carolinensis (assembly GCF_035594765.1). Lineage (NCBI taxonomy): Eukaryota > Metazoa > Chordata > Lepidosauria > Squamata > Anolidae > Anolis > Anolis carolinensis. The sequence goes on from NC_085841.1 coordinate 57,044,816, forward strand.
AGGATGTTTTAAAGTCATCATCTACAAGTGCTAGAGACAAAATTGAAAAGAAAACAAAAAGTCGTTCTTTGGAAGCTGGTTCAAGAGGAGATGCACGTAAGATTGTACAGAGCAGTGGAAGAATAAGGCAACCTTCAGTAGATTTAACAGATGATGACCAAACTTCTAGTGTACCTCATTCTGCTATTTCTGATATTTTGTCTTCTGACCAGGAAACATGCTCTGGCAAATCACATGGAAGGACACCTTTTACCTCAGCAGATGAACACTTGCACTCCAAAACAGAAGGCATTAAAATAGCAAAGTTGAAATCTTCCCCAGTATCAACTGGTCAGTTCAGTAAATCAACTACTCTTCCAAGGCCTCGACCCACAAGGACTTCTCTGTTACGTAGAGCGCGACTTGGGGAAGTTTCAGATAGTGAGCTTGCAGATGCAGACAAAGCTTCAGTAGCCTCTGAAGTGTCTACTACAAGTTCTACATCAAAGCCTCCATCAGGAAGGAGAAATATTTCAAGAATTGACTTGCTTGCTCAGCCACGTAGAAATAGACTCGGTTCTTTATCTGCACGAAGTGACTCTGAAGCAACAATGACTAGAAGCACTGCCTCATCTCGAACGGCAGATGCTGCAATTAGAAATGGCATTAGACTAACACCTCCAGCAGATAGTACTAAAGTTTCTCCTAGAATTAGAGCTAACAGTATTTCTCGCCTGTCAGACTCCAAATCCAAATCAATATCATCAACGCATAATTCTCCATCAGGTATGGCAGTTTTTTTGACATTATTTCGTAATTCATTACTTTGGTCTTTCAGTACTGTTTTTATTGATAACAACAATTTAAACAAAAAATATTTCAGTAACATTTATAATACAGGTTGATCATCCGTTATCCAGAATTCTGAAATCCAAAATATTCCAAAATCTAAAATGGTCCACATGAGTAGCTGAGACACTGATACATTTGCTTTCTGATTGTTCAATGTACAGAAAGTGTGTTTCATGCACAAATCATTTAAAAAGATTGTGTATAAAATTACCTTTAGACTGTGTTTTGTATTTAGACTTTGGCCCTATCTCCAAGATAATTTATGTGCAACAATATGTATTTCAAAATCAGAAATAAAAAACACTTGTGCTACTAAGCATTTCAGATAAGGGATACTTAAACTGTATAATATGATAATGACATAAATTTTATTGTTGTTAATTGTAATATGAAATGAACCACTTTATGGCCAAATTCTTTTCTAGAAAGGTTGGTGGGTTTTTCCTCTTGAGACACTGCTAACAAAATGATCAATAAATGTTCACTTTATAATTTCTTCTGTGGGCATAATTGCTTCTTAATATTAGCATGATCTCTTTAGAAGTTTAGGTGCAAAACCCAGCATTTTTTCTGTTATCTGCTATAATTGTGTTAGATTTGTGATCATCTGATTGACTACTGTTGGTTGACCTAAGAAATAACAAGCATTTGGAAGAAGATGCTTTATCCAAAATTCAATACTTCATATTTATTGGTAATAATTACATATTAATGCAGAAACACATTTTAAATAACTTTAAAACATATTAAATGCCATTTTGCTCATCATTGTAAGTGATGGAGGTAAGCTTCTGGGTGCAACAGCAAGTAACTCAATATTCATTTTCTACTTCCCAGCATCCATGTGTATATTGATGCATAGTGTCATTTTGGGGGAACTGATTTTTTATCTGGAGTCAAAGAAAGTGTGTAGAACAGCCTCTTTCTTGTTCTGATTTATCATGCCAAAAGGGAGATTGAGCAGATGACATTGCCTGTGTTGTGCATGCATTTCATGAAAATGCATCATAGAACAGATTTGCAACACTTCAGAATTGGCCATGCTTCTCTACTCCCATTCACAGTGGCCATTCAAGTTTGCAGAGAACAATTTATGCATAAAAAGTTTGAGCATCCCTTAACCAGAAATATGAACTCCAAAATACTCCAAATTTGTCTACAGGAGTGGCTAAGATAGTAACACCTTTTGCTTTCTTATGGTTTAGTGTACATAAACTGTGTTTCATACACAAAATATTGTATAAAATCATTTCACATAAGCAAATTACAAGATTAGATTCGGGTTCCCTTTCCAAGATATTTCATTATGTATACAAAGATATTCCAAAATTTAAAAAAAAACCCAAGCACTTCATATAAGGCACACACAACATGTACTTTTTTCCTTTATAAGTATTGATCTCTAACTTGAGAATCACAAGGTGTAGTCAGCAATTTCATGTGACCTTGGACTGGGATCAACAGCAGGGTGCCCAGCTCCATTCTGTTTGTGAATGCAGCATGTGTAATTAATATTATGTGAGTAACGGAGTCAGCATAGTGTAGTGGTTTAAGCATTGGACTATGACTTGGGAAATATGCTTACCTTAGATTGTTCATAAGTCAAAATCAGTAACCGAACTTTTAAACTAAGTTTATGTTTGTGAATGAGATGTGAGTCAATGGGGTACCATTAAACCTTTTAGATACACAATTCATTTTTCGGTATATTTCAGAAAACTAAAGTTGTTTACTCAGTTATTGGGATAATTATACCAAAATATTTAAGGGGGAAAATGGAGAAATATATTTACAGTATAAATGCTTAATATATAGCTATGAAACAAAAGACAGATCATACTTTATAAAGATGAAGTCATCAGTAATTCATATTTATCTCCATGATTACTTTTTAACCACAGACACTTTTCATAGGAAATCTTCTAATATTTCATAGAAGTAGTAGCTACATTATTGCTGTTTAAAAAAGAAACACGGTTCATCATGTCATTTTTAAAGTTCTGCTGTAGAGCTTTGGAGCATTTTAAATGTCTTGAGTCTTGAAATGTTTTACATTTTGACATTTTATTACTTAGATTAGTTTGTGCCTTCTGTTCATTGTGTTTTATTTATAGATTTGGATTTTCAAAATTTATTCAATTCCAATAATTTAATACGTTAGAATAAACATTTAACTTTATTCCACATCTTTATTTTATTGGTGGAATTAAGTTAATTATTATATATTTTTAAGAAATGCTTTGTGTTTATATGTCTTCATTAACATGATAAACAAATATTTTATACACAGAGGCATACCGTCTTCTCCCAGACCCAGATCCTGCTCTTGAAACTTACAGTGGTAGAGTACTAGAAATCATATTTTGTATCTAAAATTTCACTTCTGAATAATTATCATTTATTTCTTACCTTAAATGCCCATGTTGTACAACGATGGGTTCCAAGACTAGTTATACATTGATAACATTGTTATATTTTAAAAGATTGGTTTTGCCATTGTCAGTATTTAAACTGTTTGAAGCTGGGATAAAAACATAGACTTCAAATTAAAGTTCACTTTAAAGAAAGCAATTGGACCCATATCATATTTTTTCTTTAGCCCTCAGTGATTCTGGTTTTGCATGTCTTTAGGAAAAATGGGGTTTTTTTGTTTATTCAATTTAATGTGCTTTTTAGCAGTCAAAAAAACAAAACACCTCAAAATCAGGCTTATTAGAACCTGCATGTGAGCTTCAAGATATTGAAATATGTATTTTTCATTCTTTGACTGGATTGTAAAATAGCTGTATTCTGTATTCATAAGCTGCACAATTAAGAATTTATTGTAATATTTCTCACTCAAAAGCATCTCTCTGACATGCAGCAATTTTGTTTTCTATTGTTTAAATTTTCAATAAAATATGAACTAAAACATTTATAAGTATCCTGATTAGTGTATGTATCCAGCCTCTGCTGGAAGAAGATGTACCATTTCAATTCCACATTATTATTAAACATTTTAAAGTTAGAAGAAGTGCAAATAGGTGGAATTTTGATTGTACAACTTGTAGTTTAGATTAATGACCTTTTAAAAACTAAATATGGGAATAGAAATCCTTTAGATTTTGGCAGCTCCTGAGATCCTGGTCAAGATTTGAGCCCTTTAGCTTCAATTAGTTTTTTCCAATGTGAATGTGAAAGCCGCCTCTCAGATGGAGATTGCAGTAGGAGCAAAAGGTTAAAGTGCTGATCTGAATTGTGCTCTAATGCCTGCAGTCTGCTTTTAAAAGCTCTTACTACAAATGTTAATTACTTAAATCAAGGGTGTCAAACTCATTTTTCACCGAGGGTCACATCAGCCCAAAGGGCCATTCATAATTGTAAGACTGTAGAAATAACTATGTTGTCATGACATTGAAAGCCTTGTGGGCCCAGATAAGTGATGTGGCAGACTGAATTCTGTCAATGGGCCTTCTGTTTGACACTTGTGGCTTAAATGTTATTTCATATTAGTTTGTATATTAAATACTAACTAAAGTCCAAGATAATTGACATTCAGAGCTCCATTTAATAGTAATAACTGGTACTTGATGTTTCAGTTCTCCCAGACTCCTTGGGCATTGTTATATTTTCTAGGGTTCATGTTCTTTGTAGTCTGGATGTCATTTGAAATGTCATCTAAAAGTAAAATACATTCATGCAGACCTCTGTTTCTGACTAAAAATAAACATTTTGCATTAGACCATGATTACAATTAAAATTTCCTCTTATACTGGTTACTGAATATCATCTTAGGTATCTAAACCAGACTTTAAACCTTTCTAATGTAGATTTCAATTATTTTGACGATGGGAAAAATGGCATAAAAGGTACAGGGTCACTGTATGAAGGACAGTGATTTGGGTTCAAACATCATGGTTTAGTTAGAAGACTGATAACATTTCTACTTTTTAAACTCATCATTGTACAAAGGGATTCACTTTTCGCATTCTGTAAACTAGCAATTTTTGTTTTAACACATTTATAGTAGCTTTGTTTTTTAAAACTGTAGTTAGAAAACACTTTTTTGTGCAGTACTTTGGGTTTGGAATTAAGCAACTGTGACAATGTTTCTGAAATGATAACTCTCTTTCTGCCAATAGATACAATAATATTTCTTTTTTAATAATTAAACTAATTTAGTAAATTCAAGATGGAGGCGCTTTCCTACTGATTATGCTTCCACCTCAGAAGATGAATTTGGATCAAACCGTAATTCTCCTAAACATGCCCGTCTACGTACTTCTCCAGCCCTGAAAACTACTCGGCTTCAGAGCTCTGGAACACCAACACAAGCTAGCAATATCTTCAAGCATAGGATAAAGGAACAGGAAGACTACATTCGGGATTGGACTGCACATCGGGAAGAAATAGCAAGGTTGGCTTTAAAGGAATGAATACTAAGATAAAAATAGCCAGCACCGCATTACTCATATTTAACTGAATCTAGTGCACCATCAAATCTAATGCACACCTGAAACCAAAAAAAAAGATTTGTTCGCAAATGTAATGCACAGCTGAAAAAAAATGTAAAGAAGGTACAAGAAAGAAGAGGAAAAAGAGCCTTGAAAGAAAAGGCAGAGTGGGAAAGAGAATAAAAAAGGTACAGGAAGGAAGGGGAGAAAGGAGCCTTGAAAGAAAAGGCAAAGAGAGGGAAAGAAAATGGAAAGAAGGTACAAGAAAGAAAAGGCAGAGAGAAGGAAGCGTGGAAGAGAGAGAGAAGGAAGGAAAGGAGCTCTGGTGGTGGAGCGAAAGTTGACTCTGTTGAGCTGGGCCAGCACGAAGGAGGCCGCCTTCTCCACTTCCTCCGCTCTTCCTTCCCCGCTTTGGTTCCTGTGGCTAGCGAAGGAGTCTACCCTGGCTAAGCAGCAGCCCCAGCAAACCAAGGAGGAAGATATGAAGGCAGTTGTGGACCTTGGTTGGCGGCTCACTGTGGGCCCCAGGCTGCAATGGCTGGCTGTTCGCCACAGGCCACAGGCACTCTTTCTGGCCCTTCGCCGTGGGCTCCAGGAGCCAGGGAGGCACTTCTTCTGCTGCTTTTGCCTCTTCCTCCTTGGCTTCTGGGGCCAATCGTTGCTTTGCCGGCTTGCCACTTTGCTGGCTGTTTTGCCTGCTCAGTGCTCACTGCAGGAACCAAAGAGGCTCCTCCTCCTCCAGAGCTGTCTTCATCTCTTCCTCTTTGGCTCCTGGGGCCTCTGATGACCAGCTGGTGAGGGAGCCAGTCCTGGTGAGGCGACGGCCCCAGCAAGCCAAGGAGGCTGCAGATTGTAGCGAGCAGGGAGGCCCGCTACCGTATTATGCGCATCTAATGAGCACTCCCAATTTTGGCAGGGCCATTTAGCAAAAAAACCCCAAAAAACAAACGTGTGCATTAGAATCACATGAGTATGGTAATTAATCCAGTGACAAGTCAGAAAATCTTTTTAGGAGTAGGTTTCTAGCTTGTGTATTTTCTTCTGGATAATAGACTTTATTAATAGGTCTTATACAGAAGCATTATATTTTTCATTCAGTTGGAAATCTAGGGCAAAACTTTTCCTAATACAATCTGACTCTGTTCACATATCATAGGAAAAAAGGATGCCACATTATACTGAGTCAGGTAATTGGTCCAGGGGTGTCAAACTCATTTTCACCGAGGGCCACAATCAGCTTTGTAGTTGACTTCAAAGGGACGTTATAAGATTGAATAAATGTAACTGTGTTTCCCTGGCATTGAAAGACACACAAGTCATATAAAATTATGTAACAGGCTGCATTTGGCCCACAGGCCTTGCATTTGACACATGTGCATTGATCCTCCTGACTATTGTTGACAGTGACTGATAGAGAGTATTCCAAGGTTTCAGAGAGGAACTTTTCCTGCCCTACCTGGAGAATCAGATACTGAACCTGGAACCATAGTAGCAAGATGCCACCACAGCCTCAGGCTGCCACACTTGTCCCACACCTCTATAGCCATTATAAACATAAATTTAGAAATTAATAGCAGCATCTTGTGTTCTCAGCACATATCAAGCTGCAATTAATCTAGATTATTATTATTTTTTTAAACCAAGTAAATGTGACACTATAGGTAATAAAATGAGTTCGTTTTAGGAGGCTTGCTAAATGTCCTGTTTACAGAGTTTATATTCCAGATCAGGGATATGGAACGAAAATGAAGGGGAACATCAAAGTAAGGATGGGAGTAAATTGATAATTAATTAGCACCAGAAAAGTTGGCATTATTGTAATTTTTTTTAAAAAAAATTATATCGAAGGTGTGAATATTGAAGCATAAAGTTAGAACTTTTCTTAATTATATTTTATGATGAAGTGCAACTTTGATGTATACTTTGGTAGAACTCGATAGTTTCAGTTTTTTTAAAATATCACATGCAAATTTTCCATTGTGACTATATCACAGTTTAGAGCAGACAACAGAAACATTTCTTTTCCTTGTACATTCAATAAGATCACAAGGGCAGAATGTACACAAGGGCTGTATCCCAATTCCATTCCATAGAATCCCTGCCCTGGTTTGATCACTTTGCTGCCACACACACCTGTTTTAATCCAAACTGAAGTCAGTTTGGAAAACCACCTGGAAACCCCATTATGTAACCACATTGGTGCAAGGGGCTGTTTGTACTGTGTGCATATAATTACCATATATGTTTATATCTGGTTGCAAGACTGCAGCAGGTGCAGGATGTTTTGGGGGGATTTGTGCAACACATTTAATCAAATAAGCTTTGTTTTCCTTTTATTCTGATGTCCACCCTTTCTTCTATAAAATGGAACCAATAGAGAATGGAGGGAATATGTACATACCTGAAAATATGTGCATACAAACATCTAATCCCCCAAAAGGCCACAGCATATTTTCTGAATGCCAGTACAAACATGGAAGCTACATTTCTGTGGTGGGAACAATAATGTGACTTCAGTAACCACCCACTATTCTGTCTCCACCCCAGATTCCACCTAATCCTCCTATTCAAGGGTCAAACAGTTTATTTGGGGGAGGGCGGTAACAAACAATGGAACGAACTGGACTTTGTTTTTTAAAAATGGCTTAAGATCTTCAGGCATCAAAAACAAATATGTTCATGTCAGAAGGAGAGGAACACTGTGTTCCAAACAGGACTAGAATGGAGGTAAGAACACATTATTTAGCCAGTGTAGATTAAGCCAAGGAGGATCATATTAATTAAAGTTTGAATCATCTCCTTTGCTGCTGAGGAAAGAAATTCTGGAGGATATGCACAGGTCAGAAGCTTACTCCTGCATCCATTGCACATAGAAAAGAGGTGTATGATAAAATAGCCAAGGTGAAACAGGGTTGCATTTTTTCTGTTTATCTTTATTGTTCTAATTTATATGATTATCAAACGAGGACATGCACATTCTTATTGGAAAATGTTTAATAAATGATTAGTTGATATGCAAAATAGACCCAATAAGTATTTCTATTAAAATATAATATTTGAATCCAAAGGGCTTTTTTCAGAACCATAGCTGACATGATTCCTGCTAACCATAGAAATTTGGGGCAGACTGTCAATAGAAAGGATTGCAACCTATGGTTAAAATACTAGCCTTATTCACTAGAGTGTTAATATTAAGCTTGTGTGTGTTTTAAAGTATTCTTTTGAAATTACAGAAAAATACACACACAATGCAGATTTTTTTTTCTGAAATGGCAAACACTTATTAAACAATAGGGAGAAACAAAATTAATTATAATGGAAAACATTAATAGGACAACTGAGTGTGGAGATATCTAATTATATTGTGAAGTAAACCTGGTATGTGGCTGAGTAATATATTAAAGGGAATTAAGCAGAAATCATGGAAGAACAATTGTAAGAAAAATATGTATAAGCTCACATTCTGTAGATTGTAAGTTATTTGCTTTTTCCGTTGATAGAACAGATCGCAACATTCAATTTGGACACTCCTTCCCCCAAATCAGCACGAAACAGCAGCTGGAAGGGGGCTTTGTGGGGAGAATAGGAAATTTATGTTGCATAACTTTCCTCTGCTTGTATAATATTTGATTTCAACATTTTTATAGACAAAATAAAAAAGCTATCAAATTCTTCAGTGATAAAATTGTTAATTAAGGATTTAGGGCTAGAAAACACTGTAATAATGTATGATGACAGTAAATGCATTGGATTTATAGGAGATTAATTGTCACTAGCAGAACTAGAAAGCATTGTTTGTTGCTACTGTTGTATGTGTTAGAGCTGTACAAGAAGACATTTTATTGTAATGTTGATTGTCATGTGAGAAGAAATCTTGAAACTTCAGCATGTTTCGAATTCTACAGAAACACCCCTGAGCTTTGAAGCTGATTGATTGAGAAGAATTTCATTTAGGCTATAATGCTGCATTAATCATTAACAGGATAAGCCAAGACCTCGCTCTCATCGCACGGGAAATCAATGATGTAGCAGGCGAGATAGATTCGGTGACTTCATCAGGCACTGCTCCTAGTACCACAGTAAGCACTGCTGCCACCACCCCTGGCTCTGCCATAGACACTAGAGAAGAGGTAGGAGATCTTCATGGAGAAATGCATAAGGTTCTTCTTTTTCTTTATTTCTTTTTCTTTGTCCTTTTGGCATTGCCTTGAATTAATCCCACTCTTATATGCATGACTATCAGCATTTTGTTCTTTTTGATTTTAAGATTAGAGTACTTATTGTCAGACATTAATTCCAGCAGTTAATGAGGACATTTCTTAATACAAACAATGCAAGAATAGTCACACTGTGAACAAATTGTCACTTTAAAAATGATCATAAGATCTTTTGCTTTTGTTTTTTTGAAAAAAAAACCATAGCCTCAGATGCAAGTGAGTAGTATCTAAGAAGTGCTTTTCAGTGAAGGAGAAATCATTATACACATGTTTATACAAAGATATTATGAAATAATATATGTGAGATAAAGTTCATTGCACTTTTAGGGGGCTTAGATGGCCCTGTGCTTTACTATTTTTTTTTCTTTTAAAATAATTTATACTCATTTATTCTAAACTGGTTTCCCCTTTGTAATATACTAATAAATCTAAAGTAATATAGTTTCATACTGTAGTTTGCTTTGCCTTTTCTGATATTCTATGTTTCTATATGCAAACTTGCATGCTCAAGTCGCTATTGCAAACTCCAGTAAGTGCACTTAAATATCCACAAAGTTCCTTATATTGCTGTTTGTCTTTAATTATTTATTTTGTTTTCAGGGTTGGCAATTTCCTTGGAAAAACTACTCTTAAGAGCAGGTCAATAGTGAGGAGCACTTTTCCATTCGAGATTTGGAATAACATACTAGTAAAACGATATTGGAATGCACAATTGTCTCTAGACTTTCTAGACAACATGAAATTACCAGCTTGGCTGCATTAAATGAAACAAGATGTTACACTTGTTACACTTTTTAGCAGGTTAAACAACAGTTGAACAGGAAATTAACAGGTTCCTTTGGCTTTGTAATTTGTATGATTTTAGAATAGTCTTTTAAAAAGACAGAAATCCACATATGCTGGTCACACTTTAATACAGCTTCTATAAAGTGATAGCAAGTAATAATGCAGCAAGAAAGTTCCTGCATAACTGCAGCAATGAACTTTAAAATGCTAAATCCCAGGAAATGCGGTCTGTGAGATTAGGCACCCTCCAGAATAGTGTTGGAGCTAGGAAGGATGGAGTCCCCATGATCTTCAGAGGAATAGGAAAACTCCTCTATAATAATAATAATAATAATAATAATATACTGCCCTATCTCCCCCAGGACTCAGGGCGGTTTCCAACATAAGGCAAAAATTCAAATGCCAAAAAGGAAAACCATACAACAAAATTAAATGTCATAAAACAAAAACATACAATCCAACTAAAACAACCACAAAAATTTAAAATCCAGTTTCAGTTTACTCCATCAGAGGGTTTAAAATACCAGTGGCCAGAGTTACAGAATGAACCTGGCCAGCTATGAAGGGCTAGGCAAAGGCTAGTGTGACAGAGTATCATAGGGCCAGGAAAGTGGATAAAGTGCAGAGCAGGATCCTAGTTGACGGCCAAAGGAAGGGCCTAGGGACTAATCATTCTCAAAAACCTGCTGGAACCACCAGGTTTTCAGGTGCCTATGGAAGGAGGACAGTGTAGGGGCTTGCCTAATCTCTTTGGGGATGGCATTCCAAAGTCAGGGGGCCACCACTGAGAAGGCCCTCTCCCTCGTCCCTATCAACCATGCTTATGACGGTAGCGGGAGCGAGAGGGCCTCCCCCAGCAGATCTTAGAGCCCACTCCGGTTCACAGGGGGAGATGCAATCACGAAGATAGGCAGGGCTCGAGCCATTTAGGGCTTTGTAGGTCATAACCTGCAACTTGAATTGGGACCAGCAACTAGTGAAGCTGTTTTAGTAGAAGTGTTGTATGCTCCCTATAATTAGCTTTCTCCTAACCTACCATCACTTTCTGAGTGCAGTTCTGCTTTACTACAATTCTGGGTAGTGGTGAAAGTGTGAACTGCAAATTTAACTCATTGTCAATAAGGAATTGAGAAGTCGGGGGGGGGGGGGGGAGTTAGGAAAATATTTCAAAAGAGAAAACCAAAAGGAGAAGAGGAGGGCAGAGGCAGAAGGAGTAGCAGCAGTAGTAATAGTGGTAATGGTGATGATAGTATTATTTTATACAACCATTTGCTTTATCAAGAATTTGAGAGTTTTCTAGTTAGGTCACTAATCAAGATATTAGGGCAGCTTCACCACTGAATGTACCTTGAATATGGAAGTGATGGGTTGTAAAACTTTAGCCTATGTTATACAGTTCACATAAATTGATCACTTGTGTCAACAAAGATCTATATATGTAAAATAAGGCAGTTATGCCAGCTTGAGTCTGTCCTTAAAACACGACGTTCCCACTTATCTGGTGGGTTAGGAACTGGTTAGGCACTATCAGGATCAGTTGACGAATGGAACTCAGGATTTTTTTTACCAAACACTAGATGGAACTGTGTCAACTTTTTCCATGTCATATGTTAGTATTTCTTTTGAGTTTATGTTAATACTAAAAGTATTTGTTCATTTTCTTCAGGAAATAGATGAGTGGTAGGAGTTCTAAAATTCACAACTTTGTGTAGTACAGATACGTTTTCTACTCTATATATTATGCCAACCCTGAATATTTTCTCTTCATGCATTGTGTAGTTATCTGTTGTTGTGTTTTAACCTCTTGTAGATGTTATTTGGTTAATCACATTATGTTTTGTTGTATCTTTGTGAGTAACAGGGTGTAATCATTTTTAAATGTGTCATAGTATTTGTAATATGATTTTTTTACTGTGTTCATGTTGGTCTCTTTTTATTTCCTAGCTATGCTTCTAAGCCTCTGCTAATGTAAATATGCATTTTCTCTGAGTTAGGTAATGTTGACTTATATCTTTGTTTACTAAATAATGTGAGTCCCATTTCTCTACTATTCATCAGTAACGTATACTATAGAATACATAATTAGTATTGAATGTGCTATTCTTCCTTTTTAAAACAAATATTTATTTTTCTCTAGCTAAAATAGCAACCTTTTGGTGAAATTTGACAAAATAGTTTATCTTATAATATATATGAAAATGGTATACTCCATGTATTTTATTTCTTTTGTTCTTTCATTGAGAGAATCTTTCAATTGATGAGCCACATAATGGGTTTCTCTACTTGCTTTTATAACCTAAAGCCTTGTCACTAATTATATTATTTATATCTATATTATTCCAGCTAGTTGACCGTGTATTTGACGAAAGCTTAAACTTCAGGAAGATTCCTCCAGTAGTAAATGTTAAAATGCCAGATGGGAACTCCCGGCCGAGTGAATCCAAACCACAGACTGCAGATGTACCTGAGCCACCAACAATTACACGTCGTCGAACCTGGAGTAGGGATGAAGTAAATATCCATTATGTATACATAAAGAGCTGAATGAAAGTCCCAGAGAATCAATAGATTAGGAGAGGCACAGTGCATGAATCCATCCTAGAACCCAGAATATCCCATTTTTAAAAAACCCTTGGCAATTTCAGTTTGAGTTAGAGTCACTGTTTGTGGGGAAAGATGAGGTATCTTTTGATCATTTATGTTCTGATTCATTAATGAAGAGTGAAGGTGGGGGGGGGGGAGGACAAAACTGTGTTAATTACAAATAACTACTATTTATTTATCATTATTATTTATTAATTATAGTTACTTATATTTCCCTGTGAGTTAAATGTACCCACACAACTTTTTGAAGTAATTCAGGCTGAAAGAAGGTAACAGGTTTAGTATAATCCAGTACATTTCATGGAAGAATAGGAGCTTGACCCTGACCATCCATATTCCAGTACAGCACTCCGTATAATAGCACTCCACTGGTGCCCACAATCACATGAGAAAAGTCAGATATTCTGACATGATCTTAGGCATTTATTAGAGCAGTGGTTCCCAACCTGAGGGTCCCCAGATGTTTTGGCCTTCAACTCTCAGAAATCCTAACAGCTGGTAAACTGGCTGGGGTTTCTGAGAGTTGTAGGCCAAAACACCTGGGGACCTACAGGTTGAGAACCACTGCTCTAGAAGATCCTATTGAATCCCCATGGGAGATAAAAGGAGGACATCGTTTCACTTTTAGCCAACAATAACCTGCATATGGGTTATATGAGGAAAGAGGGAAATATTCAAGAGAAAAGAAAAAAAATCAGAAAATGGAGAGAAATAACATGAAACAGGGTTTTGTTCTAATTTCTGATTCGATTTGATCTATTACTACTACGCTAGAGTCTTGCTTATCCAACCTTTGCTTATCCAATGTTCTATATTATCCAATGAAGTCTGTCTTTTAGTAGTCATTGTTTTTGTAGTCAATGTTTTCAATACATTGTGATGTTTTGGTGCTAAATTCATAAATACAGTAATTACAACACAACATTACTGTGTATTGAACTGCTTTTTCTGTTGATTTTTTTTGTAAAGCTTGATGTTTTGGTCCTTAATTTGTAAAATCATAATGTAATTTGATGTTTAATAGGCTTTTCCTTAATCCCTCCTTATTATCCAACATTTTCGCTTATCCAACGTTCTGCTAGCCCGTCTATGTTGGATAAGTGAGACTTTCCTGTATGTTATTTTATATAACATTCAAAAATAATGTTTGTTTTCTTTGCTCTAACAAGTATAATAATGGAAAAAGAGTGTAAAAACTTAAGAATGCTAGCATCAAATTCTTAATTGTGTGCAGGATAATGGTAACTATTGATGAATAGGCAAAGTAAGTGGCTTGCTTCTTTGGAAGAGTGGAGAGTTCTACTTATAGAATTGAGCTTTGCTACTGATGTCTTCCTCTGCAGTGCCCTTAACCCTTAAAAGTTACTCTAGAATAGTGGTTTTCAACCTGTGGCTCCCCAGATTGTTTGGCCTTCAACTCCCAGAAATCCTAACAGCTGGTAAACTGGCTGGGATTTGTGGGAGCTGTAAGCCAAAATACCTGGGGACCCACACGTTGAGAACCACTGCTCTAGAAGATCCTATTGAATCCCCATGGGAGATAAAAGGAGGACATCTTTTCACTTTTAGCCAACAATAACCTGCATATGGGTTATAATTAAAGCTATATGCCACATTTATAAGAAGTCATACAGATCATGTATATTTGCTTCTTCAGTTCCTAAAGCAGATACTTGACTTGTTAAGTTATAGTACTTTTTGCTGACATTGAGTTGTTTATGAAAGAATTATTGTTAAAAATCCTGGTTTTACAGAGAGCCATGGGATGCTACAATTAACATAATAATAATAATAATAATAATAATAATAATAATAATAATAATAATAATAATAATAATAATAATAATAATAACAACTTTATTTTTATACCCCGCCCCATCTCCCCTTACTCAATTTAATATGGTTCTGAGGTTTAGCTAAAGTGACTGTACTTGAGCTAATTTGTACAGAGGGAAAAAGCAACACTATTCTATCTTAATTTTTAGAAGTAAGTAACAGTATTAATTGTCTTTTTAATTTTTTCAGGTTATGGGAGATACATTGCTGTTGTCCTCAGTCTTCCAGTTTTCCAGGAAGATTAGACAATCTATAGATAAAACTGCTGGTAAAATCAGGTAAGCAGTGCTTCTGATCAGTATAATCCTCTGGCAAAAGTTGTTAAGAATAGATTAACTTTTGCTTTGATTGCAGCTCATGTCCCATGAAAACCAAAGAGCTGGCTTCAGTTTTGTTTAATAGAAAGAGATTGATACTTATCATCTTTTAAAAATCAACTTGCTAACTTCAGTGAGTGATGTGTTGTGATGTCTATTGGGAAAAGAACTTCTTAACTCCAGATGTGGATAGTAAAAGAACACAGTGTATTGCAAGTTAAGCATTCCTTAAAGCATCCCTTATCGGAATTCCAAAATCCTCCGGATTTGTTCATAAGGGTGTCTGAGATAGTAACCTCTTGGCTTTCTGATGAATCAATTGATTTTTGTTGTTGTTATTATATTTATATCCCACTTTTATATCAATTGAGATGCAAAGCAGTTCACAACATTAAAAATTAATCCAACTTAAAATCTAGATAAAGGTAAAGGTTTTCCTCTGACATTAAGTCTAGTCTATTCCGACTCTGGCGGTTGGTGCTCATCTCCATTTCTAAGCTGAAGAGCCAGCGTTGTCCATAGACACCTCCAAGGTCATGTGGCTGGAATGACTATATGGAGTGCCGTTACTTTCCTGCCAGAGCAGTACCTATTGATCTACTCACATTTGCATGTTTTCGAACGGCTAGGTTGGCAGAAGCTGGGTCTAACAGTGGGAGCTCACCCCGCTCCCCAGATTCGATTTGCCGACTTTTCAGCTATTTAATCTGCTGCACCAACTTAAAATCTACAGCATCTAAATATTAAAATCGAATTAAACATAAAGATCATTTAAAACACTTAGAACCAGATAATAAAATTAAAAACACTATACACTACCCTCTGGCTCATTTTTAAAAACCTTCTTTAAAATCCTGTCTGAATAAAATGATTTTAGGCCCTTTCTCATATCCCCAGCAACTGTACTTGTAATGGCTGTGGAACTGATCTTACTGCTAATCTTAGAGCTTGGGCTGTTTCGTACCAGGGATCTTCCAAATAGCCTGGACAGACTTTATTTCATGCACACAATTATTTTAGTATTACCTTTAGGCTATTAGTATATTACCTTTAGGCTATGTGTATAAGGTGTGTATGAAACATGACATTTGTGTTTAAACTTGGGTCCCGTGTCTACTTTGTAGACATCTCACTATGTAGGTATATGCAACAACAGGTAGAAATCCAAAATTCAAAGCACTTCTTGTTTCAAGCATTCAGGATAAGAGATACTCAACATGTATATTGTGATAATGGCAAAATCAAAACCCACTTCGTTGATACTAATTTTATTGGAAAAGGCATCTATTTCTCAATGCCTAATTTTTATATGTAAATACAAGTATTCCAAAATACATTAAATAATCCAAAACCCAAACACTTCCCAAGCATCTCAAATGAGGGATACTCAACCTGTACTTTGAGTTTCTATCAAATGTCTAATTAAACTTTGTGTGTGTGTGGGGGGGGGGGGGGATGATGTAATCCTCTGCACAGGGTTTTAGAAACAATCTGGCAGTAATTCAAAGAAGAGTTAGAATAGGAACTACAAACACGAGACACTAAAATCCAAGATTGAAAAGCCCAAATTTATTATTGATTCACATATTATATTGTCAGAGTCAACACATGCACTTTTTTTTCTATCTACTCCTTGTTTAAAGTATTCCATAGCAAACTCTAGAAACAGGAGACATATTTGAGAGGGCAGCCAATTCTTTTCTCTGTCCACTTGATTTTCATCTAAAATAGTTCACCATAGTTGCCAGTGTACATTTATTCCATGGAAGGATGCTGCTACATTTTTGGAAGGATATATATTTTTATTCTGTCCAGATTAAAACGGATTATAGTCCACTGGTAATTAAATAACATTGCTGTATGTTGCTTGGTTTATGTGATAGTTGTTTATTTTAATCTTCAACTTTTTCCATTTGGAAATTAGAAAACAATTTGTAATCAAACATTGATTCCTCCTTCTGACTGGTCTTCTTGTAGCAAATGGCTGGTTGTTATCTCACTCTCTGAAGTTTTTCTCCCGTCTCTAGCTAAATTTCTGCATTAATGCTTTCTGATTAATCTGATTTATCTATTTTTTTCTTGCTTATTTTCAAACTGTCCTATGACTGAGACTATTTTATTTAAGGCCACTCATTTGCTTTATGGCTGTCTGAACCTTTTCATGGGCCAAGGACTTTTAAGTACAGCTTCTTAAGTACTATATGCTACTGGAACCACAGTTACTTTGCACTTAAGCACTTTCTACAGATTTCAGTGTTGCAGCACATGCACAAAATAAGACTTGACACATACTGATATATTTTTAATTACTGGAATGTTACTTTAATCTGAATATTATTTTGAAGCTCTTCTTTAGTATTCATTTTGAGTTTTTGCCTTCTTCACTGTTTATAGAAGAATGAAATTTTAAATAATATCCTTGAGTGGCAATTATTTTTCTCCACAGACATTCATAGAAAAATAAGAAAATCAAAACAGCAAATGTTTGATGGCAATAACGTGCAATTACTAGTTAATTCATTATAGAAATGTGAGCATACACAGTCAGAGGTTTTTTAATAACACAGTTTGAGATTCCTGCCATTCAAGGGAGATTCTTTCAGAACTGTCTGGAATGTGGATACATGGAAAGAAGGAAGAAATCTTTTTATTTACTATCCGATAAGTTTAACCCTATGATATCTGTAGTTCATTTCTTCATGAATGCCTTTGCAATTAATGTTAGTTTTTCCATCTCAGTACAAATGCACAAATAGGCCTTACAAATATGCAATATATTCCAAATAATATAAATGAACATCTTCTGGCATAGTATTTTGCATATCTGTATATTTTAATTATAATTGCTTCCCACCTTTCTCCTGGTATGAGACCCAAGCCATTTACAATAATTTAAAATAAAGTTCAGGAAAGATGTTATTTTGGAATGATGTTTACATGTATAATGTTTTAACGGATTAAATTCATATGTCTATTGATTTTTAGTCAATTATCTTATGTATAGTTTTTTGTATGTATATTGTAGCATTGAATTTTTCCAAACTGTAAGCCGCTCTGAGTTCCCCTTGGGGTGAGATAGAGCGGAATAGAAATATAGTAAATTAAATAAATAAATAGAAAAATAAGAAACTGTTAAACAAACAATTCTTTTTAAAGGGCAAGTAATTAAAAACTTTGTACATGAAGAGTTCAAAAAATGTTTAATTCAAGCTAATTGTATGAAGGTTAGACATCTAGATGTCAAGTAGTTTGAAAGCACTATATAAAAATAGTAATACAGTAGAGTCTCACTTATCCAACATTCACTTATCCAACATCTGGATTATCCAACACATTCTGCCTTTTAGTAGTCAATGTTTTTGTAGTCAATGTTTTCAATACATTGCGATGTTTGGGTGCCAAATTCATAAATACAGTAATTACTACATAACATTGCTGTGAATTGAACTGCTTTTCTGTCAAATTTGTTGTAAAACATGATGTTTTGTTGCTTAATTTGTAAAATCATAATGTAATTTGATGTTTAATAGGCTTTTCCTTAATCCCTCTTTATTATCCAACATAGTCGCTTATCCAACGTTCTGCCGGCCCGTTTATGTTGGATAAGTGAGACTCTACTGTAATTGTATAATCCATCCCTATTACCCTTTTCACTGTTGCACTAAGGTTCAGAGCAAGAATTCTCCCTTTCACCTTGGCAATATTTTCATTCTTCAGTTTGCAGCAGTGTTGAAAATGTATACTTTGCCAAATGAGGAAAGTCTTCTAAACCTCTAAATCTGTCTTCCCTTGTGTATATGTTGTCAAGAGGCAATTATGATAGAGTAAACCTTTTCTCGTGTACAGGGATTAGACCAATATGGACTTTGAATTAACAGTGTTTTTTCTTCGTGTACTCTGTGAATGCACACTAATGGAGAGGCTGCGCCTGCGCAGGTCCCAACGGAAACTCTTCCCAAGCTGAAGTTCAAATTTTGGCGGTAGCCACGCCCCTCCGTCCCCGGAGGGCATATAAGGCAGCCCTCGGCGTCTCCTCCCCAGTTCCTTTTTTTCCGCCGCAAGGTTCACTTCGGATTCTCATGTCTACGACTCGCTTCAAGCGCTGCACTCAGTGTGCCGCTAAAATTCCTGACTCCGACGGCCACGCCAAGTGCCTTTACTGCCTCGGGGAGGCACATGTCGTCGGTACCTGCCGTTTTTGCCTGGCCCTAACGGCCCAGGCTAGAAAGAATAGAGCCGCGAGGCTTAGAGCGGCGCTCTACGAAAAGTCGCTTGCCCCTGAACCCGCTCCGTCGACTTCGGGCTCGAAGCCGCCGCTTAATCCGGCAGCGATGTCGGCTTCAACAGCTAAAGCTCCCTCGGCCTCGTCTAGGGCGTCCAGAGCCTCCAGGTCGTCTAAGACCGCCAAACCACCGTGCACTCTCACCACGGCTACGGTGTCGACACGTTCTGGTCGAGTCGGCCCTTCCTCGACATCGAGCTCGGTGGCCTCCGTATCCTCGGCCCGTTCCCACCTCGGGGCTCCTCCGTCGTCTTCTGCGATGAAGATCGCCTTTAAAAGAGCTCACGAGGAAGCTCGTCGGTCCCAATCCGACTCAGCTATGGTCCCTCCCACACCGGGTAAATCCCTGAGGGTTCCATCAAAACAACCGCTCGCTAAGAAGAGGGCTACTCAACGCTCTTCCTCTTCCGCTTCCTCCAAGATGGGCGTCATTTCTTCGGCGACTTCTTCTAGAAGATCCTCTCCGATCGCTCCAGCTCAGCGACCTCGCCAACCTTCTCCTCAACAACTTTCGGATGGCGAATTGCAGGACTCACCCCACCACTCCACTCAGACAGTGGTCAGGGTGCCATCTCCTCGACCTGCTACTTCTCAGCGCTCGTCCCGTCAACAGCTTTTTCCCCCAACCTCGACACCGGAACGGGGTAGACAAACCACTCGCCTGGCTCGAGCGGCCCAGGCCTCGGCCTCCAAAGAAACTCGGCCGCAGATGGCTCCTGCTCTTCAGGTTTTGCCGCCCCCAGAGACTGTGTTGTCATCTCCCCCTCAGTCCCCTCAAGGGGCTGGGGACGATGAGATTGATATAGATCGTCCTGATTCCGCTCTCTCGGCCTCGGTGGTATCCTTGGGCCTTGATCTCTCTCCTCCTCATGATGCCTATGAGGTGGACCCTCCTTCGCCTACCGACAACATTCGGGCTTTCTCCGAACAAATGGTTAGAATGGCGGATGCCCTCGGTCTAGAAATCAAGCAGACTTCCAAGGCAGTAACTGACCCGGTCTTCAAACGGGTCCAAGCCCAGGCCCCTCCGGCCACGCTCCTGCCGTTTTTGCCTTATCTCCTAGATGTCATCCAGTCTTCGTGGAAGACTCCTTCCTCGATCCCTCCTACCTCGAAGAGAATCGAGACCTGGTATCGTACGGACGACGATACTTTAGAATGGCTTAAGCACCATCCCGACCCAAATTCCATGGTTGTTAAAGCCTCTCAGTCCTCCGGCCGTGAATCCACCACCCCTGCAGACAGGGAAGGCAAGAGATTTGACGCGGTCGGGAGAAAGCTCTACTCCGGAGCCCTTCTGCTTTGTAGGATGGCGAACTATGGGGCCTGTATGGGGGCCTACCAGCAGATCCTTTGGGAAAAAGCTCAACCCTTCTTCTCAAAGTTGTCCGATGAAGACCGGTCGGTTATGTCCACCCTACAACAAGAGGCCGATTCATTAGCTCATCATCAAATCCAGATGGCTAAGCATACGGGAGACACGGCCGGCAAGATGATTGCCCACGCCATCGCCATCCGTCGCCACGCCTGGCTGAGGTCGTCCGGTTTGTCTTCCTCCTCGAGGCAGGTCATCGAGGACCTCCCCTTCGACGCCATGGGCCTGTTTAACTCTGGCACCGACGACAAGCTTAAAACCAACCATGACTTTAAAGTACTGGCCACCAAATGCGGTGATCAACCCCAAGCTCACCGCACCAAGTGGTTTCCTCAGCGCTTTCGACGCTTCCCGCCTCCTTCTTACCGCCAGCAATCCTTCAGGCGTCCCTCGGTATCGAACAACAACAACCGTCAACAGCCCCGTCGGGCTGCCCAACCGCAAAGACAGCGCGGCCGGGCCACCCCCACCGCTGGTCAACCTCCCCGGCGCTCCTGACGCCATCTCCTTTTCCAAAGACTCTTCTTACGGTACCGATGCAGCTCTCATTCCTCAGCTCCTCTCCTCTTCTCCGAATCAACCTCCTGGTCTCTTTCTAGATCGCTTGGCTCCCTTCTTTCACCGGTGGAAATCTATTACTTCAGATGCCTGGGTTCTCAAAATTGTCCAAGAAGGCTATGCCTTAGAGTTCGAGGAACTCCCGCCCACGGGTCAGGTCCTTCTCTCCAACCCTTCTCAAGAAATTCTCGCAGAGGTCGACGCCCTTCTCGCCAAAGGGGCTATTCGGCCTTCTCCATCGGTACAGGACCCTCAAGGCTACTTCTCCAGGTACTTTACGGTCCCGAAGAGGGGTGGGGGCCTCCGCCCAATTTTGGACTTACGCATGCTCAATGCCTTCATACGTCCAACCAAGTTCAGGATGGTCTCCATCGCCTCCATCCTCCCGATGCTGCAGCGCGGAGACTTCTTCGTATCTATAGACCTTCGAGACGCCTATTTCCACGTGGCGATTCGGGAGAACCACAGGCGCTTCCTCTCTTTCAAAGTTCTCGACCAGACCTACCAGTTCACCGTTTTACCCTTTGGCCTCGTTACGGCCCCAAGGGTCTTTACCAAAGTCGTCGCTGTCGTGGCGGCCCACCTCCGACTCCAGGGAATCACAATCTTCCCTTATCTAGACGACTGGCTTCTGGTCGAATCCGACCCTGCCCTCCTCCGACGTCACGTCGACTACACTCTCTCTCTTCTAAAATCCCTCGGTCTCCAGCTAAACCACGAAAAATCTCACCTCACCCCGTCGAACAAAATCCGCTTCATCGGCGCTCTGTTCGACTCAATCGCTCAGACTGTCTCTCTTCCGCTAGACAGGTTTCTGGCCCTTCGACAACAGATCACCTTTTGCGAGACCCACCGGAGGGTTCGGGCTCGGTCCATCCAGGTTCTCCTCGGCCACATGGCCTCCACAGTCCTCACGACCCCGTTGGCCAGGCTCCATCTCCGGACTTTGCAGAGGTGGTTCATAGACGTTTTCAAGCCGTTTCGCCACCCCAATTCGAGGTTTCTTTCGGTCCCGCCCCACGTTCGGCGGTCGCTTCTCTGGTGGAAATCCCTCTCCAACGTCTGCAGGGGTCTCCCGTTCCACCCGGTTCCCCCCGCCACCACCATAACCACATACTCTTCCAATTTCGGCTGGGGAGCCCACATGAAAGGTCTCACTGTTCGAGGCCTCTGGTCTCCCTCCGAGAAGGCCAATCACATAAACTTTCTCGAACTCCTTGCCATCTTCAAGGCTCTGAAAGCCTTCTCCCGCTTGATCTCCCAAAGATCTGTCCTCATCCAATCAGACAACACAGTAGCAGTCTTCTACATCAACAAACAGGGCGGCACGGGCTCAAGGAAGCTGATGCTTCTCTCCTCCCAGCTGTGGTATTGGTGCATAGCCCGCAACATTCTGATCTCGGCGATTCACCTTCCCGGGACCCAGAACAACTTGGCAGACGCCCTCAGCAGGATGACGACTTCCTCCCACGAGTGGATGCTCGATCCCGAGACTCTTCTTTCTCTTTTTCTCAAATGGGGTTTTCCCACTCTAGACCTTTTCGCCTCTCCTCAGAACGCTCAACTGCCTCGGTACGGTGCGAGGCTTCCCCCATCCTCCTCTCCGGGCTGCCTGGGAGACGCCTTCCTTCTGGACTGGTCGGCGGAACCGATCTATCTCTTTCCGCCTTTTCCTCTCATACCGAGGGTCCTGCAAAAACTCCGGTCGGTACCGATGTCGGCGATCCTGATAGCTCCAGCCTGGCCCCGTCAATCTTGGTTCCCGGCTCTTCTTCGCCTCTCCAATGCGACCTTCTTCACTCTGCCCCTTCTACCTCATCTCTTGTCCAGGGAGAACGGCCAGATCCTGCACCCGGATCTCTCCTCTCTACATCTCACTGCTTGGAGGATTCTCGCCTGACTTCCCTCCCGCAGAACCTACAGGAGGTCCTCCGCGCAGCTCACAAGCCGGCTACAACCAAGGCCTACACTTATAAGATTTCTCGCTTTCGTTCCTTTCTCCGCTCTCGAAAAATTACTGTTTTCCCAACCTCGATACCGATCGTGCTGGACTTCCTTATGTCTCTGGCAGATCAAAAACTTTCTCTTGCCTCTATGAAATCTTACCTGGCCGCTCTATCCTGGTGTTTTCAACAACATGGTAGACCATCGCTGTTCTCCGATCACCTTGTCAAAACCTTCTTGAAAGGCTATAATAACATCTGCCCGCCGTCTCAGCCTCCTACTCCGGGTTGGAGCCTCGAGCTCGTCCTTTCCCAGCTCACTGCTTCTCCTTTCGAACCATTGGCTTCGACCGACCTTCGTCTCCTGTCTTGGAAAGTTGCCTTCCTGGTGGCCATAACTTCAGCGCGCAGGCCTTCGGAGCTGACCGCCCTTCGGGTCGATGAGCCTTACCTCCGTTTTCATCACGACCGCGCCGTTCTCCGTCCGGACATCACCTTCCTTCCCAAGGTAGTCTCGGCCTTTCACCTCAACCAGGACATTGTCCTTCCTGCCTTCTTTCCAGACCCCTCGTCTCCCCTTGAGCGGAGACTGCACCTCCTTGATGTGCGTAGAGCACTTCTCTTTTACCGGGACCGTACTAAAGACATTCGAAAGACCCCTAAACTTTTCGTGGCCCATGCTCCAGATAAGCTGGGGAATCCTATCTCTTCACAAAGACTGTCCCATTGGATTGCTCAGGCCATTGAACTGGCCTATGAACTGGCCAAACGCCCACCTCCTCCGTCGGTTCGCCCGCGTTCGACGAGAGGCCTCTCCACGTCGACTGCCTTCCTGAGGGGCATTCCCCTGGACTCCATCTGCAGGGCAGCGATCTGGTCCAACCCCCTTACATTTGTGTCCCACTATAGGGTAGACCAAAGAACTCTGAAGGATTCAGCCTTTGCTAGGGCAGTTTTATCTTCATGCTTGTCTTAACTTTATGCATTTATGACTTCTCTGCGGGTGTTTATTCTCATGCAACCCTTTCTTGTGTTTCTCCTGTCCGTTACATGTTTACACTGCTCTTTTGACAATTTGTGCCTTATTTACAAATGCCTTTCCCCCCTTTGGGAAATGATGTTCCTACGTGCACACGTGCTCTTAGAGGGTTATATCATGCCTTACCGGGCTGCTCTCGGTGTCTGGCGTGTGTTGATGCAATACTTTTTTGGGTCCTCGGACCATGTTCTGATGTTAATAAACACATGTTTGGACAGTTTTTTCTCATTGTCTGGGTTTGCTTAGCCCGCCTCCAAGACCTAAGCTTGCTAGTCTCCATTAGTGTGCATTCACAGAGTACACGAAGAAAAAGGACAGGTTGCTCACCTGTAACCATGTTTCTTCGAGTGTACTCTGTGAATTCACACAAGCCCGCCCTTCCTTCCCCTCTGGCAAACCCTCTTCCTTTCTCGTTGCCTTAGCGGCGTAGGAACTGGGGAGGAGACGCCGAGGGCTGCCTTATATGCCCTCCGGGGACGGAGGGGCGTGGCTACCGCCAAAATTTGAACTTCAGCTTGGGAAGAGTTTCCGTTGGGACCTGCGCAGGCGCAGCCTCTCCATTAGTGTGAATTCACAGAGTACACTCGAAGAAACATGGTTACAGGTGAGCAACCTGTCCTTTTCAACTATGTATGAAGTAATGTTTTAGGCTGTTTTAAAATATTTGTATTTGTTTATCCAGTGTACATTATTACAAATTTTCTGTTGGATTGAGAGGTGATAGACAAATACTTCAAAGGAAAAAAAAATACAGATTGAGAACTACATTCTAAAACTAGAATGGCAGAATTTTTAGGGCAGACCAACAAATGGGGTATAGATCTTTATTTATTTCATTATCACATTAACTGAGGAAGAAGAATTTGTAAGCTTTTAAAAGATATTTTAAAGTTTCTGCATTATTTGAGCACATTTTTCCTGAAATTATTGTGGATTATGGATACTTTTCCTGCAAAGAAAACTATGATTTTCACAAAATACACTGATATTTTTGTAAATTAAACAAAAACAAATATTGTGCAAAAACAGTTGTTATTTTTTACATTTCCTCAAAAAATCCCAAAATGTGAAACACTCATAATGGTTGGCCACTTTTTGAATGTGTTAAGATAACCCAACTGCAATGAAATATGTCACATTTTGAAACTCTTTGAAATATATAGAAATCACATGCACACCGTAAATATTCCATTCAACATTACTAGTCTTTTTATTTTCATTTTTGTACATATGTACATACATATGTTTCTGCTATAAGGGCCATATCTTTCTTCTGTTTTTCTTATGCACAGAATACTGTTTAAGGATAAAGACCGGAACTGGGAAGACATTGAAAATAAACTGCGAGCTGAGAGTGACATTCCAATTGTGAAGACATCAAGCATGGTATATCTTTCACTTTTACAGATAGTGTTAAAAAAGGAACAGGCTCTTCAGGTGTTGTTAAAAGTTGAAGAGTAGATTTAGGATGCTTTGTATCTAAGATGTCTCTGCTTCAAAGGTTTTTTAAAAAAAAAAAACAGTTCAAAGGCAAGTACAGGTGTGCCTCAATTGTTGTTGTTGTTGTTGTTGTTGTTGTTGTTGTTAGGGGTTAACAATACAGGAGGCAATCTCGGGAGGAGATGGAAGATTCATAGGCAGGATCACCTGTGAAATCCTTTCAATTGAGGGGAGCCATACACAATGCCATTTTCAGCTGAACATCGCAAGCAGAATCCAGTTTGGCTGTCATGTTTAGGTTCCATAGGATTGTGGGTTTTAAAACATAATTCACTGCTTCTGGAGGGAGTGAGTAACCATTTGGGGGACATAAAATGCCAGAAAAATGACTGAGGAGCTTTGAGGATAGACAAGGAGAGTATTAGGGACCATAAAAAGCCCTGTGGGACTGCATGCAGTCCATTGGACTCACAGTTGCACCTTCTAAGTAAAAAATGGGGAAACGGGAAACCCTGAATACTGTTGGGATTGTGTATGGGAAGAGTGATGCTTGGGTCAGTAATACAGAGAGGAATATTTACTCCCTGTTCTATTGGCAGAACTCCGGTGTAATTGCTCCAGTTAGTTTAATTAAAAACAAACATAGGGAAGTCTTTTGGGTGCATTAATTTTTTTTCTTTGATCTCTACAAAAAATAAATAGTATTAGCCCTACATTTTCGTAGGAAGTGGGGATTTTCCCTTCATGAAAGTAAATTAAACTTTTAATTGCATTCCTGCAGGAAATATCATCTATATTGCAAGAACTGAAGAGAGTTGAGAAACAACTACAAGGTATTTAATGCTTTATAGATATATTGCTACAGAGTTTCTCAGAATAACAATGAACCAAGTCATTGTTACTAATTTTTTAAAGAATGCTAATTGCAAATAAAATTGTTGTATAAAAAGAGTTGGGACAGGGAAAGAATGAAGACCATGATCAGTTTTAAGCTGTTCTCTTCCTTCTCTCAAACCTTGGCCTTAAAAATTGAAGCAGGTTGCCTTCTGTGTTCCACTATACAAACACAGATACATTAGATAACTGTCTAGATAGGAAAGTTCTCCTCAATTCCTTAAGTGACTTCTATGGAAGAAATGTGAATTAACAACGTCTGCAAACAGTGCCTCTGCTATGCAGGCCTTGTGGCTCTCATATCCCTTCTGTTAGTATAAACTTGCTCTGAAAGAAAGCAAACTTAGAATGCACTTGAGTTCCAAGAAAGTCATTCTGTTTGGCAGAAGGTATGTTGTTCAGGCAAAAAATTAAAGTTCTCATGAAAGAGAACCATCAGGAAGAGGTCATTATGGGATATTTTGTCTCGTGCCAGAATAATTTGTATGGCTTAGACTTAATTTGTATGGCTTGCACTAAGACTTAGTTGATTGAGGGGGTATGTCCCATTTGCAGTTCCATCCCAAGCAGCAATATTTCTTCGGTTGGCCCTGCCTATTTCAAAGATGTTTTCTCTACCGCTGTGGACATTGTAGTCTGAAAGCTAACTTTCAGATCAGTCAAGCTAAATTTCTTTTCTGTTTATTTATTAGCATCAATGTGGTTTGAATGAATTACATCTGTCCAATGTGTTTCTTAGAGCTGTTTATGACATCCAAAAAAACAACAACAAAAAACAATCGTAGACCTGCTTATAATTTTATCATTCTAATGTACATGTTTGCATGAAATAACTCTGGGGATTTTTATTCTCAAGGCCAAGGCTAGATACACCATGCACTCATTTACATATAAGATAATTGAATTTGGAGGGATTTAACCCTCCACCCCCAGAAATCAGTGGCAGAAGATTTTGGCAGAACTTGCCCAAGAGGTATTCCTTTTTTTGTCCTACAATTTTCTCACTTCTGAGCTCATTCCCACAATCAGAAGGCTGCAGAGCATAGATATCAAATCAAAGAATAAACAGAACATGTATGATCTCTTTATGTGGCTTGATGAAAAAGACAATACATCATTTTATATGTCTTAATTTATTTTGTCTGGTTATTATAATGCTACTACTGTGTGTCTACATGTGCATATGTGTTGTGCATTAATGATGTTATTTTCAATAGTATGCTTTACTCTTGATTTTAGTTTTGTGATTTTTAAATTTCATTTTAACTTTCATATCTCTTGAATATTTAGCAATGTGATTCTTGATTTGTTATAAGACTTTTTGAGTCCTGAACATGGGAAAATGTGAAATAGAAATTGATTGTTTGGTCAATCGATTAACAACAACGAAAAGTGGGAACACTTTGATTTTCATTTTGTGCCAACACATCAAATACCGATTATTTCTGTCAAAATGATGAAAAACACGATGCTCAACGAGTCTGCATTTGATGGGAATTGTACAGATTGTATACAAGCTGGAGTACTGCCAATATTACTTGTTGATACAGGCAGATGATATCCATCCAGTACTTTAAGGAAATCTTTTATAGACGAGTCTTCCAAAAGTTGACAAGGGAGAAGCTATGTAAAATTCTTTGATTGTACTTGTACATTTTCTTCTCGAGGTGGCAAGTTCTTCTGGCATAACATAATTTTGGTGTTTTGGACAGTCAGATGAAAGTGACTAGATGAAATCTAATTTGGTCAGTCACGTCTGGGAATTTCTGCATTTCCCCCCTCAACTATGCCTTAGTAAATCATTCCATAAACAGTAAAATAGATTAATTTACAGTTTGAAAAATTCAGCACATGTATCATTATGCTCTTCACAAAAGAAATGTTGAAAAATACTGAGTGTGTTGAGAAACACTTCAAAAATGGAATTATAAAGTAATTGAAAGGCTGCATAATAGCAGAACAATTTTGTGAGGTACTGTATTCTCAACAAATGCAGAAATTGATTTTTACTTACATTTTATTTCTCTTTGATCAGTGATAAATTCAATGATTGACCCTGATGGAACATTGGATGCTCTGAGTAATTTGGGATTTGCTGCCGCTGCTCAGGCACCTCAACCTAAGCAGAAGTCCAGTCCTGTTTCTCAAAGTGGCCAGTCTCAGTCACAGCCAAATTGTCAACCGGAAGCAAGGGCTGTCCGTCCAACTATTGCCTCTGCTTCAAGGGAACTTGGCAGTGTAGAATCTGAGCATGATTTCAGTATACATTTTAATAGGTTCAATCCGGATGGAGAGGAGGAAGATCCAACTTTGCGTGAATGACGTGAGTGTCATGAGTACCTTTAGTATTGTTTGAATGTGCAGAATTCAATGAGAGTCATAGCATCATTCAGAGTAAAAGAAAAAGTGTGGTTAAAAATGCCAATTTTTCCTTACATCAACAACTTGTGATATTTTAAATGTCGCACACACCACCTGGCTCATTAAGGTAAATATTGGTACCAACATAGAGATCAGTTTGTGGTATTTATGGGCTTTGCAAGCACTTTGAATATTTTCCTCCATGATTTAATTTGTTAAAGCAGACTGCAAACAAATGGAAGTCCAAGATGACCTGTAATTGGATCTCTTCAACCTAAATTTGTATGAAATTAATGAGTGTTTAAATTTTATTCTGTGCAAGGGGAACTAAATTAGGGCACACTACGTTTTAATACTACGACACAACAGTATACAGAAGAATAGGCTTCATAGTATGTTCATTGTTGCATACTAAAATTTTCAAACCATTGTGATTGCTATGTAAATTGTCCTGGGATTTACAGAGTTCAAAATATTATGTTTGCACTAAAAAATTTGGGAGTGGAAGGTAAACATATCAATATCAATAGGAGAAATGACTCTGTACTCAGAAACATGCTGTTTCCCTTTTAAAAAACACACGTACTCACGCTGGAGTGTGAGTCCACTCCTGAAAAGAATCCATTTGGCCCTTGCTGATCCTGTTCGTCTTTTTTGATGTTGATTAAAATTAATTGTTATATCATTTCTGTCCAGATATTTGGAGCAATGAAACCAGTTTAAATGTATAGCTATGTGTGTCTATTACCTAAAATCCCATCTCATGGTTTACCACCAAAGTCAAACACAACATACATTTATGAGAGCTCCTTGAGATGATCATGAGTTGTAAAATTTTTGTCAGAACACTTGGAGATAGAGTAGTAATAATCTGGTCAATAGGCTGATTCCAGACATACAAATTGTTCATGTTTTCTTGTAGACCCTCTAGTAAGACTGTCTTATATGTTTATAAAAATTCTGGAAGAAAACTGCTAACATAGGCCTTTTGCTTATCCTGCTTACTGCAAAGCTATTAAAATATCTCATGTAAACCTATTTTATCTTTAAAGCTGTCCCAGTAACTTTAAAGTTTGGAAATAATAATATAAAATTAATCTTGTATTTCCAGAACACTGTAATTTCAAGGTCTTCTGTTAAATGCTACTAATAACTGGAATTTTCCTATGTTTTTGCATCAGTCTATAATGGTTATGGATACAACTCTGAAGCTTTTATGAAATAGTCTTTAATATTTCAGCAATAATCTTATGTGTCACTTGTTTAGAAATACTTTTTTCCTGTACATTTTTAAACTGTACAGGATTTTGGAAGTAATGACGAAGTTTGACCAACGGAATATACAAACAGACTTTTTGTAGAGATATAAAAATAAAAAGGAATAGTCCTGTTGTATATTGGATTTCTTTTTGCTTTAAAATTAAAAATTGCCTCTTTTCAAACTCTGTATCCAACTCTCTATTAACAGAGGTCAGGAAAACACTTGTTTACAGATGTTGTCAAAGTTGAAACAGATGTATGACAAAATACATGGAGGATAGTACAAGATTTTGGCCATTGTCATTCCTTTCTTTATTTCATTGCTTGAGAGAAGAACCACAAACATGCAAGTGTGAAAAAACAGGAAATGGTTATGGAAAAATTAAACATTTAGGCTCTTCACACAGGTCTTTATGTGTTTCTTTTTCAGACATTTACCTTTTGTGTTCTGTAATAAATGTTTGCATTTACAATGTTCTTATTTGTATGGATGCGTACTCCTTATTTATTTTTTGTTACATATATTATGTATGTAGTTACAAGCATTTACAACTCCATTTTTAAATAAAGTGTTTCTGGAACTTTATACAATAATTGGCTTTACTTGTGTGATTAATTGTATGAAGGTTCATGATGTGTTTTGAATTTAGTTCCGTTATCAAGGAGACATGTGCTAAATATATGGTGTGTGTGAGTTTCACTGAATTTTGGACAATGTGTACAAAGAATAATAGATCACATACTTGCATAATAGGAATTCATATACAAAACAACCAGAATGGATGTCCAGAGAATTTTTAACTGAGCTAAGATTTAAAAGATACATGTACAAGAAATGGAAAAGGAGGGAAACTGCCAAAGAGGAATTCAAACAAATAATGCAGGAAAAAGGTTCATAAGGCTAAAGTTCAACATGAGCTCAGGCTTGCCAGAGAGATTAAAAAGGTGTTATTTGGACAGAATCAGAATTCAAATTGACCTTGACAGATTAGAGAGCTGTTCAAAACTATCAAAATGAATTTCAACAAGGACAAATGTAAGATATTACATTTAGTCAGAAAAAATGAAAGGCAAAGATACAGGATGGGTGATGCCTGACTCGACAACAAGCCATGTCAAAAAGATCTTGGAGTCTTCATGAACAACAAGTTGAACATGAGCCAACTGTGAAGAAGCAGCTTTAAAAGACAATGGGATTTAGGGCTATATCAAAAGGGATATAGTATCTAGATCAAGGGAAGTAATGGTGTCTTTGCATTCTGCTTTGGTTAGACATCACCTGGGATACTGGATCCAATTCTGGCCACCACAGTTTAAAAGAGATATTGACAAGCTGGAAGGTGTCCAGAGGAGGACAACTAAATGATCAAATGGAGATCATACCCTATGAGGGGCATCTTAAAGAGCTGGGTATTTTTAACCTGCAAAAGAGAAGGTTGAGAGGAGACGTGATAACCATATATAAATATGTGAAAGGATGTCCTAAGGAAGAGGGAGCAGGCTTGTTTTCTGCTGCCCTAGAAACTAGGACTCAGAGCAATGGGTTCAAATTACAGGAAAGGAGATTCCATCTGAACATTAGAAAGAATTTAATTTTTTATTTCTCCATCTAAAATTAAAAGGCCATCATAAATTAATTTTGCGCAGTGGGATAATTAGTTTTGTATAGTAAAACAACAAAAAGTGTGGATGCAGTCATGCATGTTCACATTAAGGTTGTTTGCATTATTTGCATACAACTTTTTTTGCATTATTTTATAAATGTGTGCTTGCTAAAAATGAATAAATGCTGCCACATATAGCATGTGCTGGGAGCATGGTAGATGATGGTAATGACAACAATACTTTATAAGTCCTAGGTCTCCCAACAGGGAATTTCACTGCCTGTGGACAGGCATGTCACCAATTAACTTGTGGAAAAATAAAATGAGGTGGCTCTGTGAGACATAAAAGTGATTAATGAAGAAAGTGGGAGCAGAGGTTAAACGGTTCTTTTACATTCTTCTTTTGAAAGATTAAGTATACCAAGCTGTGAAGTAGTTTTAGATTTCTGTTATCTGTAGCAGAAATGGCTTAAGATCTTTTACATTTCCTTCCTGGTTTTCTGGATAATATTAATGAACACTAGATGGCATATTGGCTTTCTTTTTCAAAAATATCTTCCAGCTTGAAATGAATTGGTGCCCTGTGATTTTCATAAATCGATGACAGGCATGCACATACACAAAGAGTGACCTTCTATAAAAGTGGCTTAAATAACTACAAATCTGGGAGAAAATACAATTAAAACATAACTACAGATCTCAACCCCTATATCTCTGTTTTTATTTGAGTTAGGGTTCCCTCATTCAACCAAAACTACCTCTAAACATATTTTAAGATTTCCATGGCCTTCCTAGAATTTGTAAGTGGGTCTCAGGCATAGTGTGGCATCTAATAATACTGACTGACATGTGTCTACTAGAAGAGACCTCATATGAAGGCAACCCAAACCCTCCTGAAATGAGACTAGGTTGGGAGGAGGAACTAAGTCCCAATCCTGAAATAATCTACAAAACTGGAACACCAAAATTCCTATTTATTTATTTAACATATTTGTACCCTGTTCTTCTCAACCCCGAGGGGGCTCAGAGCGACACTACACATTGGCAACAACCAAATGCCATAAAAACAATATACAGTTAAATAAGCATTTACATTAAACCAAACAATTAAAACATCTAAGCATTACACCAAATATTAAAACCACACAGTCTAAGATCGTAATCCAGAGCCATTCCAGTTCTCGTTACACAGATTCTACATTTGCACTACAGTCACTATCTGAAGGCTTGGTCCCATAGTCATGTTTCTTCAGCGTGGTTTCTGTGAAATCCGCACCTGTGGTATTTCCTGTGTCCACACGACTGTTTTGGATTGTCTTTAAAAGCTTGCCCAATTAGGTACTCCAGCCCCGCCCATCCCCAGAAATGATATAATCAGGCAGCGAGGCTTGGGCCCTCAGTTCCTTTTGTCCGCGAAAGCAACAACAACTTGGTGTTCTCTACTCCTCTAAAGACTATTGGTTTGACTAAAAGATTCCAGTACTACTCTAACATACTGGGACTCCAACTTGTGTTCTAGGACCTTTGTTTATCCTACTTGCCAGAAGACAGGTTCCGGAATCTGTGAGCATTACCTCTTTCAGCCTGACAGAAGCCTTACACCTGTGCCACGGATGTTCATTGCCCCTTGGGACACATGGCTTCTACCATGGATGTCACTCCTTTCTCCTGTTTGCTTCTTCGGCCCCTCCAAAATTGGTTTCTTTGGGCATTCCAGCCCATGCAAGACGACCCCAACAAACAACTTGTCATCCCTTTAGCCATCCTCAGGTCTTTCAACTGGTGGACTTGTAACTCCAATCTGTGTGTGGGCATACCCTTTCGACCCTCAATGATTTTAGCCACAGACACTTTCCTATCAGGATGGGGAACTCACCTTGAGGGTCACACCACCCATGGTCCTTGGTCGGCCATAGAGGGCGCACAACACATTAACTATCTGGAGTTACTTGCAGTAGAAAGGGCAATGCACTCTTTCTGTCATTTGCTCAAAGACCATATCGTTCAGCTTACCAACCACAACACTACGGTGGTATTCTATATCAACAAACAGGGTGGGACATGCTCTCGTGCTTTGCTTGCCCTCACCATTAGAATCTGGGACTGGTATATAGCCAACAACATCACCATCAGTGCCATTCATGTTCCGGGCATTGAGAACTCTCTTTCCGGCTCTCTCAACCGCACAACTTACACCAACCATGAATGGTTCCTTCAGTCTTCTCAGGTTTGAGCTCATTTTCTCAGATGGCAAGCTCCCCTTGTGGACTTGTTCACCAACCCCCTCAACACAAAATGCCAGGGATTTTGTGTTTTTTTGGTGCACGTCTTCATTGTCATTACCAGACAGGATGTTTAGGGGATACCTTCCTTCTGGATTGGACTACAACCCTCCTTTACATCTTTACATCCCTACCACTCTTATGCAGAGTGATGGCATGTTTTTAGGCAGAAAGAGTCAACTGCATTTTGTTCACCCTGTGCTGGCCTCACCAGCTGTGGTTTGCCACTCTTCTTCAACTATCTAGTGACAACTGTGTTTGGTCGCCACTCAGATTGGACTTGTTGACCTTAGGCAAAATCATAATCCTGTACTCTCAAATCAGATACTTACTGTTGACAGAATCATGAATCCAACCTTGGGCCTCTCTCAACCATTAAGAGATATCTGGGACCTTGCTCTTAGGCTTGCCACCAAGCATTCTTATCTTTACAAGTGGTGTCAGTTTTGTACCTTTGCGCAACAGCAGGGGGTTGAACTTCTGTCTGTACCCACTCCTGTGTTACTTCACTTTTTGCTTTTACTATCTGACTCTGGATGTCATTATCATCTATAAAAGTTTATCTTGCAGCTATAGCTTCCTTCAGAAGAGAATACTCTCTCCTCTCTCCCTTTTCTGATCCTCTTGTCAAGAGGGACTAAGGAATTTTTGGCTGCAGGTACGCCCTGTGCGTCCTTGCTGGAAACTAGAGGTTGTTGTTCTTTCAGCTCTTTCAAAGCCACCATTTGAACCAATGGCTATTTCTGACATATCCTATCTCTCCTGGAGGACTGCCTTTTTGGTGGCCTTCACCTCCACCTGTCATATGAGTGAGCTCATGGCCTTTTTTGTCGATGACCCTTACCTTAGATTCCATAAGGATAAAGTGGTATTCCAAACGGACATGTCGTTTCTACCCAAGATAGCATCACAATTTCACATGTCTCAAGATATTGTTCTGCCCACTTTATTTCCAGACCCTGCTACATCTATTGAGTGTTCTCTACATCTCCTTGATGTGCTCAGGGCCCTTGCTTTTTACTCACACTGCACCACTCCACTGCGGAAGTCCAAAAAGACTTTTTGTCCAATATCAAAAAGACACCATGGGCCTTCCTGTATCAGAGTTTGGCATCATGGATTGTCTCCACTATCAATCTGGCATATCTGTTGGCAGGACTGGACATACCTGTTCAGATCCATGCATACTCCACTCGAGCAGTGGCTACATCTATGGCATTCTTGCACGGAGCGCCACTGGATGCATTTATCGGGTGGTCATTTGGTCAACACCACACATTTTCATCTCCCATTACAAACTGGATTCAGCTGCCAAGAAGCATGCAGCTTTTGGGAGAGCAATTCTTTTTTTCTGCACTGGCATGATGCCCACCATCCATGGGACAGCTCGCTAGTCTAGCACAAGTGTGGATTTCACAGAAACCACACTGAAGAAAGTAAGGTTGCTTACCTGTAACGGTGTTTCTTCGAGTGGTTATCTGTGAAATTTGCACAACCCGCCCATCCTCCCCGCGTTCTGTCATGCCTTCATTCGTGACTGCTCCTTTGTGGTACGGAACTGAGGGCTCAAGCCCCTCTGCCTGATTATATCATTGCTGGGGATGGGCAGAGTCCCTAATTGAACAAGCTTTTTAGAACAATCCAAAACAGCTGCGTGGACCAGGAAATACACAGGTGCAAATTTCACAGATAACCACTCGAAGAAACACGGTTACAGGTAAGCAACCTTACTTTTTACTTTCTTTCCGAAGGCTAGGAGGGAAGGAGCTGATTGAACATTGTATGTGTACTAAATGAGCAAACAGTAAAAAAAAAATTAGGACAGAGTATAATAGATGAGTTCTGTGAAGAATCATAAACCTTTCTGCAGCTATTGTATGCACTCATTCTTGAGAGTAACTTACATTGAACACGTGGGGGACATTTCTAAGAAAATTAGTGTTCTGGTTTTAAAATATTTGAACAATAATGTGTGAGAAAAAAATAATTCGGCACACTTTTCCAAGTATTTGCAAATAGGTAAAATTAGTGACAGCCTTCCTGCCAGTGTTCAGTCCTTTATTTTATCGCTTTTAAACTTATTTATTATACAATGATTTTGACACAAAATAAATAAATTTCTGGTATATCTTTTACTCTTCTAGCTTCTGATCTTGACTTGATAAAAAGATAATATTTCTGGATTTCTCTCATCCTAGCACTTTCCTGCCTTGTTTTCTGTGTGTCTGTATGGCTGGCCTTCCTTTTGTTTTCTGTTAAATATTTTTGGATCGTCCCTGGTTACTTGTTGACTTTGAACTACTGCTGTTGCAAATGGCACTTGTTACCTAGAACCCAAAACAATGAAAATTTGGCTATAAGCTCATTATGACGTCTCTTGTTCTTTTGTTCGTTTATTCAAATTTGTTTATATGTCTATTATCATGTATTTTATTTGTTTTATATTGTTGTGAGCCGCTCCAAATCCCTCTGGGGAGAGGGAGCAGGATACATATATTATTATTATTATTATTATTATTATTATTATTATTATTATTATTATTATTCTCCTTCCAGTGGCTTTATATAGATGTTGCAAAGCAAGGATAATAAGATGGAACCCAGAAGCACTCCAACAGACAGTATTCATGTACTAGACACTCCAACTTTACATCATCTTATGGATGTCTTCCTTTAAAGATCTCACACCATAATAACACAATACCTTCCAGTTCCACCTGAGCCAGGCAGGCTCAGAAGACAATGTCAGCCATATGGAAGCTCAGGAGAACTTACAGGATAGCATTACTTCTGTCCTCTTCCTACCACCAATCAGCCAACATAGTGACCAAGGCTGTTTCTGTTCCCCAAATGCAGTTTTACTTGTGTTGGAGCATAGTAATAATTGCGTGGTAAATGAAACACTAAGATTATTAGCACATTCTTAGAAAGATATAGTCCAGGCATCCTTACATTGTGGTCCTCCAATTTGTTCAGTGGTCAATAATTCTGGGAGCTGGAGGGCCTCAGTTTGAGGATGCCTGGTCTAGTCAGATGTTCAGCAGATTAAATGAGATATAGTCCCAGGTAACTATATATAGCTAGGGTAACCAACAGATGGCCCACTAGATATTGTGCTACATCATCATACCAATTACCTATCCTGTGTAAAGACTATGGGAGCATCAATCTAACAACAACCACGCCTAATTTACAATTTATTGCATAAATCAATACCTATTGAGCTCAGAGAGAGTTACTTCTAAGCAACCTCTTTGTATTTACATATAAGTGATATTTTTCTCTTGGGGAATAGCTACTGAGAGCCTTCCCAAACAAGTAGTAGTTTCATGAGAGAATGCTAAAATATTAGGCAAATAAAGTATGAATCAAACTTTATAGAATTATATTTTCAACATTTATCTCCTTTCAGTCACATGAGCTCTATGGTTAGTTTGCCTTCTCAAAGGGAACAAGGGTTATATTCAGTGCAAATTAGGTCTATGGTAGTTCGGTTTTATTCAACTAGCGGAAGTTATTTCAGAACCACTAGCAATCATTTTTGAGAGTTCTTGGAGAATGGGAGAAGTCCCAGCAGATTGGAGGAGGGCAAATATGGTCCCTATCTTCAAGAAGGGAAAAAAGGACAACCCAAACAATTACCGTCCAGTTAGCCTCACGTCAATACCAGGCAAGATTCTGGAAAAGATCATTAAGGAGGTGGTCTGCAAACACTTAGAAACAAATACAGTAATTGCTAATAGTCAACATGGATTTACCAGAAACAAGTCATGCCAGACTAATCTGATCTTTTTTTTCGATAGGCTACATCCACGGCATTCTCCGCATCTACCCAGCTTGTAACTCTATCTGGATTTCAGTAAGGCCTTCAAAAAGGTCCCCATGTCCTGGCAAACAAGCTAGTCAAATGTGGGCTAGGCAAAACTACGGTTAGGTGGATCTGTAATTGGTTAAGTGAACAAACCCAAAGGGTGCTCACCAATGCATCATCTTCATCTTGGAAAGAAGTCACGAGTGGAGTGCCGTAGGGTTCTGTCATGGGCCTGGTTCTGTTCGACACCAAACTGGGAGAGATAGCTAATACTCCAGAAGGCAGGAGCAGAATTCAAAATGATCTTAACAGGTTAGAGAGATGGGCCGAAACTAACAAAATGAAGTTCAACAGGGACAAATGCAAGATACTTCACTTCGGCAGAAAAAATGAAATGCAAAGATACAGAATGGGGGACGCCTGGCTAGCCAGCAGTACGTGTGAAAAAGACCTTGGAGTCCTCGTGGATAACAAGTTAAACATGAGCCAACAATGTGAGCAGCGGTGAAAAAAGCCAATGGGATTTTGGCTTGCATAAATAGAGGTATAGATCCAGGGAAGTCATGCTACCCCTTTATTCTGCCTTGGTCAGGTCACAACTGGAATACTGTGTCCAATTCTGGGCACCACAGTTGAAGGGAGATGTTGACAAGCTGGAAAGCGTCCAGAGAAGGGCGACTAAAAGAGCTTAAAGAGCTGGGTTTGTTTAGCCTGC
The DNA here is from genome assembly GCF_035594765.1 of Anolis carolinensis. NCBI lineage: Eukaryota > Metazoa > Chordata > Lepidosauria > Squamata > Anolidae > Anolis > Anolis carolinensis. The sequence goes on from NC_085841.1 coordinate 57,083,404, forward strand.
AGAAGAGGAGAGGAGACATAATGAGGGCCATGTACAAATATATGAGGGGAAGTCATAGGGAGGAGGGAGCAAGCTTGTTTGCTGCTGCCCTGCAGACTAGGACACAGAACAATGGCTTCAAACTACAGGAAAGGAGATTCCACCTGAACATCAGGAAGAACTTCCCAACTGTGAGAGCTGTTCAGCAGTGGAACTCTCTCTCCCGGACAGTGGTGGAGGCTCCTTCTTCAGAGGCTTTTAAGCAGAAGCTGGATGGCCATCTGTCGAGCTTGCTTTGAATGAGATTTTTCTGCTTCTTGTGGTGGGTTGGACTGTATGACCCGTGAGGTCTCTTCCAACTCTACGATTCTATGATTCTAAATTAATGGGTGGTATAAACCCCTCCAATTAAGCTATCTGATACAGTTATTAACTGATGGATTTTTTTTAAAAATGATTGAGATTATGATTTGCATTTGGTAGCATTTTACATGGCAGTTGGTTTACAAACACAGCTGCGCAATCAAATATAAAATGCAGGCATTTAGACACAACGTTAAATCACTGGCTCTTGTCCTTAGCTGTTTTGCACGAGGCAGCCATTAATCAAAGATAATGACTGATTTCCCCAAAGCTAATGCTTGAATGCACTTACTCTGAATTATGAAATATTTATCTCCTCAATGATATCTTGTCATCAATGGCAATTCACTTTTTCATCCATTCATTGGTCAAATAATTTGAAAGTAGTTGTATATTAATGGATTTCTATCATCTGTACAGACCACCGTTGTAACCTTCCTTGATGGCTAGTAATAGGGCATGCTACTGACTGAATTATCTGAGGTTATTGAAGCACAAAGTTTCATATGCTATGTGTTCTCAATTCCTGACACTTTAGGCACCAATTATGGATAACTCACATCCTTGATGGTTAAGTATGCATAAAGATGTGATGCTGAAGTAAGTAAGTGTACATGGTACACCATATGCAAAATGCACCATGTGCAAAATTTACAAGTCTTACATGTGCAAATTTCACATCACATTAGAGCAGTGTTTCGCTGGGATGCTTTTGATTTCAGCTCCCAGAAATCCCAGCCAGTTTACCAGCTGTTAGGAACTGTGGGAGCTGAAGTCCAAAATATCTGGAGGAGCACAATTTGGGAACCACTACATTAGAGAAATTTTCTGAAAACTCTAATGGAATAGTAATGCCATACTGCCATATTATCTCCATACTGGAGATAATAGATTTTAAAAACTCACTGAATGACTTTAGACATTTAGTGTCTTGTCTTTATATATCTTACAGGGTTTTTGCGAGGACACATTGGAGAACAGAGTAATCATGTACAGGTTACATTAAGAGTACAGGCGAATCGCATACCTTGAGCTCACAAGATTGGGTCAAGTCCACAGTATCTGAATAGCCATATTTCCTCATAGCCTGCCTGAAATTTAAGAGCCTCAGCGGTGGGCTGTCTTCAAAAGCACATTTGGTAAGGATTTGGGAGAGCTTTTCGATGACTGCTTCCAGTCAATGGGACTTTGATCTTTTACTTCTAGCAAACTGTGGCCAGGGGAGCAGTTCACTGGTTGAATCCCTGACTGAGCATGGGCATCAATACGTTTGAGTAGACAAAGCCTGGCACCAGTTAGTTCACAATACAGCTGATTTAAATGTTGCCAGTAAGAAACATGGAACTGTAAATCACCTATTTAGGCTAACTTAGCAACAAATAGGATCTGATTGTTTTATTGATAGCCAACAGCTGAAAAATGCCAAGAGTTTGTGTAACTCAAAAGTATCACCAAGTATATGACTTAACGACATGCTTCTGATTTTTCTTGTGGAGGAAGGCCATCACCCAAAGAGTCCTGTTTGATTAGATCCTGTGGATTCTTATCTTGCTTAGATCTGCAACAAATAAACAAAAACAATGATGACTACGTGCTTGATAGCTTTCTCCCTGATTACAATGAAGTCAAGTTCTCTGAACACTGCATGACTGATGGCCATTATGAGTCCTTATTTGGTCAATCTCAGACAGCAGTCCCGTTAACCACACCCCAAGCCACATCCCAGTGTCCTTTCTCCAAGCAATTTGCAGTGTTTCCAGTTTGTGGATTGATTTAAGAACTGGCTGAGTTGGAAACTAGAACCTAAAGGGGCATCATTAATTCACAAACATTCTATTTCTCAGAAACCTTCCAGTCAAACATTTTTGACTGCTGACATGGGATTTGGAAGCCACTTGCCACCAAAGGATCAGCAGCATACACACACACACACATATACAGTCTTCCCTCCCTACTTTGCGGTTCACTTTTTGCTCCCTCACTGCTTTGCGGTTTTTATCTCAGAGGTGTGCATGTGCAAAAGGTGCCAGTTTCCCTTTTGCGCATGTGCCCTCCCTCTCGTCAGCGTCCAGCCGGGCCACTCTGGATGCCGACGAGAGGGAAGCACATGTGCAAAAGGGAAACTGGCAGGCGCTGGAGAGGAAGAATCGGAGGAAGAAGGCTTGCAAAGGGGAGAACGGCCACCTAACTACCAATGTGTAAATATTGAAATAAATATAGTGCTCCTATTTTGAGGAATTTCACTTATTGCGGGTGGTCCTGGAACGTAACCCATGATAAGTGAGGGAACACTGTGTATGTATGTATGTGTATATATATATTTATATATATCTATATATATAAAAGGGTGATGAAATCGCGGCACCGAGCAAAAGAGCAAAACTATGGGCCCCCCAACCTCGAAATTGGACCACACAACCCATCATCCACGCCTCTAGGTTGATACAATAAAAAATCCCTTCAAAAACCTCCACGGGACCTTAAAAACCCCAGCCGTCAGCCTGGCTGGAAGGCCCCATGGTGGTCGGAGGAGGAGGGGCCTCCAAGTGGTTGGGCTGCGTGGTGGTGCCCCAGCAACAACCCCCCCCAAGCACCACCTCCTCCATGCGCCAGAGGCCGGAGGAAGGACGCCCCCCCCAGACCCACCTCAGTCTCTCACCAGCCGGAGGGAGGCCGCGAGGCCCCAAGGTTTCTTTTTTTTTTTGGATGTTGAGGCCTGCAGAGCCGAAGGTGGGGGGGGGGGCTTCCAGCCACGGGAGAGCCGGAGCCCGAACCTTCCCCCCCAAGATCCATCTCCGCCTCCCGCCAGGCCGGAGGGAGGCCACAAGAACCAAGGTTTCTTTTCTTTTAATTATTTTCTTTGGGAGATAAACGCCTCAAGGCCGGGAAGCGCCCTGGCCCCAAGGAGGGAGGCCCCCAGGCCGCAATGTTTATTTGTTTTCTTTTTTTTTAGATGTCCAGAGGCGGATATAGGGGTGGCCGCAAGGCCGGGAAAAGCCCCCCCCCCACCATGTCTTAAAGGGTCCTAAACCCTCCCTCCCCTTTCCCCCTCTTCAGAGGAGGGCCCTGCCTTCCCAGCCTCAGCTGCCTGGACCTCTCTCTCTCTTCCGCCTGCCTGTACTCTCAGGCAACAAATATAATATCTACAATTACTGTGGTGTAATAATACAGAACAATATCATCTCTAAAATCAGGATATTACATAAAGAACAACACTCTGAAAATGGGAATTCCAGAAAGGAAACCAACAGGGCCAGCTAACACCTCCCAACAAAGGATTCCCCCAGGCAGGAAGCCACAATATAATCTCTAAAATCAGGACATTACATAAAGAACAACACTCTGAAAATGGGAATTCCAGAAAGAAAACCAACAGGGCCAGCTAACACCTCCCAACAAAGGATTCCCCCAGGCAGGAAGCCACAATATAATCTCTAAAATCAGGACATTACATAAAGAAAACACTCTGAAAATGGGAATTCCAGACAGGAAACCAACAGGGCCAGCTAAAACCTCCCAACAAAGGATTCCCCCAGGCAGGAAACAACCAGGCTTCCAAACAGCAAGGCTATTCAGTGCTGTTCAGCCTAACCAAGCAAGATTTCCCCTTCATAGTACACCCTCAGGGTTTCAAGCCATGAGGCTACTTCGTCTCATTCAGCCTGCCCAAGAAAGGATGCCCCTATGTAGAAAGCAGTCAGTCTTTGAAACAGCAAGGCTATTCAGTGCCATTCAAATTGGCTAAAAAACCATTTCCCTACAACGCAAGTACCCACCCTTCCAAACAGCAAACCTATTCCATTGTATTCCAGCTCACCAAACAAGGATTCACGTAAGGAGAAAACACCCAGACTTTAAGACTGCAAGCAGAGCCGGTCCAAGGTAATTTTCAAGTGTAGGCGAACAGAAATTTTGCCCCCCCCCCCAAAAAAAAACAAACACTGAAAAATAAAAGTGTTGGATAAGCGAAAATGTTGGATAAGCGAAAATAAGGAGGGATTAAGGAAAAGTCTAAATAAACAACACTCTGAAAACGGAAAATTCAGACAGGAAGCAATCAGGGCCAACTAACACCCCCCAACCAAGGATGCCCCCAGGGAGGAAGCCCCACTTGCCTTGCTTCCTAGACTTCCTACAGAGGAGGAGGAGGAGGAGGAGGAGGAGGAGGAGGAGGAGGAGGAGGCTGAGTTGGATGACCCAGTAGTCTGAATCAGTACAACTATTTCTGACAATGTATGTCAGATTTTCTCAAACTGACATTTTCCAGTAGTGCTGTACATTCATTACTGCCATCTCTGCCTTGCACATCCATTAGAAAGTGTAGATTCTATATCTCTGCTAAACTAAATAGTTGCATACAGGTGTTAAAACTTTAATCCTCGGGAAAATCTACTTATAAATGAAGGTACTAGGACTTACTTAACAATTTCCCTCCTTTCTCATAAATGGGGCCAAAAGTGAAGGCTTCTTCGCCCCCATAACTCACCGGCCTTATTTTTTCCTGGGAAACTTTGCCCCAAACCAGCCAGACTGCTGAAGCCCCGAGGAGGCAGAACTCCTTGGCTGGGCCTCTCCAAAAGCAGGGCTCCGATTCACCTGGGAGCTGCCAATCACCAGCCTGGAAAAGCAAGCTCCTGCTTCTGGCAAGAGCTCCCCTAGTGGCCGCGGCCGGGAATGTGACATTGGGGTTTTCACCATGTTTTCAAGTCCAGGCCCTGCCCACTGCCCCACCGCCGGCGCCATCTTGCTTTGGGGAGCTTCTCTGCTCCCCAAAGTGGCAACCTCAGCTCCTTCCTGCCGCAGGAAACAGGAGTTGCCTCGATGGCGCCCCCAACAACATGGCGCCACAGGCAAATGCCTAGTTTGCCTGGTGGTAGAACCGCCTCTGACTGCAAGGCTATTCACTGCTATTCCAACTGGTCAACAAATGATTCCCATCAGCCACAGCAACGCGTGGCCGGGCACAGCTAGTATGTATGTGTGTGTATATATATATATATATATATATATATATATATATATATATATATAGAGAGAGAGAGAGAGAGAGAGAGAGAGAGAGAGAGAGAGAGAGAGAGATCTTCACCCAACCTAGAAGCTGGACTACAAGGCTGGAGAAGAGCAAGACTTCAAAAACAAACAATGGAGAGTAATGGAATCAAAAACAGAAACAGAGGGAATGAGTGGACCTTCTTGGAGGAAAGCTGGTGGTGAATTAAAGCAATTTGCCTAATTTGTTATTTTCTTTGAATATTTCAACAGCCTTAAAGTATATGTTTTTAAGTTTGCAGTACCCAAAGTCCTTAACAAAGTCCCTTCTACCATCATCACTTGTGGTCTGACCTGGCACTCCCGCTGACCTAGAGTCAAGAAGTATCCATCTCTGTGTGTCTAAAAGTGCTCCTTTTTTCCACCCTAGTTGTCCTTTACATTACAAAAGTGCTGAAGCATAGTTAAAGGGCAGTAATAAGTACAAGGAAGTCTTCGCCTCCGTTTGTTTTGTCTTTAGAGATAAGTCATATGTCTCAAGGGCTGTTAGTCTGACACCTCTTATAAGCAGTACATTCTTAAAAATGCTTTCTTCTAGCTCACCTTGATTAAAAAATAAATGCTATTGTCAAGCTGCACACTGTTACTCCTTACAGTGCATTTCCCCTGACTATATTATCCAGCAAGGAGTCGGGCCATTGATTTTATTGGGTTACTATGTCCCTACCATTGTACCAGAATCAGTTATATTTTATTACTATGTTACTCATTTCATGAATAAAGTTCCCATTCTAGTTTTATTTAATACTTCTTTGCCTAAATATAGTCAGCTATTTTAATGCAACATCTTTTTTTTTTTTTTTTTTTTGCAAATTGGACAATGTCTTTGCAAGTACTGTAGAGTCTCACTTATCTAACATAAACAGGCCAGCAGAACATTGGATAAGTGAAAATCTTGGATAATAAAGAGGGATTAAGAAAAAAGCCTATTAAACATAAAATTACATTATGATTTCACAAATTAAGCACCAAAACATCATGTTTTACAAGAAATTGACAGAAAAAGCAGTTCAATACACAGTAATGTTATGTAGTAATTACTGTATTTACGAATTTAGCACCAAAGCATTGCAACATTTACTACAAAAACAATTACTACTAAAAGGCAGACTGCGTTGGATAATACAGAACATTGGATAAGTGAAGCTTGGATAAATGAGATTCTACTGTAATTCCTGATGGATTGTCCATTACATAGAAAGTCACTAGATTCATCATTTGGCACACAGTGCTTATGTTCCGATGTTATGACGATGGTCATAGTCCTCTGCTTCTCCTCTTCCTTTGCATGGTAAATTCCTCCTTTTATTTCCTAATATACACAAAAACCACATTTTCTTTCATGATCTCCCAGTTGAACAGACCATGCATCATCCAAACTCTAATGATAAATCATTTTTTAAAAAATCATTAAAGATGCTGCTTCATTCCTTTTTTACTCTGCCTTTTCTCTTCCTTTTTATAGGAAGATATGGTCTTCTAGGCTAGGGCTTCTTAAACCTTATTTCCTTTCTGCCTGAGAAATCTTTATGTGACCCCAGGTATATAAGACAGGTATAAAATGAAGCACTTACTAATAGTAAATCAGCATTAATAAGGCATTTTCCTTTTGGTGGAATGCACAGCTGAAACGTTTTCTGCAGAATCCATTGTAAACACTGCATGTTGTTGCTAACAGATTTGTGCAAGTGAGTGGTGTTCAAAACCCTTGTACTGTTGCCAAATGTTTAGGGACCTCAATGCTGAGCTAAGGGGGCTTCATATGGGATAAGGACCCACAGTTTAAGAAGCAGTGTTTTGGACAGCCAAGTCTCAATCCATACAGGACTTTAAATGGCACCAGCACTCTACTGCCCAGATATGAATTATAAATAATTTCAGCTGTTTCAACAATTAAGTATCAGCAGTTTGAGGGTAACTGAATGAATGCTGTTTTCTAATACTGTCAGAGATCCTGAATCATGCATAACTTTGTGATAATGGATCTCTTGCTGATACACCACCATGCTGGGGAATTGTGATGATGAGCAATGGGCAAGACATTCTGTTGTGCAAGCGACGCTCCCACCACACAGTGGTGCATTGTTTTACTAGAGATGTGTTGTTTTGTTGGGGGCTTTGCACTTTCCTTGCACTACCATTGCACAACGAGACCCTATCTCATGAAGTACCATACAGTTGTGTATTATTGTTGTTGTGTAATGGTTACAATGCTTGCCATAGTTAGTAATTTCATGGTATCATCAAATCCCCAAAGGTAATTATGCTATTGGAAAGCTGTACCTGGAGGAATTTTTCATAACTGGAAAAAATAAAAAGGAAACATAATTCTTCACCCCCTCCCTATATGAAGTGAAGAAGGAGGGGGACAGGAAGACATCTTACCAACCTGTCTCCTGTGTCATTGGTTGGGAGCCCCTCCCCCCAAAGAATAACTGCAATTCTGGGGCCAGAGTGAAGAACGGGGCCCCAGGAAGACATCTTACCAACCTGAGAGCCAGGAAGATAATTCCATCTTGTCTCCTGTGCCATAGCAACATGCTATGCTTATATATATATATATATATATATATATATATATATATATATATATATATATAATATTATAATTGAATACAATATTTATACTACTAATAATACAATATAATAATATTAATTATATAATATATATTAAGTGTAATATTACAAATAATATTACCATACAATGATATAGTACAATATAGTAATTTAATGCTTATATTGTGCTATGCTAATAATATATTGTATGTTCATTTGATTTGTAAGCCGCTCTGAGTCCCCTTCGGGGTGAGAAGAGTGGGCTATAAATGCAGTAAATAAATAAATAAAATAAATATATCACCTAGATCTAAAGGGAAATACTTACTAGGAATTTGGGAAGGTATCTTATTTCATACAGTGAAATGGTTTCTTGCTACTAAGAAGTGTTCACGGAATTTGTTTTCATTTACTAACATGACTTTCTTGTTACGAGGTTTGGATAGTGGTAATAAACACTTTCTAAAGTTTAGATATTTAAGTATCTACAGTTTACCATCTCAGCTATTTCACTTTCTTTTCCAATAAAAACATATTGCTGTAAGACAATTTATGCTAGTGGGCTATTTCCCCCCCAAAAAAATCCAATAAAAAGAACAGATTATAAGGAGACAGAAGGACGTGTCACTTTTAAGATCTTTTTTCATGCTTTAGGCCTTTTGGAAGGATATATGATCTTCTGTTTTCAGTATTACCAAACCAATTAATCGTCTTTTCTGTTTTTTAACTCAGTATATGTAGTAGTGCCACTAGTCTGATGGGAGCTATAATACAACATAGCTGACAGATATTAAACTGGGAAATCTCACTAAAGAATGAGAATTTTATAGACAGCTGTGGAAGGCTCAAGTAAACATAAGGGTTGAAGTATCATCACTCTTATGTACTATATGTATTATATAATGCTGAGGGACTTTAAAGGTAAAGGTTTCCCCTTGACATTAAGTCTAGTAATGTCTGACTCTGGGGGTTGGTGCTCATCTTCATTTCTAAGCCGAAGAGCCAGCGTTGTCCATAAATGCCTCCAAGGTCATGTGGCCTGCATGGAGCACAATTACCTTCCCACTGGAGTGATACGTATTGATCTACTCGTATTTGCATGTTTTTGAACTGCTAGGTTGGCAGAAGCTAGGCCTAACAGTGGGAGCTCACCCTGCTCCCTGGATTCAAACTGCTAACCTTTCAGTCAATAAGTTCATCAACTCAGCAATTTAATTTGCTGTGCCACCAGGGGACTTTACATACATACATACATACATATATATATATATATATATATATATATATATATATATATATATCTCATAATAAAATAACAACAACTGTAATTTTGTAACTTTTGAATGTACGTTATCTTACAAGATATTTGGAGACAAAACTGAGCAACTGGACATAGAAGTTTACCATCAGACTAGCTGAAAAATATAACCACAAAACAAACAAACAAACAAACAACAATAATAATTGTACTACAAATGTAATAAAAATGAGAGAGGACTCAAAATTCAGTGAAAGGATAAATTGTCCACTGCTTAAGGTAAAGTACTAGAAAGGAAAAAAAATCTGAACTTAAATGTTACCAAAAGGACAATTGATTTCGCTCTCCAAGTTTGAAGTCAATTCAATTGGTGTAGACTGAAGTGTGATGTAAAGCTACCAAATTGAATCTCCTTAGATTTGCTTAAGAAAAAAAAATCTCATTCCAGCCCAACAATGCTACACATACCCAGGAATTGAGAAGGGAAAGTTTGGGGTCAGAGATCAACCTGCATCCTTATGTCAAACGATATTATACCAAGGCAGTAATGGGCTGAGATCTTTCTTTGGGAGACATATGTCTGACAGAACTACATGTTCATACCGTGTTTTCCCGAAAATAAGACAGTGTCTTATATTAATTTTTGCTCCCAAAGATGCGCTAGGTCTTACTTTCAGGGGATGTCTTATTTTTCCATGAAGAAGAATTCACATTTATTGTTGAACAAAATATGAACATTTATTATATACTGTACAGTAGTTGTCATCACAAACCAGCATAACCAGACAAACTGTGAATCCTATCAAGAATTTCTTGTTACTACCAATATTTCCATGTACTACACTCTATGGTACGTACATTTACCAATCCTTTATGCTCTGGTGTTCTGTCTGTTGGGCATGCTTCCAAACAAAAACTTTGCTAGGTCTTACTTTCGGGGGAGACCTTATATTTAGCAATTCAGCAAAACCTCTATTAGATCTTATTTTCTGGGGATGTCTTATTTTAGGGGAAACAGGGTAGTTGTGTCTCCTGTTGCGACCACCATGATATACCTTTTAAAGGATGCACTTGCCCCAACACAGTCTTTTTTTGGAAACTAAGGGAGCTCCTGGTGGCACAGTGGATTAAACCACTGTGTGGCTGGACTTGCTGATCAAAAGGTTGGCGGTTTGAATCCAGTGAGCGGGGTGAGCTCCCGCTGTTCGCTGTAGCTTCTGCCAACCTAGCAGTTAGAAAACATGAAAATATGAGTAGAGCAACAGGTACTGCTCTGGCAGGAAGATAACGGTGCTCCATGCAACCATGCTGGCCACATGACTTTGGAGGTGTCTACAGACAATGCTGGCTCTTTGGCTTAGCAACCTGAATATGATGCCTTGCAGACTAATTTATTCCTGTTCAATATTGGGATTGTCACCTTTTGCCTTTTGGGTCTTGCACCTTTGTCTCCACGGAACTGGACACTTAAGTTAATGAAGGAATCATCTGCATATCCACATCATCACCCCCTTTTATCTCACACCCTCCATGTTGGTATCTCTGCAATGGATTTTACCTTTAAACTAACCAATGATCAGCTATTTTTTCTGCCATGGGGATCCCCTCCTCCTGTCAGTGATGTCAAGGAAACCTCTGGTCAGTCTCTGAGTGGATCCTAGCCAGTTTGGTTTCTCAGCCAATCCAGAAGAGGTGCGTGATGTCTGAACAGCTGTCAGAGCTGTATAAAATGTATTTTTCTGTGGAGTTATGCCTGTACATTTCGAGTGTTGGGTGGTATTTGCATCCCTTGTGGCCAAGCTGTAAAAACCTCTGTATTTTGCCTTCAACCCAGAGTGCTTGTTCTTTGTCCTGGCTGATCTGTTTTAGCAGAAGCTTACTGGACACGGACCTTCTTATCTGTGGTCCCAGCTGAAATCTCATCACAAACAGGAATTGGAGTGTTTGGGGGGAAGGAAAAAAGCAGTTTGATGTGATAGGACAACCTCAATAGCAAAGATATGCAATACATGTGTGATTTCTGCTACCTAACTGCTTTAGGAGGAGCATACTGTGTGAGATGGTCTGTAACTCATCCTTCCTAAGGTCAGTGATGAACACTGAAGAAGATCTTCAAAACTCTTTTAATAGGTAAAAATATAGACAATAGCTAAGATATGCTATACAAACAGAGTAACTTCTTTGCCTTTTTTATCTGGTTTACACGAACTCACAATGGAAAGGGAAGAGCTAACCTGCTTGCTAAAGACAATTACTATATACTTCCTCACAACGAATCATTCAAATAATTATAGCTTTTGTATGTGAGTTGTGATATAATCTGTGCTTGATTTTTATACTTTGGAAAACTAAACAGAAACAGAATAAACTGTGAGCATTAGGGCCAGGATCCAAAGAAAGGATCTATGTGTGCAGAAGAGAACCATATAATCTATCTGTCTTCACAATCTGTTATCAGCAAATCTGTTATCTGTTCTGCTGTCAAAAAAGGCAAGTAATTGTAAAAATGTCACTAGGGACTTGTCTCGTCACCACTAGAAACTTCTGGAGGAGATGCTGAAAGCAAAACTTGCCCTGTACGAGCAGTTATCTTTTCTTCATACAATGCCTTTCCATTCTATAGGCGAACCACATCCTCTTAATGGCACTTGCATTGATTGATTTTTTCTGGAATTGAATTGTACCTTTCCTGTGCAAATAACACTGAGGATGAATAATAGGGCCATATGACTTCAGTTCAGCATGGCTACATATGCAATTCAGAGTGGCTAATGAGTGTAGAAAAAATATGACAATGTCCTCTCTGAACAACAGACCTTGAGAGACTAGGATTAAAATCCCCACCGTGCCATGGAAAACAACTGAGTGATCTTGCTCAAGCCACACTTTTAACTTCAGAGGAAGGCATTGGCAAACCCAATTGAAAAAAATCATTAAAAAACATTATGTTAGGTTCACTATAAGGTTGTCTTGAAGGCACACAATAGCAGTAACAGACAATGCATATATTGATGCAATGTATGATTCATATGTCATTTCAGTGCTAACACTAGATTCTGAAAGGCCTCACTCTTTAAAAGCTAGATTCAGGCAATACAGTTTTTTTTCCTGTCAGGAGCGACTTGAGAAACTACAAGTCGCTTCTGGTGTGAGAGAATTGGCCGGATGTTGCAAGGACGTTGCACAGGGGATGCCCAGATGTTTTTGATGCCTTTACCATCCTTGTGGGAGGCTTCTCTCATGTCCCCACATGGGGAACTGGAGCTGACAGAGGGAGCTCACCCACTCTCCCCAGATTCAAACCGCTGACTTATTGGTCCGCAGTCCTGCTGGCACAAGGGTTTAACCCATTGTGTCACCAGGAGCTCCAGGCAATACAGTAAATTGGCATGATGTATGTATACATTAGAGAGCCAATGTGATGTGTTGGTTTAATGTTGGATTGTGATTTTGGAAACCAAGATTTGAATCTCTGCTTGGCTTTGGAAACACACTGGATGATCTTAGGCAAGTCATATTCTCTCAACTCAGGGGAAAGCAAAGGCAAACTTCCACAAACAAACTTGCCAAGTAAACACTGCGATAGAGTCACTTTAGAGTTGTCATAAGACAGACACAAATTGAAGGTATAGAAGAACACATATGAATTGAAGACAATGACATTCAGGGGCTGCAAGAAGTCCCAGAAAATACATTTGACATAATTTGGCAAAGATAGTGATGCAGTGTATGAAAACAGACAAATAGTGAAGATTTAATTGCCTGTCAAGCCTGAAGAAAGCCTATCTTTTCAGTGAGTCTACAATTCTTACAGAGCAGAACAGAACAAAGTGGAGACAGGAACTGGCTGAATGCCCGGTGCCAGGCCGGTGGGTGTCAATTTTAGTTTACAGCTGCTGCATATTATTCCAGAAATCATTTGAAAACAGTGCTGACACAGAGCAATTTAATAGGCAGCTATCTTACCTCAGAACCTCAATTCTACACAAATGAGAACAGCATTCCCAGGGGATACCAAATCAAACTACCATAATACCTGTGAACACTTTCAAGGAAAGTGCTAAAAGCAATTTATGCTTCTGATGTATATGACTCTTCTTTTTGGGACTCTTAGCCATCTAATGTTGTTTCTCAGCCAGAACAGATGTGGTTCGATGGAACCGAAATGCTTAGTGTTGATTTCAGTTCATGGTTGGATTGGCAGGATTTCATTTTGGCATCATTTCTTCTGTGGCCATGGCCCCAGGCTCAGCTAACTCCTGCTCTTCCTGGTAAGTCAGTCTCTTCTTTAACAGAAGCAGAATCAGTTGCAAGAAGAAAGTAAAGAAAGTGTTAAGCATTTGCACAAGCTAAACACACATAATTGTTGTTGTTTTTGAGTGTTTTCAAGTAACTTCCACTTTATTGTGACACTAAATTGAATCTATCACAGGGTTTTCATTGAAAGATTTGTTCAGAAGAGTTTTTGCTTATGAGGCTGAAAGAATGAAAATTGCCCAAAGTCACCCAGTGGGTGTCTATGGCTGAGCGGGAATTTGTAAACTGATCTTAGCCCAATGTTCAAACCACTAAGCCACATATATTATCCTACAATTAAATGCCCAATTGTTGTATTGTGGTAAGCTTTAAGTAAGTAAATAATGCTGAGTATCCTGATCTCAAGAAAATAAAGAGCCATTCAGCTCCATTCCAGCTGACAGGTCCCATCTACACTGCCCTATATCCCAGAGTATCTGCTTCAAACTGGATTATATGAGTCTCTACTGCTAGATAATCTGAGATAAGCATAAAATCTGGAATTAGATCCTGGGGTATAGGGGCAGTGTGGAAGGGCCTATGATGTTGCTACCACTATCACCTCCTGTCTTGAAGTATTTCCTGCACAAACACCATCACTAAAAGTTCTCACAAGGATGGGGATATGAGGAGATGGGGTAGCTGCAAAAGGAAATACTAACATGTCTGCTTTCTGGATATCAGTGGGGAGCAGCAGCACACCCAGGGCTGGGGCCTTATTAAGGCATGTTAAACATCTTGCGGCAGGTCTGGGAGACTTGTGTTCTGTTGGATGTGGTTAGTCTCCAAGGCCCATCAATCTCTGGCAAATTATAAAGGCTCATAGAAGTTGCTATATGACTTCATGTCAACCCAAATAATTTCTTGGAAAGATTTATTCTTCTTGGCTCCCTCTAAGGCAGGCCTACTCAACTTGTCAGTAATAAGAGGCCATAATTAGATGAACTAAGCCTCTTGGGGCCACAAATATTTTTCTTAGGACCTCACTTTCCAAGTAAGGTATATTGGTAGAAAATGTAAAGGTTTTTCCTGATATCAATTCTAGTCATGTCCAACTCTGGGGGTTGGTGCTCATCTTTATTTCTAAGCTGAAGAGCCGGCATTGTCCATAGAGGCCTCCAAAGTCATGTGGCCGGCATGACTGAATGGAGCACCGTTACTTTACCGCTGGAGTGGTACCTATTGCTAGATTGGTAGAAGCTGGGGCTAACAGCAGGAGCTCAAACAGCTCCCCGGATTTGAACCACTGACCTTTTGGTCAGCAAGTTCAGCAGCTCAGCGGTTTAACCCGCTGCACAACCGGGGGCTCCTAAGGTATATTAGTACTTGATGATTAATTAGTATTGCTGTTGTTTTGTGCCTTCAAATCATTTTAGATTTAGGGCAACCCAATCACAAAGTTTTCTTGTCACTATTTATTCCAATGGGATTGCATTGGTCTTCCTCTCGGGCTGAGAGGGTGTGACTTGTTTAAAGTCACCCAGTGGGTTCAGAGCCATAGTCTGAGGTTCAAACCAAGACACCACACTTTCTGAATTCTGAATCCCCTTCTCTTTTTCCTACCTGTTATTCTTTCCCCTTTCTTACTTTTCTTCCTTCCCTCTGTTTCCTACCTACCTTTCTTTCTTCCTTTTCTCCCTCCCTACATTCTTCCCTCTGTTTTTTCTCCCCCCCATTTCTTTCTCTCCTCCCTTTCCTCCCTCTCTTTCTCCCTTCCCTTCTCTTCCCCCTTCTTGGAGGTGGGCGGGTAGTCTTGGGGTGTGTGTGTGTGGGGGGGGAGTAGCAGTGTGTGAGGCAAAGCAGCAGTTGAGAGGCAGGACTGGCCAGAAGGTTGGCAAAATGGGTGGTCATTTGCAGTTCTCAAGTGAGGTTTGTGATGGTTTGCAAAGATACTATACGTGTGTTAACTGGAAAATCAAATGCATAAAGCCGATTGGCTGAGTTTGCATGGCCCTGGAGAATTGGTAACTGTTGCTATCCTGCTGCTGAAGAATCAATTTGAACAGGTTTCTCTCTCTGTGTGTGTGTGCATGAGTCTTCTGAGTACTGGCTGAAAAGAAGATGGCTCTGTGCTCAGAGAGGCCTGACTATTTCTGAAGCCTTGTTTGTTGCTGATCTTCAATTAAGCAGATTTATGGACTAAGAAAGGATTGCCTATAACTGCTGATTTTTGTAAGCAAACAGAGGGACTATTATAAATACCATTGTTCTGTTGATCTTTTGGAATAAGTAAAAGTTCCTGCGTTATTTATTCTGCAAAGCTGAGTGGTGCATCATTCTGGAGGGTGTCCCTGGGCTCATGGGCACACGTAAGAGCTATCTATCATCCACAATCCCCAACAAGGTTGACATCAAACTGAGTTGATGGGAGTGCCAAGGTGAACTTGAAATCAAGCTAGAATTTGTAGGTCCTCTCCCAATGGAGAGAGAGAGAGACCTTAGACCCCCAAAAGGGTTCATTCCCTCTGGCGAGAAGGAGAGAGCCGCTAGAATCAGAATTTCCCAGTTCCCAAATAAATCTCACCATAGGCTGAAGAAAGAGCACCGAGATGTTTAATGTGATCCAGCTGGATAGATGTCAAACCGTGATCATTCGACAAGCCAACATGACATACAACAGAATACAGCACACTTTATAACAAAGAAATGGGGCGGCAAGGTTTGAACTTCCTGCTGTGCCCCCCTCAGCCAGCTTCATGCTGATTGGTCTTCTACATCAGCTGGAACAGAGGTGCGAACGCTTCACCCAATCATAGCCAGCAGCACTCCGGCTTCTTAACCAATGAGGAGGGAGGGGGCGGTCTGAGTTGCAAACAAGGGGCTGCTGAGTGGATTTATGAATGAATAATGGGTCTAATGTGTACTTGATGGACACCGATTACTTCAAGAGTCCTCAAGGCACCCAAGGATTATTTCTAGCAATGAAAATATACATATTGGATCTGACGTGGCCGTGAAATTTTGGTTTTTCTAAAGGCTGGATATGGGGATAGGTGGGTGAGTTCTTTGTCAGTGGTTTCGGCCAGGTTCATTGACAAAAGGGAAAGACAGTTGGGGCGATCTTGGCTTTCCGAAGGCCGATCATTCCATATCTGAATATGACAAGGAAATCAGGTGGACGTTTCCCCTTGGGCGGTCCTGCTCCGAGACCCAAGAGGGAAGCCCATTGTTCATCGTTCATGCAAAAGTATTTTGATGGAGTCCTTTGTGAGGGGATTATTCTCCCCTTGAGAATGAGGAGATCTTCCAGCAGCCAGGTTCCAACAGAGGTGGCTCATAATATTTCATACTATAGTTCATATATGAGGGATAAAAGGAAAGGGAACATGCAAGGGTACATTCATAGAATCAGAAATCATATTTTCCCATCACCACCCCCAAAGAGTCCAGGGTAAATCCATAAGTCGCATAGGAAAACGGGAAACCCAGGGGAAAGGAAAGGGTTTCAATGAATGTCCAAGAGGCATGGCCAAGCCGGCCCAAGTCCAGTTGAAGGGGGTTGATGGGGGCTGTGGTGGTAGCCTGAGGCATGGAGAGACACTTGGATGACCCCCTCTGAGCCAGGAAACGGCAGTGAGGCAGTAGCGCAGCAACAGCGGAGGCTCCGTTGACAATCAGCTGTTGTCCCTTTAAATTTGATTCTTATAGAAATAAATGTGATTCCCAGAGTGGAGGGGCCCAAAGTGCAAAAAGCAAGATAGCAGTTAGGCTTAGAATTAGTTCAGAAAGATATGTTATGAAATTGGTGCCAATCCGTTAATACGTGGTTACGGGGGTCCTGGGATCTCCATAACCGTGGTTTAAAGGGAACGCACCTAGCCAGTTGCTGGCGGCTGCCAGCAACCTGAAAAGGAAGAGAATACCATATATACTCGAAGATAAGCCGAGTTTTTCAGCCCTTATTTATGAGCTGAAAAAGCCTCCCTCGGCTTATAATCGAGTCAAGCGCAAGGCCAGCAACAGAGCCTGCAGGCTATTGCTTGCAATATGTGATCTATTTCTTTCTTCTACCTTATCAGTGTGTTTTCTTTTGCAAAGCCTCCCTCGCTCTTAATCAAGGGAATGTTTTGATAAGAGAAAGACACCCTTGCAAGTCAGGAAGAAGAAAAAAACACATTCATTAATCTTATGAAAGCATTTTCCCCTGAAATATTTATTAAACTCTCCTACAGATATATAGGCATTAACCCCTTGTAAGCTTTTGCCATCTCTATGTACCTTTATATATGTATCTATCTATATACATTAATTTTATATATGAATTTTCCCTCATATGTTTGCAGGTCTTTGCAAATCCTTTATACATATAGATCCATGTACCTGTGTATCTGTAGCCATACATACACATTATTTTTATATATGAATTTACCCTCATATGTTTGCAAGTCTCTGCAAATATCTATATAAAGAGAGATGTCTGGATAGGTATGAATATATTCCTACCTACCTATATATAGGGCTTGCAAATATTACAGGGGGGAAATGAATACACAAATATATATAGACATGTCTAGATAGATATGTGTATGTATGTGTGTGTGTGTGTGTGTGTGTGTGTATGTATATATATATATATATATATATATATATATATATATATATATATATGGCTTGCAAATATTGTAGGGGAAATGCACACACACACACAGAGGGGATTTGCAAATATTTCAGGGGGAAATGCATATGTGAAATTAGTGTCTATAATTATAGATCTATATCTAGCTCTGCATTGTTTATATAAGCATTGAATGTTTGCCTGTTACTATGTTGACAGCCAGCCTGCTGAGTCCCCATGGGGAGATAGGGTGGGATCCAAATGAAGTTATTATTATTATTATTATTATTATTATTATTATTATTATTATTTTATTGTTGATACCATATTGTTTTTGTTGCCCCTACTTTTCCACTTATAGAACTAGTTTATTGTTTTTCTTTGAAATACGGTAAATATTCAAAAACATTTAACCTACTGATGCCTCGATTAATGAAATTTTATTGGTTTCTATTTTTATTTTGAAATTTACCCATAGCTGCTGCATTTCCCACTCTCGGCTTATACTCGAGTCAATAAGTTATCCCATTAGACCATGTGTTTATTATGAGCAAGTGCTTTTAAGTAAAGTTATTTCTATATATGTTTAATAAAGAAGACCAAGCTTATTTGTATTGTCGAAGGCTTTCATGTTTGCTGTGTTTTCTGGGCTGTATGGCCATGTTCCAAAAGCATTCTCTCCTGACGTTTTGCTCACATCTATGGCAGGCATCCTCAGAGGTTGTGAGGTATGTTGGAAACTAGGCAAGTGAAGTTTATATATCTGTGGAAGGTCCAGGGTAGGAGAAAAGCTCTTGTTTGTTCGAGGCAAGCGTGAATGTTGCAATTGACCACCTTGATTAGCACTGAATGCCCTTTCAGTTTCAAAGCCTGGCTGCTTCCTGGCTGGGAGGCTCCTTTCTTGGGAGGTGTTAGCTGGCCCTGATTGTTTTCTGTCTGGAATTCCCATGTTTTTTTGAGTGTTGCTCTTTATTTACTGTCCTGATATTAGAGTTTGTAATACTCTCACCCTGGACATCCCACTGATATATAAACCTCACTCGCCTAGTTTCCAACAGACCTCACAACCTCTGAGGATGCCTGCCGCAGTTATGGGTGAAACATCAGGAGAGAATGCTTCTGGAACATTGTCATAATTTATTTTCTATGCCAGACCCTTTCTCAGTGTGTACATGCTTATGGGAGTGGTGGTTATCCAGGTTCTGCCTTATCAATTTGATGACTCCACTTAAGAGATCCAGTACTCTCTTTCACATTTCCCATCATAACTTTCTCTAAAGTAACTGCTTTTTTCATTTTTCATTTTAATGTTATTTCCTCTAGGTGCAAATCAATGGAGCATAGAAGTACTTTGAGGCAACATTATCAAATATTTTAAGCAGCTCAAATATCCTAACATAATGAAAGTGAAGTTGAGTGCCATTGGGAACAGTGCAATATCCATTAAGCATTTGAGGATGCCCCATTAGACGTCTCAGCATGCTGAATGTCTTGGTTTATACCACTATGTACCACAATTTTTGTTCCTGGATTATAAATGTTATTTCTTAATTGGTTATATCATAAAAACATAGAAAAAGTTTATTAAACTTAAAAAACTTTGTTTTTGTGGGACTTCTTGGAGCACATTTTTCTATAGTTTTTCAATGATTATCTCAAAGAGTCTTGACCAATTCAACATAGTTTGTGGCAGCTACGAAAATAAAGTTTTTAGAGTATAACAACTACTTTCAAAGTAAGTACTGCACAATTAAACAGAAAATAATATTTTCAAACCAGGAACAGATTTTTTTTTCCAAATTTTGTTACCTAGTGTAATTGTAATTGGCCAATGTTCTGCATCAATATGCTTGTTCAGTTCAAATTTCAATTCTGTTTCTGTGTACCTTCAGCATACAATGAGATGTGTGAGTGATGTTTCATGGTGTTTTAGAGTGTCTCTTATCCTCATAAAGTGAAGAATTGACATAAGCAGAAACTTTTCCTGGAAATATTTTGCAGTAAAAATATCTTGTTGACATTCTTAAAAGAGACAAACCAGTTCATTTTCAACTTCTCACAGCTATTTAAAATCCTTTCACTAATAATTTGTAAAAGAATAAAAGAATAATTTAATCTCACCTAGGAAAAGTCATATCTGCAATTTCACTTGACCCACTGGAAACCACTATATTTTACAAATGCAGCCTTCACTGCTTTAGGTTACAACGCAAGATGGGATATGCTGCAGATACATTAGATAATTTGGGGTTGCTTCTCTTTTATGATTTCCATTAAAATATTTTCCCTGTTCATGACTCACTACTTCCAATCTTTGCAGAGCTTTTAGTTTATTACAGATTAGTCAGGAAAACCCCACTATCAGTTTAAAATATTGGATTGACAAATCTTTTACATTTAATTTTTAAAATGTAATTCTCAAAATGAGTTCACTCACACACAACTGTGAGAGCACATGGAGACAATCAAATAGTAACTTCAGCTCCACAAAACCCTGAAGCAACCTGGAAAGTTACAATGAAACTTTTTTGATATAGACCCAGAGTTCACCCCATTTTAGGGTTCTCCCCATGATCTTATAGCACTTTAATTTCTTTCATGTTTATAAGTCTCACTCAGTGCACTTTCGCCAGTTCATTTTATGATTGTATCACAGCGTTTTAACTTGTGTTTTACAAATGATTGTGACTTTATTTTATGCCCTTTAATTTTCATTTGCGTGTTTCTCGGTATTTGATATTATTGTATGTTCGTTTTATATCTGTAAGCTGCCCCAAGTCCCCCTGGGGAGATGGAGGCGGGGTATAAAAATAAAATTATTATTATTATTATTAACTTGGTAGAGAGGACTATTGATCCTTGGAGGACTTAGGAAAGAATACAGTCCTGTGCAGAAGAACTGGGTGCCAGCTCCATGATACAGGATGGAGAGGGCTAAGGAATTATGGATGTAAACAAAAATTTACAGTTAATAAAACAGTTAATAAAACAGATGTGTTCCTGGGCATTACTTCTTCAACAGAAGCTGTAGTACCAGAGGTAGAAATAAGACAGAAATAACATGTGCCTATGCTACAAAAAAGAGGAGCAATTCAATATGTCTCAGCGAATGTTTTAGTCAAAAATAACAATATGCATGTGTGAAATGAAACAATCAGGAAAAAAAAGGTTTGCATAAATAAACAAAAACATGTTCAACTTTCTAGTGATCATTTGGATGCTTCTTCCAAAACACACAGGAATATTTTTTTTCCTATTCACTGATCTCCTTTTTCTTATGATTCCAATTTTATCGGCCAAATTTACTGCTCTGTGTATTTAAAAAGCATGCTAATGGGGTTCTGGGGAGGAAAACTAACCTTCCCCTCCCCTCTTTACAGTTTACACATTATCAATGAAGAGTTCTGAAGGCAGCTGCTGCTTTCCTTGCCTACTGTAGGTAGACAGACACACCTACAGTAGGCTCAGATAGAATATAATCCCACTTTTTCTTAGTTTAAGCTTTCTTAAATTATTTACTACAGACATGCAGCTGAAACCCAGGACTAAAAGGCTGTGTTTCTCCATTCCTCCTTCAGCATTCTCCCAGTACTTTTTTTTGTATCAGGAGTGACTTGAGAAACTGCAAGTCACTTCTTGTGTGAAAGAATTGACCATCTGCAAGGATGTTGCCCAGGGGATGCCCAGATGTCTTGATGTTTTGACTATCCTTGTGGGAGGCTTCTCTCATGTCCCCGCATGGAGCTGGAGCTGTTAGAGGGAGCTCATCCCAGTACTGATACTGCTAAAATACCTAATGAACTAGAGGGAGGGCAAGAAGGAAAAGGAGACTGGGTAGTTCTATAAAAGTGTAAATAGAAACTTCTTTATCAGAGACTTAACTGAGATATGCCTATACAGTATATTGTCCTCTCGTTAACTTATATAATGCAAATATTTCATTAGAACATATATCAGCCTCTTTTTTGGGGAAGCTAATTCACTGTCCTTCATAGCAGTTCTTATTTATTGTTGGTGCTGTGGTTGGCCCTGTATGTTCAATAGCAAACTATGACTGTGAGTAAAAGAGGTACAATTTTGATTGGGATTTCTTTTTGGTGTTGCATGGAGTGGTGTTAAATGGCAACAAAACAGACCTCGGGAACATACATGATACCCATCTCAGTCATAGTGATTGTATGTTTTCACTGTCCCAATTTGACAGAGGTATTCTCAATGAACCCTCTGGCATCCCACTTTTTCTGCTTCCTTTTCAGCTGTTTCTCTGTCCTTTGGTTTGCTTCTTTGTTCTCAGCTTAATTTGGTTGGGGCAAACTGAGTTCAAAGTGCAAATATGATTTGCATCAATTAACTTAGATGAGGAAGAAGAGACAGAAAGGCAGAGATAAGAAACAACCTGTGAAGATTAATTATGATGGAGATTTTCTAATGAAACTGAGTGACTTAATTAAATGTATATTTTTAATGATGGTGATTAATTTGAGTTGGAATTACAGCATTAATGTAATTCCATAATTACTAATTGAGTTCATCATCAATTAAATGAAAGGCAGTGTCAAAGAGCTAAACATAAATGGATCTCTCAAGGCAAGGTCACCAACATGAAATTTCTATCTCATAGGTTTTTTAAAAATCTATGGTGAAAGGCTGTCCGTATGCATGAACTGGAGCTATCTTGCAGATTGGTGTCATGTGAATTTCAGCTTCCACAGGAGCCACTGGTTCGGAGCCCAGCATGTCAAGCTTTCCAGAAGGTCAGATGAGTCATAGACAGGTTGAGCTTCCATGGATGTTGGTATCCATGTTTGTGTATGTGTTTATCCTGGAACTAAATCCTGGGGATACCAAGAGCCTACTGTCCACAAAATTTATTTATAACCACTTGTTTTTTAAGGATTCCCCATTTCATTAGGAAGATATGACAATATATGCATTATGTTTCTTATCTGTATCTGTGTGTGTATAGATGTCTAATCGACCTTACCATCTACCGGAGACAATCTGGGTAAATTCTAAAATATCTAAAAAAGATGTAAAATAAATGTGAATATATCATTTTAAATAATTTAAGAACAACATTTCAAAGTAGCCTTAAATACATACTTTAATAAACATTGAGCTATGAAGGCATATGGTTGTGCTACTTCATTGAAAATCTAGTTTCCAGCCCAGCAAATGGAGATTTGTACACATGCTGGTGAAGAGTTGGCTTTTGTATTATACTAATCTGATTTCCACAGAGCTAGCTAAATGCATCTTCTGGCACAGATGGAGGTTTTGATGGGGCTCTATAAAAACCCAGTTTGTTGTTATTTATGACTAATTGTATCTAACTGGAACTGTATCAGGAGGACAGGAATGCTTCTTAGTCCCACATTATCTTAACAAACACAATTTACAAGGAAGTTCCTCTGTGCTAACTAAATTTGAAATATGTGCAAGCTAAATATAAACTCAACCTTACTCCATTTTATGCTGTTTTATATGTACACTGATTAGAGATTCACTTTATAAAGTAGGATAGGCAACTGAAGGAAATCAAGGGCCACATGCAACCTGTGGGCCACATTTTGCTCACTCCTGCTAAAAAGTAAGCCAAACAGTATTGATAGAATAATTTCCTTTACAAGAAATTAATGAATGCAACATAGCACCAAACAATCAGATTCAAGGATATAATGTCTATACAGGTGAAAAAATTCTGCTCACATTTTCCTTCCCACACACATCCTTATTAAATTGAAGTGAGAGTGGCATTATACATGTTTCGTTTCCACTAGAATGCTGTCTGTTATGTACTACACCAGATACAAAGTGAATATATTTTTCTTTGCCTTTGTGGACAACACCAATGTTACCACTATTGAGTTTAAATGGGAAGATATGAAACTGGGATTCATTTCAGCTTCACCCTCATTTTCCCAACTTTGAAAGATCTGTTTTCCTTTCCAAATATACCAGGATGAGCCTCATTTATTTCTTGCTTTCTAAATCTAGAAGCATGAGATGGGTGCTTACGAATTCTGATACCTGAAGAATACAGATCATGTGATCCAAATATGTTGGATATTGCTGCAATGGGTGGAAGAAATATAAAACAGCCGCAGCAGAGGGGAGGAAGAAACCCTATGCATAGAAAAAAGAAGCAGCAGCAGCAGCAGCAGCAGCAGCAACAACAACAACAACAGAAAAAAAGAAGCTGTATAGAAAGATATCAAAATAGTTTCTAACGGGCTTAGCAGCTTTTGTGGCAATGAAGGCTGCTTTTTAAAAACATGTAAACAATCCCCAGCTAGTAAATCAATATATTAGTAGGCATAAAATAGGCAGTTATACCTATGGCACTTCTAAAATTGTTTTCAAAGGAGTTGAATTTTTATGTTTGCTCACGAAATTATTTCTGATTGATATATGCCTAAAGGAAACCTATCACAACTTGGCAGATTTTTTTTTGGGGGGGGGGGTGTCATTGTCTCCCTCATTGGGTTAATTCATTGGGTTTCCATGGCTGAGCAAGTTTTCAAACCCTGGTTCAGAGCATCCTAAGTCCAGTCCTCAAACCACTACCCCATGCTGGCTAAGTAGGGCATCCTCCTTGCATGGACTACAAGCCTTGATATGTATTGGCAGGAATAGATACAACTGTTTCAAATACAATTATACAATTCCTCCATTGCTTTAACCATTTCAACTATGTCTATTTAGGAATATTACTGTGTATTTTTGCATTTGTATTACTGTGTTTTTGCAATATGTATGTGACCTTTTAGTTCACTTTTCTCTCTCATTTTAATAGCAGAGAGGATCAGTATATCAGTATATCCAGAGGAGGTCCAACCATAAGGCGAACTAGGCACTTGCCTGTGGCGCCATCGTCCCAGGGGCGCCATCGTCCTGAGAGGAGGGCACCACTCTCCACCTCCTTCTCTTTTGGGCCTTCCGGCGGCCACGCTGGGCCTCCTGGTGCCCGTGCTGGGCTTTCCGGCCGGCGCAGACCCACCTTCGCACCACGGGAGCCCACCTTTGGGGCCTTCAGAGATTGTGAGGTCTGTGGGAACTTGGAAGCTAGGTATGTGGGGTTTATATATGTGTATAAGGTCCAGGGTGGGAGAAAGAACTTTTTTTGAAGCAGGTGTGAATGTTGTAATTAATTACCTTGATTAGCATTTAATGGCCCTGTGGCTTCAAGGCCTGGCTTCTTCTTGCCTGGGAGAATCTTTTTTTGGGAGGAGTTAGCTGTCCCTGATTGTTTACTGTCTGGATTTCTTCTGTTTTCAGAGTGTTGTTCTTTATTTATTGTCCTGATTTTAGAGTTTTTTTTAATACTGAGGGCTATCTGGGTTATCTAAGTCCACACTGCCCTATATCCCTGTTCAATGTTTAGTGCTAAATTTGCAAATATAGTAATTCCTACATAACATTACCATGTATTGAACTGCTTTTTTCTATTGATTTGTTGCAAAACATGATGTTTTGGTTCTTAATTTGTAAAATCATAATGTAATTTGATGTTTAATAGGCTTTTCCTTTATCTTTCCTTATTATCCAACATTTTTGCTTTTCCAATGCTTTTATTTTTCAGTGATTGGTTTGGGGGGGGGGGGGCGCCAAAATTCTGTTCGCCTACACTTGAAAAATACCTAGGGCCGGCTCTGAGTATATCTTTACTGATTTTTCACTTATTGTAATGTGATAATGAGTACTTCAGCAGGAAAAGATCAATACACCAGATTCATCTGCATTCGCTGAGGAAATTGCCACCCTTCAGACGGATTTATGGTGCAGAATGGTTTTGGACACTTGCCTATATTCTACACACTTTTGCATACATTCACACAGAAGGGGAGAATGTACGGAAAGGGGTAGAAAAAACTTATCCATCTCTGATATAAAATTTTCCAAAGGCAATTCCCACTCAGCAGTGCTGTTGCTCTAGAAATTGTATGTTAGCAGAAATGCAACACACAGACTCAATCCCATTTAAAATAGAGCTCATGTTTCAGCGCTGAAATGGGAACCCACTGCATTGCACTCTTTCCCTCCTCCTCCTCCTCCTCCTCCTCCTCCTCCTCCTCCTCCTCCTCCTCTTTAGGTGATCCCTCGTTGTCTGAGTATGATGGCCTTCCAAGTGCAGTGTCTCGGCGGTGGATACGTAGGTGACTGAAGAGCCCCATTTTTGACTCACATGTTCTTCCACAGTGAGGACATCGCTTTCCAGGTGGAAGGAAGTCCTGGTCAGGGTTGGCTTGACATGCCTTCGTCCTGGCACGTTTCTCCCTTTCGCCCTCATTCATGCCTCTTCAAATACCACAGCACTGCTGGTCACAGCTGACCTCCTATAGGGTAGGGACCAAAATTCAGCTGGATCCCCATTTGGCAGTACCCATGATAATAAGTAGCATTAACTGCAGTATCAATTTCCACTAATACAGATATTCTGAATAATATAGTTTTGGAAGTGCAGGGTGCTTTAAATAAATTTACTATACAGCCCTATATACTCAAGCAAACTGATTGAATTCATTAGGATTTACTTCTAAATCAGTGAGCCTAGGATTACAACAAATTCTTCATTGTAATGGAACAAGACTATTGTATGATGGCCTTGTGTGCAAAATCATCCCTTATCTATTTCATAAAACAGATATTGATGATATACTTGGACTACAAGAAAAACATATTGCCCTTGCATCTTCATTGCCCGAAAGAGTCTGAAGAGAAAGTGGGACTTATTTTATTTTTTTGAATTTAAATCATTGCAATTCTCTTTTCCTCAAACATTCAATTCTGGTAATAGAAGGTTCCTGAAAAATGATTTTTATATCTTAGCCCTGGCCTCAAAAGCATTCTTTCCTTTTTGTTCCCAATGCAAATTTCCTCCTTCCCTTTCTTTGTTATTCTTTTGTAATTGAATACTTTGTAGCTAGGGAATTCTTTAGATCATTTAGATCAAATACATCTGTATTGACTAAATGTGGCATAATCATAAATGTACTTTGCAGATTGCAGCTTATTTCAAATGCAAATAATTTTCTTAGAATAAGTATTTTCCTCTCTCATGTCACAGGAAATGTCTCCAGTACAGCAAAGGTGCTTCACTGCAAAGAAAGAGTATTTTAAATTTCAAATGTGTATATAATAAAATAATAAATGTATTCAAATTGAACTTTTCTATGCTTGCTTATGATCTGCTAATTTGGTTTTCTACCTAATCTGTATTTGGCTGCCAGATTTGATTCTGAGACTAGAACTGAAGTTCAAACTGGACATCATGTGGAATGCTTGTCCTCAAGGAGTAACCCTTTCCTCTCCTTTGAGGTCAGAATTATGTACTGTGAGAATCAGACTCCTGGATAAGCTCATGTTTAATTTCCAGAAGCAATCACAAAACAAATCTCAGATATGTAAGTGTAGAAATCATGTGCTATAATAAGCAGACAATTTTCAACATGGGGAGAAAACCTCTATTAAAACATGCTAAATGTAACATCTCATTTGATTCTAGCTTGCATTTTCTACTTGGGAGTAAAAGGAAATCTCAATTCATGTGTGCACCTGTCTGTGAAGATTATTATACTTCATAGCTGGCTTAAACCTTCAAGACTATGGCAAATCAGTCATCTCTCAAGAGATATTCCATCAGTGTGCAGAAGAGGGACAGCAAAACAACATGGATATACTATCTACTATGTGGAGTAGATATACTATCTACTTCCTTTTGCACCAGACAGCCAGATGGTTTTGCTATTTCCCTTTTCCTCCCCACCTTGCTTTTGTTGGAAGTGAAAAGGCAATTAGTGACAGAGTGGTGCATGACTGTAGTGCAGTGGTTCTCAACCTGTGGGCCGTGGCCCAATGGTGGGCTGCGAGACCTAAAATAAGGTCCATGAGATATGTGGGGAAAATCAGCTCAAGATGATTAAATATGGTTTTCTATGGGTGAGCAGATGGACGGCATATGTTCTGTATAAGAAACTAGAGCGGATGTGTTCTATCCAATCCAGTTTTTCGAATCATCGCCGCAAATAACCAAATCAAATCTAAAGTTGACCAAAAACTGATTTGTAACCCTTCTGGTACTAATGTTGGAGAGTAGTCCCTGGTCAAAGTGGTCCCTGGTCAAGTGGTCCCTGGTCAAAAAAAAAGCTGGGAACCACTGCTGTAGTGCATGCCTGCTCTCTTGTTTTCACCCCTGTTTCTGAGATCTATATGACTCAAGTTGTTTTGCTTCCTGCTTGAATATTAAGTCAGTTCTCACTTCTTTCCACAAGTTTTTAGTATGCTTTATTACCCTTTGTTTTGAGAAGGGAGCACATGCCACCTTTCTCTGTTGCAAGACGGCTGGCTTACACATGCAAGCTGGAATGCCTCTAAAATGATCAAGGGTCTGGAGAACAAGCCCTATGAGGAGTGGCTTAAAGAGCTGGGCATGTTTAGCCTGCAGAAGAGAAGACTGAGAGGAGACATGATGGCCATGTATAAATATGTGAAAGGAAGTCATAGGGGGGAGGGAGCAAGCTTGTTTTTTGCTGCCCTGAAGACTAGGATACAGAATAATGGCTTCAAACTTCAGGAAAGGAGATTCCACCTGAATATTGGGAAGAACTTCCTCACAGTGAGGGCTGTTTGCCAGTGGAACTCTCTTCCCTGGAGTGTGGTGGAAACTCCTTCTTTGGAGGGTTTTAAACAGAGGCTGGATGGTCATCTGTCAGGGTTGCTGTGGATGAGATTTTCCTGCTTGGCAGGGGGTTAGACTGGATGGCCCACAAGGTCTCTTCCAACTGATTTTATGATTCTACATGGGAATCAGCATTAGGGATTCTTCTACCAAAGTCAGATAATCTTATTTTGTTTATCTACTGTTTTACCTGAGATATATTACCAGCATCAGTATAAATAACATTTTATAACTGTGTGTGTGTGTGTGTGTGTACAGGCCACCCTCGAGTTACAAACATCTGACTTACAAATGACTTATAGTTAAGAACGGGGGTGAGGGAACATAAAGTGAGAGAAAACTATCTCTAGGAAGGGAAATTCACTCCTGAAAGAGTTCTCATGGGGAAAAGGGAAGCTTTATCTCCAATCCTTGTTTCTACAATAAGCCACATTTTTCAAAATCCAATTTTCACAGGGACAGAAAGTGAGGTGAAATCTTCTGAATAGGGGAACAGGCAGCAAATCAGACACCACAGGGATGTTAACTCCTCTTTATGCTATTCAGAGCTACACACACACACAAGTTGGAGTTACACTTTAAAAGTACCTGTTCCAACTTACACACAAATTCAACTTCAGAACAAATTACAGAACCTGTTTTGTTCATAACTTGCGTACTGCCTGTATAGAGAGAAAGAGAGAGTTACCAAAACAGCCAGTATATTTTCTCTTGTTCCCTACCATAAGCTCATATATAGCACTAGCTACTACACTGCACTCTACTACTCAATAAATACCAAATATCACTGTAGCCTTTTCCTCATGTGTTTTGTATGTTGTTTAAAAACTGAAAACCGAAGAAAGAGAATGATTTAGCTTTACATACTGTAAGCAAACCTGGGAACCACTTTGACAGAACAGCAAAGTAAAAAATGCTTTAAATAAATAGAAATTATTTCTCATAGATTGCTCCATTTTTTTTAGCTCTTTGTTATTTAAAAAGCCTATAATTTTAATGTTCCACATGAACAACCAACCACCTGGTGGTTAAATTATTTTCTCCTTGTATCTAGAAATCTAGACCAATTTACTGTTTCAAGGCAGGATTCTTTGTAAAAATCAGTCAGTGAGTCACATTCATGGCCAGCTCTGCCATTAGGGAGAATGAAGCATTTACTACAGGTAGCATATACAGCCACTTGACTGTTCCACTCTGTTGAAAGACAGAATTGTGTTACCCTTGCCACCTAAAGTACTCTGCTACCTTCAGATATCTTTGTAGTTACTATAAAGGTAACCACCTGAAGCCTAAACCTGACAGGACATGTGTGTTCTTTCCACCTACATACTCGTGAAGCCAACAGAAAATTGAAAGTTACCTGGGAAGGTCAAGAGCTTGAACACTGTTTCCATCCTAAATATCTCGGTGTCACCTTAGATCGAATATTAACATTTAGGAAACACTGTATAAACACCAAGCACAAAGTAGCTGCACAGAATAACATCCTGTGGAAACTTACTGACAGTGCTTTGGGTGCAGACCTAAAATTAATAAGAACATCAGCCCTGGCCTTGCCCTACTCAACTGCCAAGTATGCCTGCCCTGTTTGGCACATGTTTGCCCATACGAAGCAGTTGAAGATAGCATTGAACAAAACATGCAGGATAATCATAGGATGTCTCAAACCTACACCTGTTGATAAACTCTTGCCCCGCCCCCCAATGTGTAATGGGAAGTTGCTGCTAACTGTGGGAGAAATAAAGTTGAACAGTGTAAAGCCATCCACTGCATGACTATCAGCTTCCTCCCAGTAGACTCAAGGAAAAGCTTCATGAGAACCACCACTCCTTTTAACGTTGTCCCAGCAACAGCAAGAGTAGCCCACTAGGCAGCTAAACATGGAAATCCCAATTGAATGGCCCCCCACGAGGGTCTGCCTCCAGGGGCAAACCAAGAATGGGCAACTTGGAAGTCCCCGAACAGACTCAGAAATGGAGTGGGCAGCTCAAAACAACAACAACAACAAACTTTATTTATCTATCTCCCGTGGGGACTCAGAGCGGCTTACACATAATAAAAACATTCAATACATATACATCATAAAAATACAAGAAACTGATATAACAGCAATTAACAAAGCATATTTAAAATTCCAACATTTTAAAACAATATAATACCTTAATAAAAGCAAATGCTGGCAAAATGGCAATACCTGAAGGAATCCTCCATCTTGTGTGACTGTGGAGCAGAACAAACAACTCCGCATCTTATGCTTGTCCACAATGCCCTGCCTTATATACAGAGGAATTGTTTAAAGCTACAGACAATGCAGTCGCTCTTGCCCATTTTTGGTAAAAAAATATTTAGTTGCTTGTGCTTCTTCTATTTTTATCAGTTTATACTTATTTATGCAATGCTTTTGATACAAAATAAATAAACATTCAGATATGTGGAAAAATGGTGGCCCATCACTAGTGTCAAAATAAGACTCAACAGCCAGCTGAGTCATCTTCTGTGAGTGAAATTCAGGAGGGGGAAGGTGCCATCCGGATTTTAGCTTCAGAAAACAAAACATCTGGGACAGATCTAGGTCATATCTACATTGACAACTTAGTGAAAAGGGCTAGAAATCAGCTTCATGAAAGCTAATGACCTCATTGGATGGGGGTTGGGAAGTGTCTAGAATGCTTCCCTGCCAGCCCAGTGACTGATGGACATGTTGTCTATCGCACAACGTCATTGGACTTCCGGCAGAGGCCCCACCCACAATTGGAGTGGAAGCATCGTATGACGCTTCTCTCCCAACGCTGGAGCTTGCCTGTTTTTTGCTGGCTCCGTTGGATACTCACCGTTCAGGTGATGCTTCCACATGTAATGGTGGAAGTGTCACTACGAGGAAGCAGTGCGGCGGGGGGGGGGGTGTGTGTGTGATGGATTCACCCCACTGCCCTTCTGTTTCTTTGGCAAAGCGGGACACTTCACCTGGCTCATGTGATAAGATTGTAAATGACAAACGGATTTGGGTAAATGTGGGCAAAGGTGACCTTAACACAATCTTGAACTACATTAGCCAAAGTTGCAGATTACTCCAAATTCTGTCCCAGAATCTGGAGCAAACTGTGACTTTGTTGTTGTTGTTTATTCATTCAGTCATTTCCAACTCCTCAGTCGCTTCCAACTCTTCATGACCTCATGGACCAGCCCACGCCAGACTGTGACTTTGGGCCCATCTAAATAATTGGACTGGTTCTAAAATGGAAGTGGCCAAAACAGTTTGCTCAACCCATCCCATGTTTTCTGAGCTCAAGAGGCTTGGGGACATGGGACTCAGTGTCCCCTTCTGTTCTTTTCATCATAGCAGCCAGCAGGCATGACATGGAGGCAGGCAAGGAGAAGGCAATTCCTCCTTCCCCCTTCGACGCCTGATGATGTCACTCAAGATAATGAAGAACCATATTACCCATGCCACTCCTGCTAGCTACTATGACAAGAAGAAGAGGTGAGAACAGTAAGGTGGCCATCTGATGAAACCCAAATCAGGTTTGGTACTGCTGATTGGTCAGGACTCCCTCCTACCTCCTCAGCAGCCAATGGGGTGAGTGAGATGATCTCATTTCTTGGGTGAAAATGGGTTGTGAGTGGGAGAGGTTTAAGAAGTCTTGTTCTAAACCACCCTGGGGCTGATCAAGTATTTGTCATGTAGGATTAGGCCCAGGAATAAGTGATCAGCGTAGATCCACCCCAAGTCAAGTATAAGGGAATCTATGTTTACCTCTGGATAAGCAAGATCTCGTTTGACTTACTGTAATTATTTCCTCTCTCTTTGAAGCAATGATTTCAAGATACAGAGATTTACTTTCTGTATCTTGAAATTCTTCAACGAGAGAGAAAGTAATGTACTTTTAAAAATGACAAACTTAAACTTGACTTTATATCAAAATTTTGGACTTTGCTGAATCATCATTTATCCCCACCCAGTCACCCCCTCCTGATCTGAAATACGTCTTTTCATTCTTATGGAAGTAATCCTTTTGTCAGCTATCTGTTTAAAAGTCCAAGATCTTTGCTTGCCAATTAAAAACCGGAAGATATTTTATAAATATTTCTGAAAGACGGCTTAACTTTCAAGCGTTTTTTTTAAATGTACACTATATTCTCTAGATGCTAAATAATAGATAAAGGAACCGCTGGAATCATTGTTATAGTCATAGATCAATGCCTTCGTAGAAGAAAATAATCTTTTAATTTAGCTATGCTGAAGTGAAATGGATGCTGCTGTCATGATAATGCAATATTCTGATTTTATGTTAGGCTTATTCCAGAACTTATCATTTTTGGCTATTTGTTTCCCCTTTCTTCTTGACATGTGTTCTCTTTGCTATTTCTGGTTTTGCCCTTTGTTTAAAAGTTCAGACCTTTACCGATAATAAAGCCCTGGTGTACTGACGAACTCATGCTGTGAAGAGCCGAATCAAAATCATGCTTCTGGCTTACCCAACTATAAACCAGTTCTGCTACTTGGTGAAATTCCTATGGGATTGAACCATGCCATCTTTACATTCTTTACACAATACTGTAGGAAATTCTAAGTGCCAAATACTAAATACAGTAACATGTAGCAGTCAGACAGGACTCTGAAATTTACCAAGCATGAAGGAAAGAAAAACCACAATTGTCTTTATCAAGGCTAAAACAAGGAGTCCTGATTTCTACAGTATAATATAGAATGGAAAACTATTCAACTTGTTGTAATGAATGTGACTAATCTATCCTTCAGGACATGTGAAGATTTCAGCTTTGAGTTAAATCCGGTCTATTCTGTTCTAAGACTTAGGTTATACAGGCAGAGTAAAGTGTTATACTTTCCGAAGTAATCCCGGCAAAGACTGGTTAAGTTTCCTCTTTTTAGTAGTTGGTAAGGTATGGTAAGGAGCTAGACATTGGTCCAACCATTTTGCAGATTACGGTAAAGGTAAAGGTTTCCCCTGACATTAATTCCAGTCATGTCTGACTCTGGGGGTTGCTGCCCATGTCAATTTCTAAGCCAAAAAGCCGGCGTTGTCTGTAGACACCTCCTAGGTCATGTGGCCAGCATGACTGCATGGAGCACCGTTACCTCCCCACAGAAGCAATACCTATTGATCTATTCATATTTCCATGTTTTTGAACTGCTAGGTTGGCAGAAGCTGGGGCTAATAGCGGGAGCTCATTCTGCTCCCCGGATTCGAACCACCAATCTTTCAGTCAGCAAGTTCAGTAGCTCAACAGTTTAATCTGCTGCACCATTGGGGGCTCCATTTTATAGAAGATTTTTTTGGAAGATTAACTTCTATAAAACAAATAGGATTGACAATACAAGGATCCTCAGTGTTTGTTGATCTCTGTGGAAGACAAAGAAGTAATTTCTCAGGTTTTGATGGGTTCCGATCTGGGCAAAATGAGCAGCTGGGGTTGGTACAAAATGATTAATGTTTACTGCCTTCTTCAAGAGATATTGCTCAAGTAGCAGCCTTATGGGAAGACTGTAAGTGATAATAAAGTTCATATGGTGGCAACTTATACATGTCAGAAATGACTGCCTCTCCATTGCAAATGACTGGATAACCAGTCCAATAATGCAATTCCTTATACTAAATCCAACATTCTACTGGAAGCTGTAGTTAGTTTCCCTTCTTTCTTCACCCTATACAGAATGCTTTATAATCTCAAACCCAGTTTGAAGACAGGTACCTTCAATAGAGACTGTAATAGGAAAGATGCCACTGGATCTTAACTTTCTGCTGGTGGAATATCCAGCTTCTTAGGCTTTCAAAGAAATCAATAAATCAGGTTAAAGCACTTGTCCATCTAGTCCAGCATAGTCTGTTCTGAATGACCCTAGTTTGCCAAAGGCCCAATCCACACAGCCATATAATACATTTTCAAACTGCATTATATGGTCAGTGTAGACCCATATAACTCAGTTCAATGTAGTGAAGATTTGGCCTCAGGCAGACATCTTTTGCCACATATTCCTCCTGATCTTTTAACTGGCAATAATGGGGATTGATACTAGGGGTTTAATCCAATACATATGCCCTGCCACTCAATTATGATTTTTAGCCAGCCTTCAGAGGCTTAGAAATACAAAATTAAATCAAAGACAGACATATCACTAAAACAATATAAAATACTAAAACAGCAGCACTCAAGAAATGAAAGCAGCAAACCATGGAATCCCTAAATTGATTTTGTTGGAATAAGGTTGTAGTATGACATCAGTAGAGAACAGAGAGAATTACTTCATTTCTTGCTTGTACCCTTTTCAGTCAGACATTACATCAGTTATTGTTGAATGCAAAGTGTTAATCTAACTAGACCTTTGGTATAATTCAGAAAGGTTACTCATATGTTGCTATGAAGGCAGTTATGCCCTGGCCTCGAGAAGACAGGATAGGTTTCCAGTTAAACATATTCTAGCCAACATGTATATTTTGTTGATAATTTTATTATTAGTGCAAAAGGAAAGATGGGGATTACTAATGGGAAAAAAAATCACATTTTGTGCAGAAAAAGCATTTAATTGTCTGTTTAGTATTGATTACTTGTGAATGGAAGCTATAGTGCTAAGAATCTACATGTAAAACAGTACAAAATAGACGTCAACATTTATATGTGGTGATGGATTAACATATTTATAACATTTCTCGCTCACATTGAT
This sequence comes from Anolis carolinensis, assembly GCF_035594765.1. Classification (NCBI taxonomy): domain Eukaryota; kingdom Metazoa; phylum Chordata; class Lepidosauria; order Squamata; family Anolidae; genus Anolis; species Anolis carolinensis. The sequence continues at coordinate 57,118,820 of NC_085841.1, forward strand.
TGTGCTGAGACATAGAAAAACTGAAACAAAAAACCCCAAAAGGGGAAAAAAACAACCCCCACAACCCCCCCCCCCCAAAAGAAACAAATGGGAATACACAATACTTTTCAAGTCAGTGCTTTTACCCTGTCCCTTGCCTAAAAAGATGAGCTGGGCCCGAGACTTGGGGATCATATTTGATACCTTAATATTGCATTCCTTTTCAAATAAAGTGGGCCCTTGGGATCTGCTGTGGTTTTGTTCTAGGATCCCCTGTGGATTTCAAAATCTGTGGCTACTCAAGTCCCATGATATAAAATGGCATAGTAAAATACCAATAGGGTCCCTATTATAAAATGGCAATATCAAATTTTGCTTTATGGAAAAAATGTTTTCAGACCTTGGATGGTAGAAGAGGATGTCAACAAAGACAGCACTCCAAAGAACTGACATACTTCAATTGTGAACATATGGATTTATTTATAGCACTTTGACAGCTCTTCAAGACTACCGTGCTGCTTCTGATTGGTCCAAAATCAAACCCCTTCCTGGGGCTCCCATTGAAATTACCAACACCCTGAGCACTTTTTCATTTGTCAACTGGCACTCATTGTATTAACTGGAGCTGATATATCTAAACCCATTTCAGCTCATTATCTCCTGCTCCAACGCACTCCTTTTCAATCATACCCTTCCTTTGGATAGATCAATAAACAGACACAAATCTTCAAAATAATTAAATGAGAGTTTATTAAAAAAATTCACCACGGCCAGGAACAACCAGCAATCATACTGACAGAGCCGGCCCTAGGTATTTTTCAAGTGTAGGCGAACAGAATTTTGGCGTCCCCCCCCCCCAACCAATCACTGAAAAATAAAAGTATTGGATAAGCGAAAATGTTTGATAATAAGGAGGGATTAAGGAAACGCCTATTAAACATCACATTACATTAAGATTTTACAAATTAAGCACTAAAACATCATGTTTTACAACAAATCAACAGAAAAAGCAGTTCAATACCTTGCGGAAGCAGGCCGCAGGAGACAGGAGTTGCCTCGATGGCGCCCCCCACAAAATGGTGCCACAGGCAAATGCCTAGTTGGCCTGGTGGTTGAACCGCCTCTGCATACTGAACAGACCCCCAAAACAACCAGGGAGCAGATCCTAACCAGCTACATCTCACTCCATCACCTGAGCTTTCAGAGAGAAAAATATAAAGATATCACGGTAGGAAGACATGACCCAAGTGGATCATATTACTGGTAATTTGTCCAGAGTCTCTCATTTTTCCACTTTAAACATAATGTTGTAGTAGTTTGCCTACAGAATCAACATGACTCATTTGTTTCCATCTCTACTTCAGCAGGTGTTATTGTAATTTTGAAGCAACTTTCCTCAAGCATTAATGATTTATTTGCAGAACCTCAGCTTTATAGAATATGAAAAGCAAATAGTGCTGTAATGAGCTGTTCTATCCTCTTGATTTTGCAGACATTGAGATCTGGGAGTGTTGGGCAGACAGTTTCAGCTCAGCACTCGTCAGCAAGCTTAATGCCATACAAGCTGAATGTCAACAAAACTGTTTGTAATCAATCTTTTTCTGACCAACACTGTATCCTGTCACCTGCTTATTCTGACAATGTGTAGAAGCCAATGGATTAGGTGGGAGATTTTGAGCTAGGAAGCCAAAGTATCCTGTTCAACCACAATGTTTCAGGTGTATCAACAGGGAGTGACCTAGAAGTTGTTTTGCAGATTTCTTCCTATTGAAAATACATTGTCTCTGGACTTGAAAACTGCAGACTGAAGCCAAGAAATCAGAAGACATTTACTTCTTGGGAGGAGAGCAATGGACAACCTTGATAAAGTAGTGAAGGGCAGACATCACACTGGCAAGGAAGGTCCGCATAGTCAAAGCAATGGTATTCCCCATAGTAACCTATGGATGCAAGAGCTGGACCATAAGGAAGTGCTGAGTGAAGGAAGATAGACGCTTTTGAACTCTGGTGCTGCAGGAAAATCCTGAGAGTGCCTTGGACCGCAAGAAGATCCAACCAGTCCATCCTCCAGGAAATAATGCCCGGCTGCTCACTGAAGGGAAGGATATTAGAGGCAAAGTTGAAGTATTTTGGCCACATCATGAGGAGACAGGAAAGCTTGGAAAAGATCATGATGCTGGGGAAAATGGAAGGAAAAAGGAAGAGAGGCTGACAAAGGGCGAGATGGATGGATGGATGGTATCCTTGAAGTGACTGGCTTGACCTTGAAGGAACTGGGGGCAGCGATGGCCGACAGGGAGCTCTGACGTGGACTGGTCCATGAGGTCACGAAGAGTCGGAAACGACTATGTGACTGAGCAGCAGCAGGACTTGAAAAGGCCAGAGAGGGCTCATAATGTTGCCCAACCCTACCCCGGGCCAATAATTCTCCTAATTTTCTTTTATTTTCCTACAGGCTATCCAGTGCTCCATCTTTTCACATCTTTCATCCTGGTAATATGCCTATACCTTGCTTTTACATGCTACCACTCCCAGTGATAATTCTTCTTACCTACTACTCCTTTCCCTTCTTCTTGTGCTCTCACAATGCATTTCTCCCTTGTACCTTGCACTCTGCACCACTTAGTTGCTCTTACATTGTGCCTGAAATGGAGGTCAGACTTGTTTCTCTCAGATTTTGGCCCATATCTTGACTTCTGCGAGGGCTAGAGATCTTTTTAAAAAAGAAAGCTTAAAGGTTAAATCATGTTTCAAATGGGCATTGGGAGTATCATGTATAGATAACTCTGGCATGTACAGAACCAGGATAAACTTTGGCCAAAGTAGGGATATGGCAACTCTACCTGAAAAAAAGGGGGATGAGGAAAAATACCCACTCCAAAACCAAAACTCATATATAAAAAATCACCTTGTCATCTAAACAGCAGGTATATGGAAGAATGTGTTCCCTATCATCTTTACCCATGATGGTTCAATCAAAAGCATTATGGTTGTAAATTGCTTGCTGAGATAAAGATATCTCTTTTGCAGCAGAAGCTTTGTTGTTTAAATAAATAGGATTGTGTCAAAATAGCGCAAACATTTCCTGAGGGATTTGCATCCTAGAACACTTGAAGCATACCAACTCAGGAAAGGCTAAAGTTATTTGAAAATGAAGTGAAATTCACCAAAAGCTCCTCTCCATCATGGTGCTCACTGTGCTGTGATGCATGAGGCTGGACATCATGTCCTAAGGTCAGTTCGAAGTTTTCACAGCAAGGAATAGATTCTGACACCATTTTAAACCTTTGTTTATAAATCTTTGCCTTTGATCTGTAATTTTACATGATGACAGAGAACTGTACATGGCCAATGGATTCTGCAAGGCTGTGCTAATAAGATTTATTTAAAAGGGTTCCGACATTGGCAACTGCCTTGAGTGTAATATTTTTGTGGCTAAGTGGATTGCATGCAGCCCAACAATATTTGAAACTGTATGTTGTATTAAATCACAGTGTTTTGATGGCTTACCTTTGAGATTTGTATTATCTAATATGTAAAATATGCCCCTGGTGGTGGTGCAGTGTGTTAAAGAGTTGAGCTGCTGAATTTGCAGACTGAAAGGTCCCAGGTTCAAATCCCTAGAGCGGAATGAGCGCCTGCTGTTAGCCCCAGCTCCTGCCAACCTAGCAGTTCGAAAACATGCAAATGTGAGTAGTTCAATAGGTACCGCTCCGGTGGGAAGGTAATGGTGCTCCATGCTGCCATGCCGGCCACATGACCTTGGAGGTGTCTACGGACAACGCCGGCTCTTTGGCTTAGAAATGGAGATGAGCACCAACCCCCAGAGTCGGTCACGACTGGACTTAACGTCAGGGGAAAATACCTTTACCTAAAATAAAATAAGGAGATTTCAATATGTTTATTGCTAATATTGGTTTCTTTGATTGACATAATATCCTTTCAGTAATATGCCCATAGACTCATGACCCAAGATTTTGGGCTACTGGGCTGCACAAAACCCTTCTTTGGGATTCATGTATGGTGCACCCACACTGTGGAATTAATGCTATTTGACACCACTTTAACTGCCATGGCTTAATGCTATAGAATTACAGGGCTTGTAGTTTACAGAAGCAACAGCTGTATTTCACCAAAAACCTTGAAAAGCTACAGCTCCCAGGATTCCATACCATTGACCCACTGCAGTTAAAGTAGTAGTAAACTGCATTAATTTTTATGGTGTAAATGCATCCTATGTCTCCTGCCTATGTAGTAAAATTCTGCCAGTCAATGCTGACAATGAAGGCTAGAGTAGGAAGAGACCAACAGTGAATGACTGGTTATTCAGAGAGTATAGATAGGAAATGTTTGCTTTTGGGATCACAACATTTATGTTCTCATCAGAAGACTAATGGCTACAGATGCTCTGTACCTCACAAAATCTAGGGGCCCTTCTGCATTAATGCAGACCCAGTCTTCATCAATTCATAGTGTCTTCATTGGGACTCCTGCAGTCGCTTTGGAGGTGGGAGGGAATTATTAATACCCAGCTGCAACAAACATGGTTCGGTGCCACTGGGCAATCACCCTGAGGGTTACCACCATCCCCTGTGTCATGGTAGCCCCAGCTGCAACATGGCAACTATCTGCTCCTTGGACCAGCACACCGAGGGAGGGGAAAGGAGGGAAAGGAAGATCCCCCTTGCTTCTACATCAGTGTGGCAGCGATCTGGCTGACATCAGCCAGAGTCAAAGGAAAGGAAGGTCAAGCTGGGGACCTCCATGACGTGAGAGGAGGACACAGAGGAGTGCCATCTTCTGTCACTGGGCTGCTGTAGCACAGGGAGTGTGGGATGGCAATCAAGAAAGTTGTGGCCAGTTCTAATTGGGAATCGGCCCATTTGGTTGAAGATACATGGCTCAACAGTACCACATGAGAACAGGACTTAGGATTATTAAGGATCATAAATCAAATGTGACCCAGCAGTGTGATGCTTCAGTAAAGAAAGCAAATGCTATTTTAGATGTAATAATTCAACTGTATTCTGCACTGGTTAGGTCTCATCTAGAATACTGTGTTAAGTTCGGAGGATACAGACACATTGGAGCAAATTCAGAGAAAGACAGTGAAGATAATAAGAAATCATAGAATCATAGAATAATAGAGTTGAAAGAGACCACCTGGGCCATGTAGTCCAACCCCCTGCCATGCAGGAAAAGCACAATCAAGTATTCCTGACAGATGGCCATCCATCCTCTGTTTGAATGTTTCCAAGGAAGGAGCTCCCACCACACTCCAAGGCAGAGAGTTCCACTGTTGAACAGCTTGTACGGACAGGAAGTTCTTCCACAGTTTAAAAGAGCTGTTCAGCAATGGAACTCTCTGCCTTGGAGTGTGGCAGAAGCTCCTTCCTTGGAAGCTTTTAAACAGAGCCTGGATGGCCACCTGTCTGGGGTACTTTGATTATTCCTCTCCCTCTAATTAGGACTTTATTTTTATTTTCTTTTTGTTGTATGAACGTAGAGGCATGGATGAGGGATTGTGCTGCCAAGTTAAGTGTTTCTGGGATGTGTAGTTTTGTTGTTTTGTCCTAGGCCGAAATTTCATTACCTATATATATATATATATATATATATATATATATATATATATATAATATTGACCCTAGTCTGTTCCATTGTTGAATGTCACAGCACATAAGGCTAACCATGTTAAATTTGTTGCAGCAAAACATCAAAGTCTGACACATTTATTATAGCATAATCTTTGAAGATTACAGCCTGTTTCATCAGATGCATGAAATGTTATCAAGAATTTGACATATATAGAGAATACATATTGTTGGGGTGGGATTGTTGATGGTAAGAGTCAGATGAAGATTGAACATAGAGTGTGCTGACAATGACATTATGTATATCGATCATTCATCAATTGATTGCTGGTTAGAATGAGTGGCAATAGATTGATGACCAGCCAATGTTGATAATGTCATTGTCACTGTCTATCTATAATTTGCCTCTAGTCTTCCTGAAACAGAATATGTTTGGATCAGTATAGGATACGGCCCTTTCTTATTACAAACTGCAATTCTTTGTTACTTGGCTACTTCTATTCTGTAGCTTAGTAGTGCCTCCTAGCACAAGCCTCCAACTCTCAATTACTGGGAGTGACACCAGTCTATTCCCCTATTGATCGTGAAATAGCTGACTGATGTTTCCACATTCTTCCATGAGCAATCTCCAGTACCACAACCAGAAACCGATTCCTGCCACAATTCTTCTTAGTACTAGAGATTGTTAATGCTAGAAATCTGGGGACTAAAAGAAAGTAAGTTTCATTTGGTGAGGCCAATGCTTTTATTCTGAATACATCCTTGATGCTGCAGCCCTAGTAGCCATTGGGTTATTGTGTGTTTTCCGGGCTGTATTGCCATGTTCCAGAAGCATTCTTTCCTGATGTTTTGCCTACATCTATGGCAGGCATCCTGAGAGGTTGTGAGGATGCCTGCCATATATGTGGGTGAAATGTCAGGAGAAAATGCTTCTGGAACATGGCCATACAGCCCAGAAAACATGAAACAACCCTGTGATTCTGGCCATGAAAGCCTTTGATAACACCTAGTAGCCATTATTCTAATATGCCAATGGACATATTTTGTGTGATAGGAAATCAACATGTGCATTAAGAAATATGTTTTATGCAATTGGCTTTAGGAGCTTTAATGAAGAACAATTCTATTTCTTAAAAACAAACAAATAAAATATATATTTATTTGTTTATTCATTTATTCATTTCCTATCCCAGATTTCTCCTGATACTGGGACTCAAGGCAGATACAAGGCAGATGCACAATTATCCTGACTACTATAACGTTTCAGGCACCCTTGCCTTAATTTAATAGTATAATACTGAGATCAGCTACCAGCCTGCACAGTCTCTGACAAAGGAAGAGACATGTGTGAACATGTTTTTGAGCCAGTTGTGCTGTTGAAAGCACTGTCAATTGTATCCAGCTATAGATGCCAGATCAGAAGGTGGGACTTGAACCTACCAAGGTTAAATGAAATTGGGAAGGGGCTGAGCTCTCCTGAAATGATCAGACCTCAGGGATGAGGACCCCCAAGAGTCCTGTATGATTGGGCCCCCTCAGGAACTACCAATTGAAAGTGTCCTCGGTAAAGGTAAAGGTTTTCCCCTTACATTAAGTCTAGTTGGTGCTCATCCCAATTTCTAAGCTGAAGAGCTGGCGTTCTCCATAGACACCTCCAAGGTCATGTGGCTGGCATGACTGCATGGAGCGCTGTTACCTTCCTGCCAGAGCAGCATTGATCTATTCATGGGAGCTCACTCCGCTCCCCGGATTTGAACCGCTGACCTTTTGGTCAGCAAATTCAGCAGCTCAGCGGTTTAACCCACTGTACCACCAGGGGCTCCAAGTGTCCTAGTATATAGCAACTAGCTGTGCCCGGCCACGCGTTGTTGTGGCTAGGACTTAAATTTTTCTTTTTTTGTTGTTGTATGAACGTAGAGGCGTGGATGAGGGGTTGTGCTGTTAATTTTCGAGGTTGTGGGGCGTTTAATTTAGTTGTTTTGTCCGGTGCCGTGATTCCATTACCCTTTTATATATATAGATTATTGCATTTACTTAATAAGGTCTAACACGTTTCCTCCTTTCCTTGATTTATTAATTTCAAGCTTTAAACGATTTAACAATGTTTCAATGTATCATTTTGTCATTGCCAGAAAGTTAGTCAATTTTTTGATCACTTTAATTGGTGACATTCTTTTTCTTATTCACTGTACATATACACATGTAAAGAAAATTCATACTGATCTGCTTGCTAATTTTGATGCCCCCGCCGTGTCTGTGCTCCTTTTGCACCACAGATGAAGGATTCACTTGCATTTAGAAAACATAGCTTTTGACCAAAAGATTTTGTAGTAGAGGGAAAAAAGAACTAGGAATAGCCTCCGACACCCACAATGGAGTAATTTGAAATTTCAAACCACCAAAGAATCAAGTCTGGAGGTTTAGAATTGCTGCTGGTTTTGTCACTATGCATCCAAGCCTTCCCGCTGTTTTTGTACTTTTATCTACTGTTCCCTTTCCTCCCACTGGTTTCTCCATTGTTTATTGTTGCCCTTTCAGTTGCGCTACAGAAATATTTTATGCTTGAACACTAAAATACAAATGATGGTGGAAATAGGAATAGCAGGTAAAGTTGATGGGGCAAATGCAGTGCCTGAAGGCACACAACACAGTTCTGTGATTGAAGTGACATGAGCTCCTTCCTTGGAGGAACAGAAGGTATTAATCTAATAAACAATCTGGAATAATGGAGCCTAGACTCGCAGGTTCAAAGGTCCACCATCTTCTTTTGTTTTTAAATGTATCAAATCCCAAGGGTCTAACCTGTTCCCCCAATACAAAACTGAAGGAAAATAAGTACAATTAGTATTAGACTTGACTACATTAAAGGGGTATGAGAAACACAAAACCTTTTTAGTGACATAGGAATGTGTAAGATATGTTATGCATGTAGGGTGCTTTTATTGACTGTACCCAGCTGAAAAAGAAGGGAAGCGAGTATTGCATATGAAACACACACCAATGTCCATTGCCCAGGGTGTGTATCATTTGCAATGGGCTCATTCTGTAATGGGGCTTGAGTATGGAGCATAGGGGGACACGGAAAGAGCCTCCCCGAAGATTGAGTAAATTCAGTCGGGCATCCCCTGGGCAACGTTTCTTGTAAGCGGCCAATCTTTCCACCCCAAAAGCATTGGATGAATGGATGAATACCAAAGGTCTTTATCAAGACCATTGCTAACGATTATGTCTATTAATATAGAAGGTTTGTCACTTGCTAAGGAAGAACTATTAGCCAAAATGTCTGAGGACATTTCGTGTGACATCCTATGTATACAGGAAACACACAGAGACATCACAATGAGAAGACCAAAAATTCTTGGAATGCAACTGGCAGTGGAACGACCTCACAGACAATATGGCAGTGCCATTTTTGTACGATCTGGTGTAGCAATCTCTGCAACTTCCCTCACAGAAGTGAACAACATTGAAATCTTATCTGTGGAACTTGATAATTGCACCGTATCATCACTCTATAAACCACCTGGGGCTGATTTCTATTTTACACCCCCAACCAGTTGCCACAATCATGAAGCCCATTTTGTTGTGGGAGATTTCAATAGCCATAGCTGTGTCTGCGGCTTTGACGAAGGTGATAGAAATGGCGAAGCAGTTCTAACGTGGGCCGACAATGGTAGAATGAGCCTCCTCCATGACAGTAAATTACCACCATCTTTCAATAGCAGCCGATGGAAGCGTGGTTATAACCCTGATCTGATTTTTGTAAAGGAAAGCATAAGCCACCAATGCACCAAAAGGGTATTAAACCCGATACCTAACACACAACACAGACCAATATGCTGCGTAGCATATGCAGCTTTAAGACCAAAAAGTGTCCCATTCCGCAGAAGATATAACTTCAATAAAGCTAACTGGACAAAGTTTACAGAGACCTTGGAAGCTGCTATTTCTGATATAGAACCCTCTATAGAAAACTATGACCTGTTTGTAGAAGCTGTGAAAAGATCCTCGAGGCTCTCAATCCCTAGAGGCTGTCGCACAAGCTACCTACCAGGCCTAAACGAAGAATCACTAAATCAGCTACAAGAATATCTCAGATTATTTCAAGAGAATCCATACAGTGATGGGACTATAGCAGCAGGCCAAAAACTATCTACAGCCTTAGCTAATGCTAAGAAAGACCGCTGGATAGAGCTCCTTGAGAACCTTGACATGTCCAAGAGTAGCCGAAAAGCCTGGCAACTGCTGAGACGCCTGGATAGTGACCCTCTGGTCAACCATGGACACGCAAACGTGATACCAGACCAGATAGCTCACCAGCTAATTCAGAATGGAAAACCAACTGCAGCAGAATAAAGATGAAAATCAACAGGGTGCCAGAACTTGAAACCCACCAGTTGTCTTCTCCTCTAAACCTGAAAGAACTCAGAGAAGCCATCAAGCGATGTAAGACTGGTAAAGCACCTGGCCTAGATGACCTGATGATGGAGCAAATCAAACACTTGGGGGCCAAAGCTGAAAACTGGCTTTTGAAATTCTACAATCAATGCCTGGCACACAAACAGATTCCCAGAGCATGGAGGAAAACTAAGATAATTGCCATCTTAAAACCTGGTAAAGATGCCTCCAATGCCAGGAACTACCGACCAATCTCCCTCTTATGTCATCTATATAAAGTCTATGAGAGGATGCTATTAAATCGACTAGGACCTGTTATCGAACCCAAGCTTATTGCACAACAAGCAGGTTTCAGACCAGGGAAAAACTGTACAGGTCAAATTCTTCATCTGACTGAGCATATCGAGGAAGGCTATGTGAAAGGCTGCATTACGGGAACAGTTTTTGTGGACCTAACGGCAGCCTATGACACGGTGCAACATAGAAAAATGCTGCATAAAGTCTACCATATCACCCGGGACTTTGACTTTACAAAAACTGTCCAGACCCTCTTAGAAAACCGCAGCTTCTATGTGGAGTTTCAGGGCTGGAAAAGCAGGTGGAGGAGGCAAAAGAATGGTTTACCCCAAGGCAGTGTTCTTGCACCGACCTTATTTAACATCTTCACGAACGATCAGCCACAACCACCACTCACAAAGAGCTTTATATATGCTGATGACCTTGGCCTTACAACACAAGCGAAAGATTTTGAAACAGTTGAAAAGCAACTCACCAATGCCTTGAAAGATCTCTCCAGCTACTACAAAGAGAACCACCTGAAGCCCAACCCTTCCAAGACACAAGTGTGTGCTTTCCACCTACGTAACCGTGAAGCCAACAGGAAACTGAAAGTTACTTGGGAAAGCGAAGAGCTCGAACACTGTTTCCATCCTAAATACCTTGGTGTCACCTTAGATCGAACACTAACATATAGGAAACACTGCATGAACACCAAGCACAAAGTAGCTGCACGCAACAACATCCTGCGGAAACTGACTGGCAGCTCATGGGGTGCAGACCCACAAGTAATAAGAACATCAGCCCTGGCCTTGTCTTTCTCAACTGCGGAGTACGCCTGTCCTGTCTGGCAAAAGTCTGCCCATGCGAAGCAGGTGGACATAGCACTGAACGAAACATGCAGAATCATCACAGGATGCCTTAAACCTACACCTGTTGATAAACTCTACAAGTTAGCTGGCATTGCCCCTCCTGATGTGCGATGGGAAGTTGCTGCTAACTGCGAGAGAAAAAAGGTCCAACATTGTGAAAGCCACCCACTGCATGGCTATCACCCTCCTCCCACCAGACTCAAATCACGGAAGGGCTTCATGAGAACCACCACTCCTCTTGATGTTCCTCCAGCAGCAGCAAGGGTGTCTCTCTGGGCAGCTAAACCTGGCAATTCTAACTGGATGGCCCCCCATGAGGGTCTTCCTCCTGGGGCAAACCAAGAATGGGCAACTTGGAAGTCCCTAAACAGACTGAGAAGCGGAGTGGGCAGATCAAAAGACAACTTGGCAAGGTGGCACTACCTGGAGGAATCCTCCACCTTGTGTGACTGTGGAGCAGAACAAACAACTCCGCATATGTATGCTTGCCCACAATGCCCTGCCTCATGTACGGAGGAGGAGTTGTTCAAAGCTACGGACAATGCGGTTGCTGTTGCCCGCTTTTGGTCCAAAACTATTTAGTTGCTTGTGATTTCCTCCCCCCCCCCCATCATTTTGAAATGTATTTGTCGTACAATGCTTTTGACACGAAATAAATAAATAAGTATGGAGCATAAGGAGATCTAGTGCCGAACATATGCACTGCATTGTGCATTGCAGTGTTTAGCAGGGTATTTGCTGTGTTCATTTAGGATCTCATCACACAAGGAGGGGAAACAGGAGGTAGTATATTCTCCCAGTTGCATTATGTGGTATTTTGTCTTGCAAGAAGACAGAGAGTTTACTCACCCCATCACACAGGATACACCTCTGCCCAATTCTAGTTATGCTGTGTCCTCATCACACACCTAAGGTAAAGGTAAAGGTTTTCCCTTACATTAAAAGTAGTTGTGTCCGACTCTGGGGGTTGGTGCTCATCTCCGTTTCTAAGCTGAAGAGCCGGCATTGTCTGTAGACACCTCCAAGGTCATGTGACCAGCATGATTGCATGGAGCACTGTTTCCTTCCCGCCGGAGCGGTACCTATTGAATTATTCACATTTGCATGTTTTTGAGTTGCTAGGTTGGCAGAAGCTAGGGCTAACAGCGGTAGCTCACCCCACTCCCCGGATTCGAACCACCAACTTTTTGTTTAGCAAGTTTAGCAGCTCAGTGGCTCAGGGGCTCCTATCACACACCTATCTTCCTTTTAAAATTATTTTTGTTGCTGTAACTTCTCAATTTTCAGCCTTTGAAATTCTGCAATTGCACAGTTTAAAAAAAAACAAACAAAATAACTGTGATGGGAGGAAGCAGCATATAGAATAGCAAGGAACAAGTAATGGCGGATCCCATAGAAGACAGTTGCAAGCGGGAAGAGCTTGGTGCAGCTACTCCAAACTAAAATTGATGGCTATGGGAAGCTTCCGAGATTAATTGACAGGTAGCTATCGGACCCTTATCTGCATGCTGCTGAATTTGTATACCTTGAAATGACTTGGAAAGAGAGTCCAAGATATTAAGCCCTTTGAAAAGTTCTGCATTTAATCTCCCAATGTTAAGAGTCTTCCTTAGAGATTCTCATTTATCAGTAGAATTTATATATTCATAGCTTATTCTTTCCCAGGATGGGTAGGTAATTGAGGTTCTGTCTGTTATTATGCTAGAATGAATATCTCAGGTTTCTTTTCTCTGTTTCCTTGATTTAAAAGTGGCTCTGCGTACCTCTGAGGCTATCTGATTATTAAGTTGTTCCACAGTGCTGTGTGTTAGCTTTCAGAAGTATTAAGCAGATTTTAATAATAAGTGAGTAAAATGCAGTATCAAAGCATCTCTATTTTCGGCATTCAGAGCACACTTCTCAAGGGCATAGAAAACCTGTCCTGGTTTCCTCAGCGTTGTTTCCTGTGCTGGACAATTGTTACATGGAAAACAATCACCGCCTCTTCATGAAGCAATTTCTCATTGGTGGAGAACTGTTCCCTTTTCTGAGAGTGCCTTGGACCACAAGAAGATCAAACCAGTCCACACTCCAGGAAATAATGCCCAACTGCTCACTGTTGAGGGAAGGATATTAGAGGCAAAGATAAACTACTTTGGCCACAGAATGAGAAACAGGAAAGCTTGGAGATGATAAGGATGCTGGGGAAAATGGAAGGAAAAAAGGAAGAGGGCAAGATGGCTTGATCTTGAAGGAGTTGGGGTGGTGACAGCTGAAAGGGAGCTCTGCCGTGGACTGGCCCATGAGGTCATGAAGAATCGGAAGCAACAGAATGAATAAACAACAACAGCAAGTAGAATGGATGGACCAGTCTTTGCCACATCCATGTTGGTTGATTAATGTGTTGATTAATAATTCAAGTTGAGTAATCTTTTTGCATGAGTCTGTGATAAATGTGTAGTCTGCCAATATATTTATATGTACATTTTGTTTGTAACGTATCTTGTTACAAATATATCTTACTAGACTTATTTTCTCAAAGGCATTATAGTCCAATTTTTAAATTTAAAAAATCCAAGATTATAAAATCCAAAGGATGATTGCATTCTAATTCATCCAATAGTCTCAGAGATGTGGATTAATTTCAAAATGCAGAATGAAAAAAACCTTGACAACCACTTTATCAGTGTACAAAAAAATTTCTTCAGGGATTTGTTCCTATTTCAGATTTTGTAATTTTTCAGTAACAATTCTTTTTCTGTTTGGAATTACCCCATGTGACTTTGATAGCAAAAAATATTTCAAACCAGTCTAAGCACTAACAATATTGGTGATGTTATCGTCTGTTCATTTGTAATGAATTTTGTCATGTTTGGTCCCTTAAGCAATTATTCATCCTTAGAATTTCAATGACGGCTAACCATTTTTGTATCTATTTTAAAACTCTCAGGAAGATAAGCTGTCTTCTTTAATTTAACTTTAAATATGCAATGCAATAGGTATTTTTTAAAAGAAAGATGAATTGTTATTTTGCTCTTAAGATCAGATGAGGCCTAAACAACGGTTTCCTAAACCATGGGTCCAAATGTTGTCCTTGTAACTAACTGAAAATTGAGGACATAAAAAATTGTCAACAGTAAAAGGTTACTGAATGCCACCTGGTGGCTGTTTTAGACATTTATTTAAATTTGTTAGCAACAACATGCTGCACAGTGACCTCTGCAGAAAATGCTTCAGCGGTACTTAATAAAAAAGAAAATCAGCCTACTTAGCAAGACTTGCAAATGCTGATTTTTGAAACAGTTAAAGCAGTAAACTTACGGTTTTTATAGATATTTTAAATACCTATATACCCAGAATTGTATAAGAATTTATTGGGCAGAAAGGGGTCGTGAGTGGAAAAAGTTTAAGAAACCCTAGCCTATACTACTTATGGCCCATTTCCTATATGTTTCTCTTTCAATGAGTTCTATTTACATAATAATAGATGTTTTGGTAAAATAACTCATAGACAGAACACTCAAAATCTACCATAGCAGGAAAGATATTGTACCTTTCATCTATTTTCTCTAGTCTCCTTCATGTGAAAAATATAATGGATCACAGCAGATATGTTCTCATGTGTGTATATATATTTACACATACACACACACACACGTACATAAGGGAGGGTATTCTTAATTATTCTCTTTCTGCTTAGTGTAGGCATCTAAGGTGACATCCTTTGCCAGAGTTTGGAAATGTTACTTTTACAACTATTATTCCCATGCTGATTGAGACTCATAGTTATGAAAGGTAATTTTGTGTTTTAAATTTGTTCTTTTCCATGATTGTTTTCCCATTTTGCCACTATTTTGTGTGTTCCCTCATGGGCAAAGGTTATCTTTTGATCTGGGAAAGTCAACAAATTTGGAAGGGATCTAGCATGTCAAGAGAAAATACACATGAAACTGGGTAATTTGTTTCCTGCTTCAACACTTTTAAAGA
Source organism: Anolis carolinensis (assembly GCF_035594765.1). Lineage (NCBI taxonomy): Eukaryota > Metazoa > Chordata > Lepidosauria > Squamata > Anolidae > Anolis > Anolis carolinensis. The sequence continues at coordinate 57,133,905 of NC_085841.1, forward strand.
TTATAATTGGTGATGCATCCAAAGATTCCAATGACATTCCAGGACCGATCCTATTGGGCCTCATAAGTAGCCTGATTACAGAAGCTCAGTGGTAGGCACTCTATTAATTAGCAAGAGGAAATGAACTGTGAGCCGCTATCAAACACAGTTTGGGCAAAATAGTTTTCTTCATCAACCACCAACAGATCCTCCTCCCTAAGGTCTAAAATGATGCATTTAATTTTAATCAAAACTGCTTTTGTAAAGCAAGGATGGGCAAACTTGGCCCTGAGGGCAGCATGTGACTGCCCAAGGCTGTGTTTGTGGCCCTCAAAGTTCCCAAGGAGAAAAAACTGCCCCAAAATGTCCTCTAGAGGACTTATGCACCATGTCTGGAGCCCATGCCAGGGTGCATCTGGGTAGATACCAGACCAACGCTACCCCTGTACCCCTGGCAACCACCGGACACTCCCCCTGCCTTGCAATAAGGGGGGCGGAGTTATCAGGGTCCATGTCACATGCCAACCTAAAGTTGTGACAAATAACAGATAAGTGAAACCACAACAAAGAAATGCAGGGTGGAAGGGAGGACAACAGAAGCAGGCACGGTGCCTGCGCTGTCCAGGGAGCAGCCTTATAAAGTCAGGTGTCGCTTTTTCCGTTAGACCTTAAGTTTTCCTGCTGATTTTAACCAGGACACATTATTCTATCTGTTATCATGGAATAAAGTTGTGCCAAGCCTGGGGGGATGGATATGCTACAGTATTACCATTTGCCATTGTGTGCGCACACACTTATATTACTCACTAGGAGATTTGGCCATGTCCTTTATGCTGCTATCTCTTGTTTTTGTCATAAATTTCTCTGCTGAAGCTGAACAGCAGAAAAGCTGGAGCAGGAATTATTGCTTTCTTCCTTTGAAAACAGAATCCTGGCACTACAGCAGCTTGCTAGATGTTAATGTCTTCAAGCCTCTGGTGCATTGTGCTCAGCCAATGCATGCTTCACTTATGCACAATACCATCTCTCTCCAAGTAGGTGTGCAAATTCAGTCAATACTAGCTTTAAAAATGCATAGCAAATGCACTTCCTGAGAGCTCATATTAATAGACTGCCTAGGCAATGCACTTTAAAGCAATTAGAATATTACATGCTTTATAAAACATCCCATATCCTCCAGAGGGGTGTGTGTGTATTTTCTGCCCACCCCAAATATCCCCTGCCAAGCTTTAAACGTTATTTATCAATTAAGGGGAAACGAGATGCTAAAATCGGAGTTTATAATCTTAACTCTAGAAACATGTCTCTAGAAAACATTTGGCAAGCTCTCCTTCTCTCCCCCCGCTTTTCTGTCACGTACACAATATAGGCATTGCACTGGATTAGGATGAAGATATAATTACTTTTCCTACTTAATAGTTTCTCTTTGATTTTCAAACTCTAATTTCCAGCTCCTCTTGTTTTTATGTATTATTTCAATAATTGGGCATGTTGTTTACAAAGTGCCAAAAGACAGGTTCCTGCTATGAGGGGCTTACAATCTATAACGCAGCACAGGCAGACAAATATGAAAAGATGCCTTCAAATTCTTAATTATCTCTTAATCTTTCAGCAGAGGGCTAAATTGACTCATATACGCTCTCTGGGATGTAAGAATAGTTGCTATATTGCTGGATTCAGCTTCAATGTAATGTATTGCTGAGTAATCTTCTTTTTTCCTCCAATTATTTTTGTCTTATGTTTGTTTTTCTATTTAATTTAATGAAAATTGATTCTCAGAAGACCTTCTAAGGTTTTGATGATAGAAACAAGGATAATGGTTTGGTCTGATTTATTTTCCCCCTTTCTTTTTCTATACCCTTTATTGTTAGGATGTTTCAGTTCTTATAGACATAGATAATGCAATTACAGTGGATTCTTGTTTTCTCCTGGGGTTTACTTCCAGAAAAACCCCTTCCCATTCCAAAATACATGGATTTAAGAATGGGAAGTCTGATTATATGCAGTGGTGTGGTAAAATGGTGTCCCTTATATAAAATGGCAAAATCAATCTTTGCTTTTTGGAATTTTTTGTAGGGGTGAGGGAAATATTTGTAAGCCATTGATAGCTGACTATACAGATAATTTTGTAGATGACACATATATGGGATGGCACATTGGGACCTTTTGCAAAATCTTTTTTTTTTGTTTCTTTTATTACGCAACTCTCTTTTCCTCATTACGTAAAGATATTTCTTTTTTAGAATAACTTTCTCCCCTTGTATTAATATGGTTAAGTATAGTTTCTTACAATAGCCAGATTCAGATATTCAAAATTAGTAGGAGGTGAACTGATAAATAGGATTGGAAGTTAATGTCAGAACACAGGCGCTTTAAAGAGCCACACACACAATACTCAGTCTTAACAAAAGATTTATTGCAACTAAAAACAGGCTCAGAGACACTTAACTGCAGTGTCTCTGACCAAAACTCAAAGTTTTAGCCCAAACTGGGCTCAAAAAGAAGAACGGAAAATAATCCGGATTAAATGGATGGATAATCCGGATTAAAACGCAGTCAATGGAATTGGCAGCAAACAGCGCTGTAACAGGCTTCCTGGACGACAGCGCTGCACACAGAAAGTAAACAAAATCAGTCAAAGTTCAAAAAACAGGAGAACAGAAGTTCCAAACCAACGTCGTCTTCAAGATGTTTACACAAGCCACAGTCGAGTCAAACCAGGAGCCAGGAACAGTGGAAAGCCACACTCACAATAGCCAATCCGAAGTGGGTAACTGGAGCCGAAGTCAAGTCAATCCAAAGCCAGGAAGGTAGAAAGCTGCATCCACGAAAAGCCAATCCAAACGTCGTTACCGAAGGTCATCAAACAGAGCCGAAGTCACCAGTCCAAAGGTCCAGGAAGGGAGAAAAGCACACTCACAATAGTCCAGTCCAAATCCAAGAATCACAGGAACCAGGAACGCCAAGCTGTAGAGCCAGGACCCAAAGCCCAACAGGAAAAACAGGCAGGGACAAACCTACGCCAAAACGACACTTTGCCTTCTGCAAAGGATCCCCATTTCAGACCCTACTTTTAACTTACACATCATTATCTGAATATGAGCTGGCCTCCACCCCCATCGTCATCTCCCACAGCTGTTCCTGTCATCACATGTGAATCCCGGTTATCATCCCTCCAGCTCCTCCATCTCCTATCAAGACTTAGGTTTCCCCATGACCCTGGTGTCTCAGCTGTTTGCCAATTCTCCTGTCCTGAAAACCCCACAAACATATCACTAGAAGTTGGCTCTGCACACATATCCCTTATTTCTTGTACCCTAGTCCAGTCCGATGTGCCCTCTACATTTTCATCACTCTCAGACCCATCATCCCCAGAGAAACCCAAAAATGACTCCTCCTCTGTGGGAGCAGTAATTATATCCCGGAGCTTCTTCCTCTCCCGTTCCTCATCTGATTCCTGCTCCCGAGTAACCCTCTTAGTTCCTCTATTCACATCCATCCCATCTCCTTCTTCAATCATTGACTCCTCATCACTTGAAAACCCTTCAAACGTGTCTTCCTCAGAAGGTGCCATAAGTATCTCCTGGATCCGTTTCTTTTGCTGTTCTTCATCTGGCACCTGCTCAAGATTACCCCTTTTCCTCCTACTAGTACTTTTACTACAGTTTGTAATATTGCCAGCAGACTCAACTACAACAGTTAACTTTAGCCCCTTCACTTGAAAAAGATATGATTCCACACAGGGCCATAGCCAGAAAATTGGGGTGGGGGGTTGAAACTTTTAAAAAGCAAATCATGAAGAGTAGTTCCATAACACAAAATAATTTAAATACAATGGTTCATTCTATATTTTATAGCCTTAATTAAATAAATTTTCTATTTTAGTTACAAAGTTTCAAGTCTTCAAATAACTGAAAATGACTGTAACTAATTTATAGTTACAAAAGAATACTGAAATGTCTTTTCAAAACACTTGAAACCTGTGTCAATACACTTTCACAGAAATCAGGCTCCATTGATAAACTTCGGTGGACACTCAAGAGTGCAAGTTCTGTTAGCCTTTCTTGCCTCATTGTGCTCCCAGAGCCGGCCCTAGGTATTTTTCAAGTGTAGGCGAACAGAATTTTGGCGTCCCCCCCCCAAACCAATCACTGAAAAATAAAAGTGTTGGATAAGCAAAAATGTTGGATAATAAGGAAGGATAAAGGAAAAGCCTATTAAATATCAAATTACATTATGATTTTACAAATTAAGCACCAAAACATCATATTTTACAACAAATCAACAGAAAAAGCAGTTCAATACATGATAATGTTATGTAGGAATTACTATATTTGCGAATTTAGCACTAAACATTGAACAGGGATATAGGGCAGTGTGGACTTAGATAACCCAGATAGCCCTCAGTATTAAAAAAAACCTCTAAAATCAGGACAATAAATAAAGAACAACACTCTGAAAACAGAAGAAATCCAGACAGTAAACAATCAGGGACAGCTAACTCCTCCCAAAAAAAGATTCTCCCAGGCAAGAAGAAGCAAGGCCTTGAAGCCACAGGTCCATTAAATGCTAATCAAGGTGATTAATTACAACATTCACACCTGCTTCAAAGAAAAGTTCTTTCTCCCACCCTGGACCTTCTACACATATATAAACCCCACATACCTAGCTTCCAAGTTCCCACAGACCTCACAATCTCTGAAGGCCCCAAAGGTGGGCTCGCGTGGTGCGAAGGTGGGTCCACGCCGGCCGGAAGGCCCAGCGCGGGCACCGGGAGGCCCAGCGCGGCCGCTGGGAGGCCCAGCGTGGCCGCCGGAAGGCTCGAAAGAGAAGGAGGCGGAGAGTGGTGCCCTCCTCCCAGGACGATGGCGCCCCCAGGACGATGGCGCCACAGGCAAGTGCCTAGTTTGCCTTATGGTTGGACCGCCTATGTGTGCTCCTTATGTATGTTTTCAAGCATTTAAGAGTTGGAAACGACCTATACACACACATACACACTTTAAATTGGCATATTTAAAACTCAAGATCAGTGACCCATACATATTATCAATTTTTGAGAAACCACACAAAATACTTTTAATCTGGTACCTAATAACGCAAAAATTACTTGATAGTTTAGTAGAAATTAAAGTATAGACTTTTAAAGCAAGCACAAATTATTACAGTTTTTATATAATGGGAAACAACATAAAGTGTATTTAAACTTACATTTTTCTTATGTAGTTTTTTGGGATTAAAGGTAAAGGTAAAGGTTTCCCCTGATGTTAAGTCCAGTCGTGACCGACTCTGGGGGTTGGTGCTCATCTCCATTTCTAAGCCAAAGAGCTGGCGTAAGGCTTGGCATAAGACAAAAGCACAACTCTAAAAGACTCTGCCAGGATATTCACTCTAATTAATATAAGTAATATGGTGAAGATTTATATTTAATCTGAGTGTGTATATCTTACCCAATGGCTGAGAGAGTGTGACTGTTTGACTTCTATGCCTTTCAGGGGGCTAGACTACGGGCCTGAGCAAGCAGAGCCTGGCACCTCCTCTCAAACGCTGTAGAGAATGGCACCCCCTGGGGCAGCAAAGCAAACAGCCTCTTCTGGGAATGGCCCAACGTGTGGTCTAAAAGACAGGCCGGAAGGCATTCAAAATGCATCTGGAGTGCTGACATGCATCTCTGCAGGCAATGGGAAAAAACCCTGCACAATGGTTTGAAGCCATGTTCCACCTTCCTGTCCTCAAACTCTTCCAGATCTGTCAGTCTAATCATCCACGTAGTGAAACTGGTTTCTCCTAAACCAGTTCTAAGCTGCATTATAGTGTCAGTGTATAGCGTAGATGTGCCAGTTTGTCTCTGTGGCTCCCATTCTTCTTGGAGGAGCAAATTTAAATGGTGCTGCTGTGTGGTGTGTGTGTGTGTGTCCCCTGTTTCAATCTTTGACTCTTGGCCCGAGGAGTCCCTCAGACCTCATTTATGTTCCCCCATGCTGACTCCATCTGCTGCAACTTTTAAGAAAGCTTGTTAAAGGCTTGCTCTCTCGAAAAGAACTGCATGGTATTTACTCTTATTATATTGAAATGTTAAGTCATTCTAACTGACTTATTTTAAAGACTGATGAAACTTAACTTGAGGTGTGTTTCATACCGGATTGTATTTTTTTGCAAAAGAAAGTAAGCTATATTTTGAAGAACATTGTTTTGAAAGGAATTGAAAAAACATATTAAATAAAAATACAATATGGAGGTTAGGAATAAGAATAAATGTGCAACTGTCAGCCAAAACCCCTTATTGGATCTCCCCAAGAGAGGCACCCTGCCCCTCAGGATATCCCCAGCCTCCCTCTCTCATTTTCCTTCTTATGTCTTTGTTCTGTAACAGCTTCTTTTCTTTCTCTCTCTTTTTCATTTTTGCCCCCCAGAGGCTAAGCACATGTCATCGTAATTGCATGAAATGCAGGCATGACAAAAGAGTTTTAAAATGTAATCCTAGGGGCACAAGTGTGTTGTTTGTTTCATTGAAGCCACAACTTGTGGAGATATGGAGATAGCGAGGGAAGAATTCAGATAGCAAAGGAAGAATTAGACCTACCCTTCTAACATGCTCCAGTCTCAATGGAAATCTACTAATTCAGTGGTTCTCAACCTGTGGGTCCCCAGATGTTTTGGTGTGCAACTCCCAGAAATCCTAACAGCTGGTAAACTGGCTGGGATTTCTGGGAGTTGTAGGCCAAAACACCCAGGGACCCACAGATTGAGAAGCACTATACAGTGTTCCCTCACGATTCACTTTTTGCAGATTTGCTGTTTTGTGGTTTTTCAATAAACTCTAAAAGACTATTATAAATCATAAAAAATTACAATTTACACCCTAAGGAAGGGAGGAAGGAAAGGAAGGAAGGGAGGAAGAGAAAAGGAGCCCAAGCAGCAATGGGAGGAGAAGAAGCGATTTATCAACAGACAATTGGTTGATAAACATTTAAAATACTGTATAACTACTAAAGTTATGTATAAATATTAAAATAAATATAGCACCCCTACTTCACGGATTTTCACTTATTGCAGGTGGTCCTGGAACCTAACCCCTGGAACCTAGTCCAAGAAATCCAATTTTCTGAGCTCTGGGATTAATGTGTGGTTTTATTTATTTATTTATTTATTTATTTATTTATATGCCCCCTTTACTATCACTGAAGAAACAGCTTTGCATTTTAAGAAAGCTATTGTGAAAACTGGATTGGAAGCTGTCTCAAGTGTGATCCTGTAAGATTGAATCCTGGGTCTCATGCTTTTCACCACCATCATTAAAATCATTGCAATGGGTTAAATTTAATTCACCAGCCAAGCACAAGATGTTCGGGCATGGTCACACCTGCTGTTCTCTTGCTGCCATTATTTCCCAGCTTTTGCTGCACTGTAAACTAAATAGATAGATCAAATTTATTATTTCTTGTCATTAATGCCCATTTACTATTCTTTGGGTTGTGCTGCCTGCGACCTGAGATAAAGGGAAATGGTAGGACGTTAAAACTATCACACTGAACATGCTTTTCTCCTAGTGCTTTGCATAGACAGCTCTCCTACTTGGACAGACTGGCCCTGTTATGCAAGCTCTTTTTACGTGTAACCAAAGCTGTGAGAGGCAAAATTGGCACCCTGGGGTGTGAATCAAGAAATCAAGAACTGGAAATGTCTGCACTAGATTTTGCAGAACTCAGGCAACAGTCTTTCATCCTCACCTTCTTTTTTTTACTATGAAAATGTAGTTGAAATTTTGTGCTCTGTGGTAGGATAATATGGTGTGTATGTGTGTGTGTGTGAGCGAGAGAGAGAGAGAGACGCTGCAGATGCTAAATGTCCTCCAAACTGCCCCCCCCCCCCGGCAGATTGAACCACCAAGGGTGCATCTAAACAATGCAATTCCTTGAATTGCCAAAGATTAATGCTCTGGAATCCTGGGAGCTGTAGTTTGACAAGGTATGTCACCTTCAATGCCAAAGAGTGCTGATGCCTCACCAAACTACAAATCCTTTGAAAACATAGCATTGAGCTATGGTAGTTAACAGCATTAGTTCTACAGTGTAGATGTATTCCAAGACTCCTTGAAAATTGAAGTTTATAATCTCATTGAAACATGAAGACAAATAAATTAAGGAAGACTAAAAGATAAATCACATCTTACAGATTTTTATCAGAATCTATACAAAAATGAAGAGGGTCCAACAAAAGTAATAGTAGAATACATAAGCAGATTAAGAACAATTGAACAGATCAATTACAATACAGCAAAGTGATGAGGCTATTCAGATTTTTAAAAAATACAGTAGAGTCTCACTGATCCAACAGTCGCTTATCCAACGTTCTGGATTATCCAACACAATCCGCCCGGATCCACAGCTGTTTCTCTAGGCAGCAAGGACTGAACTTTACAGATTTAGTTTCCGACAATGTTGTTACTGTACATTCATTTTATGCAATTCTATCTTTATTTCTAGTCAATTGGTTAGTAGCCAATATTTTTGCAGTCAATGTTTTCAACAGATTGCAATGTTTTGGTGTTAAATTCGTAAATACAGTAAATTACTACATAATGTTACCGTGTATTGAACTGCTTTTTCTGTCGATTTGTTGTAAAACATGTTTTCGTGCTTAATTTGTAAAATCATAAATTTGACCTCTAATTCATTTTTTCTTAATCCCTCATTATTATCCAACATTTTTGCTTATCCAACGTTCTGCCGACCCGTTTATGCTGGATAAGTGAGACTCTAGTGTAGATGAATCTCTAGACTCAGATGGCTACACAGCAACATAATACAGCGATGAAAGACAAAATAACACCAATATTACAAAAAAATCATGAACTCTGTACTGGAAGCAAATCAAATACCAGAGACATTGAAGAAGGCCAGCATTATCTTAATCCCACAAAAAGATCAAGACAAAGAACTGGTTCAAAATTACAAACCTATCTCATTGTTAAAAATAGATTATAATATATTCACATCAATATTGGCAATATTGGCAAACAGATTAAAAACAACATTGAACAATTTGATTAAATCTAATCAAGTAGACTTCCTACCTGGAAGGGAAATTAAAGACAATACAATGATAATTTTAAACATTATTGAACATATTCAACATGCAAATTTTAAAAGCATGCACTTTTATTATTGGATGCTGAAAAGGCCTTCAATATACTACCTTGGAATTTCATCATGGAAAAAATTATCAATGGATTACAAGCTGTATACACAGAACAAAAAGCTAAAATCAAAACCAATGGAGACATGACTGAAAACCTTTCCAATACAGAGAGGTGTGAGATAGGGATGTTCTCTCTCACCCCTATTATTTATACTTGCAATAGAAATCTTAGCAAGGATATTATGCCAAGATGAAGATCTAATAGGAATAAAAGTGAAAAGCCAAAAAGACAAAATAAAGTTATTTGCAAATGACATTATATTAATGTTAAAAGACCCACTGAAGGAATTTCTTAAAATGATGCAGCAGATTAACCATTTGGACCAGTTGCTGGACCCTCGATCAATTTATGCAAAACAAAAATATTAATGGCAAAGCTAAATAACAAACAAAAGAAGAGCAAAGATCTCTCTTCTGGAATGGATATTTACAATAAAATAACATCCTATCCAAACTATGCATCTTGTTCAAAAATTTCCTGATTGATATTAGGGAAAAGGAATAACTGGAATGCTGAACTTACAAGATTTATTTTTAGAGCGAAAAAAATTAGAATAAAGACAAAAACATTACAAGATGCTAAACAAAGAGGAGGACTTGCCCTCCAAAACTCAAAACTATACCAAGAAGCAGCTATACTGAATTGGTTAAAAGAATGGATCCATCTTGATAATCAAAGTCTCATAGTCCTTGATAGAACAGCTTTGAAATTTGGCTTGCATGCATACCTAATTTATGAAAAAGGGTCAGAAATCTTTAATAAACGTCCAATTGGGAAAATTCTGATGAGAACTTGGAACAAATATACAAAAATACCACAATGGAATTCTATTAAGGAAACCTTTAAGCGAAATGGAAATCCCAAGGGTAACAGAAGGTGGCTGATTAGCATTTAAAGCTTGGCTACTTCTTGCCTGAGGGAATGCTTTGTTGGGAGGCTGGCCCTGATTGTTTCTTTTCTGGAATTCCCATTTTCTGAATTTTGTTCTTTATCCTGATTTTAAAGTTTTTATAATACTGGTAATAAATTTTGTTCATTTTCATGGTTTCCTCCTTTCTGTTGAAATTGTCCACATGCCTGTGGATTTCAATGGCTTCTCTGTGTAGTCTGACATGGTGGTTGTTAGAGTGGTCCAGCATTTCTGTGTTCTCAAATAATATGCTGTGTCCAGGTTGGTTCTGTTGGTACTGGCTCTGAGGAATATAAACCAAGGTGGGAGGCAATATGCTTTCTCAAATAATATGCTGTGTCTAGGTTGGTTCATCAAGTGCTCTGCTATGGCTGGCTTCTCTGATTGGATTAGTCTGTAGTTCCTTTCATGTTCCTTGATTCGTGTTTGGGCAATGCTGTGTTTGGTGGTCCCTATGTAGACTTGTCCACAGCTGCATGGTATACAATATGCTCCTGCAGAGGCGAGAGGATCCCTTTTGTCCTTTGCTGAACAGAGCATTTGTTGGATTTTCTTAGTGGGTCTGTAGATGGTTTGGTATCGGTTTTTTATGTGATGGTCCTGCAAGATGGCAAAAATAAAATGGATTGAGATTCATAAAACTATAGAAAAGATGCTAAAACTAAAAAATTCCCATGTATCCAGAGGCATTCTTACTAGGCATAACGGATAGATCACTTTTGAAGACATATGACAGACTTTTCATTATGATGACAACTGCAGCAAGAATTGTGTATGCATGGACATGGAAATTAGAAAACACCAAAAACAGAAGATTGGATAGTAAAAGTAGCTGAAATAGGGGAAATTGACATTTTGACAAGATATCTTTAGATAAAAGACCCTTCAATATTAAAGAAAGACTTGGAACCCTTCAAAAGTTTCCTGGAAGGAAAAATTCCAATATGGGGATTTCATGTTTAAAACATTCAGTTTATATCCATATAATGCAGTTCAATGCTGTTCAAATTGCATTGTATGTTTCTACACTTGCCATATAATGCGTTTGAACTACGTTACATATCAGTGTAGATCCCACCACAGACAAAACACATTTTTCTTCTTTTTTTCTCTTCAATATATTCATTTGCTTATTATATTTAACACCAGCCATCTATATTATCACAAAATAATACATTCAAAAATATAGGAGAGGGAAGGAAAAGAATCAAGAAAACCAAAAATGATTATTCCACCAACACATATCTAATACATAATCTCACTTCTAATATTCTTCATATGTAGGGATGCCTCACTGATTATGGATGGGAACATTATATGGCCTCCGCCTCCAAATACTTGAAAATAAGCAAAATAACAACCCGCCTGTCAATTTTGAGCACCACACTTTGAAAAACAGTTTAGATTCTCTGCATCGTTTACTATGGGTGGAAATGTTCCCTTGTCGAGAAACTTTGAGACTGAAGTGTAGGGAATGAATAAATGAATACGTAAATAAATGTTTCTGAACTGAGTGAGAATTTTCCTGCATGTAATAAAGCACAGGGAAATGATTTACATGTTGTGGAGTGAAAGGATAATGTATTCAGTCATAATAACTCAGCATCCCAAAGTTCTTTGAGGTATTTGAAGGGAAGATCTGATAGACTTTAGAGGTCATGTCTGCTGTTGGCTTTGCATTAGGGGGCAGCAGGAACATGAAGAAATTTCCTCTATGTCTCATTTATGGTGGAATACATGCTGTATCAGCATGCACGAAAGATTCTCAACTCTTCATAAGTAGATTGCATCTCCAGTGTGAAGCTTCTTTTTGTGCATTGTGCAATTTGAGCAAAGATGCATTTGGCTCTCCCTCCTCTCATTTGTGAAGTGAAACAGTCACACACAGAACAGAGCAAAACCGAAGGTTGAAACACTCTTGAGGAGAATGGAACAAGTCAGCAAACAATAACAATACAACAACCAAGTGGTGGTCTAACTTCATTGCATGAGGACGGTCAATTGCAATTATGGCAAGATAAAATAACATCTGTAGTTGGTACTTATCACATGATATTGTGTGTTTCCCATTACTGCTTTGTATTTAATTTGGTGGGGTGCCCTTTTTCATTGATGGAAAAAACCTGCCAATGGGTCACAATCTTTCTGCTTCACTATTCCCAAGCTGGCTGAAGTTAGATTTACATATGGACCACTGAGTTCTGGGAAAGGGAATGGGAGACTTCGCACGCTTAGCTCTGATTTCACCCTCCCAGGAATTTCCTGCCTCCTTCATCCAACTTCTGCTCCCATTCAGCTGATTGCTCCCTTCCCCTTTCAACAGAATGTTGGGTATTGAAGCAGAGATAAGAGAGAGAAAGAGACCCATGTCTGCTTCTTCAATGCTTTAATAAAAATCGTTTTGCAGGTGGAAAGTTGCACTTGTATTTTTTTTAATGTAGAGCTGTATATGTGTCAATGTCAGTGATGGACGCTCAAAACAAAACAAGGGCTACTTTACTCATGCACAATGTGTTTATGACTTTGCATCATGTGTGCTAATGAATATAACATGTTAAATTATTTTCAGGCTAATCAGCTGATTAGGCAAATTAGTGGAGGATGAAGCAAGAAAAGGCTAGCAGGACGAGAGGCAGTGCACATCAGAATACCAGTTGCTGGGGAAGAACAAGGGAAGAGGACTGTTATCTCATGCTTTGCTTCTGGCCTCTGTGAGGAAACAGGATGATGGATTAGAAAAGGCCTTGGTTTGACCCAGCAGGGCTTTTCTTATCTTATGAATTCAATTTAAAATAAAAAATGGTAGGCTACTTCACTCAAATGGAAAGCTATCACTTACGATAGGAAATAGAAAGAAAAGTCTATTTCAGTAATGAAAGAAAGAAAAAAGATGTACGGAAGTAGCTTCTGCCATGTAATAGAAAAATCTGGAAAGTGCCAAGTATAGAGAATAGTACGGAAGAAAAAGCCCAGAAGACATTATCAAAGACTTGAGGATTTTATATGCTTGGCTTAGTTCATAAAGCATTTGTGTTTTAACAATTTATGAGACTGAGTCCCAATTCTAACACAGGTCAACCCTCACTTATGAAACAGAATTCAGAACAGATGAGAAATAGCCTTCAGACAGAACCCAGCATTAATGAGATGGTAATCCTGCTTCCAGAGCTATTACAGTCCATGCAGATCTGATGGAGATATGGCCTTTCCTATATTTGAAAATCATCTTTGTTTCTCCACTGTAATCCAAAAAGGAAAATGAAACCAGAGCAGAACAGATTCAGGAGATGTCTGAATCAAAGTGTAAGCCTGGTGTAAATCTACACCAAAATCTGGGGCTGTTGTCCGGATGGCTCCAGATCAAATCTGCTCTGATAGGATGGCTTCCCTCTTACTTCCTTTGTGTTGCTGCCTGAAGTGGGACAAAACTGATTTAAATCTAAACTTTGCTTTGTTTTCCAAAAGCTGCTGTATGTCATAAAGACAACTAACAGTCCACTTGGAGAGGAGTCAGGGGTTTTGGACTCATGTACTACCTCATCAGACGGGATGATTTTAGCATCCAAGGATGCTTTCACCCCATCTGGGGGATGGAGGCCGATGCCGACATCACACAACATAGTGTGACATTCGGCGGAGTCCCTGCCCACAACAGTGGTGAAAGTGTCGCTGGATGCTTCCGCCCCACAATGGGAGGCTTCTTGTGTTGTTCTGGCTCCAATGGAGCCAGAACGGGGCCTTCCTGCAAGGGCAGAACATCCCCCATGTGATGGCAAAAGCATTGCAGAGAGGGAGCTGCGTGTGGGGCAACAGATTTGCGCCGCTACTCTCTCTTTCTTTGCAGAAGCCTGGCAAAGTGGGATGCTTTGCCTGGGCTTTCTGATGAGGTCTGTATGACAGACAAGCTCAAAGAAAACCTTCTTCAAACACAGTCTCTGAAGATTCACTAGCAACTTGAATTCAAAGGGTCACTGGGCCTCTACGTTTCCCCAGGATGTCCAATTTTCCATATAAAGAAATCACCAAGATAGAGGAGAAAGGGGGTTTGTAGCTTTGTGACTGACAGGTCTATTTTCTAATCAACATGAATAGTTTTACTGGATTGGGGGCCATGTCAAATTGGGCAATTTCTTAATCACTGCAAGCCAAACTGAGTCATTTCCTGAATTGCTGAATTAGGACCACCCCCACTAGTTATATACATATTAACCATAGATTGCAAAAGTATAAAATGATTGGACAATAACTGGAAAAAATTCACAAGGTTTTTAGTTCTTTTTGCCAGAGTGCTGGTGCCTCACCAAACTACAAATCCCAGGATTCCATAGCACTGAGCGATGGCAGCTAAAGTGGTGTCAAACTGCATCAATTCTACAGTGTAGAGTCAGCCCATTTGAATTCTGTGCTGAAGAAATTTACTAGCTCAATAACTCTGGGAATCTGTGGGATGCCATTATGGCAAGTGAAGTAGAATCATAGTACTATGACTGGGTAGTGTGAAAAGGTCCTTAGTGGATGGCAGACACACTGTATCACAGCAGGGGGATTTCTTTTCTGAAGATGACAGAAATTGAACCTGGCAACTTTGGTATATAAAACATGTACTCTATCGCTGAGCTACGGTTCTGCTCCAAGACCTTCCAGGTTGACGTGTTTCACTTTATGAATATTACTGCTGAGAAAAATAAATTCAGGTAAAATATATTGACTGATCATCAACTGAAACATATTTTAAAAACTTAACATTTCCCGTCTTCTTCCAGATGTGATCAGGAGGCTCCTTCTTTGGAGGCTTTTAAGCAGAGGCCATATGTCGGGGGTGCTTTGAATGCAATTTCCTGCTTCTTAGCGGGGGGTTGGACTAGATGGCCCATGAGGTCTCTTCCAACTCTACTATTCTATGATTCTATCTATGATTCTATGATTCTATGATCTTTGCAAACAGGGCATCTTTATAAATGACCTTTAAAAACAGAATGCTGGATCCACAACTTAACTCATAGATGTAATCAAATTATTTCCAATGCTAGGTTAACTGAGATTCAGGTTGCAGCAGATTCCAGGTCATAGAACAGAAGTCATAGAACAGAAAATATTATCCTATCTTTATTGCCTGAAAATAAATGACACAAATATTTGCAGTGCAGATCTGATTGACCGCTTTACAAATGTTTCATCTATCTGTGTCATTGATAAGCCATCTGTCCTTGGACAGATAATTGGTGGGTACTGGAACTATAAAATGAGATATGTAAAAGCTATACTGGCCTCTAACACTCTATTGATTAGATGTCTATTTGCAGAAGATGTTCTTGTAAATCTTTGTAAATTGCATTTTTACAATGTCTAAGTACCTAAATAAAACCTCTGTTCCCCACAAACAGTTTATTAAGCTCATCCTTATGTGCAGCCTTCAGGCATTATGATGGGACATTCTCTAACAGAACAAGGAGGAGGGAGGGAAGAAAAGAGAAGTAGTGATGGTGGTGATGGTGTATGTCTTTCCTTAATCGTGGGTTGCAGTCTATTTAAATTTTATATGTGTACTGTACATACCCTAAGAAGATTTATCTATAGGTTGATATTAATCCGAGTGTTTCTGTCTGTATTCTTCAAACTCTAAGTATTAGGCTTTCCCTGACCAGCACAAACAAAGCTAAAGGCAGGTTTTAATAAACATTTCTTCACAAGTCCTTTAGGCTATATAACTCTTTCCTCTACAGGACTCTAAAATCTTCAACTAGTAGAGATATAGTTAAAATATTTAGATAGAATTTGTGTGAGAGAATAACTAGCTATTAATGGTCATGGAGAAGGAAAAGGTTGAATGAACTCTGGAATGCTGGGAAAGAAAGCCCAGTAATAAAAGAGTGAAAAAGGAAAGAAAAATAGCAGGGAGAGAAAAAGGAAAAATATCAGGAGTATGTGGAGGCGATGCAAAGTTTTCTGTTTCTAACGCATGTAAAGCTGGTGTTGCAGTTGGTGCTTATAATTCTAATCTTCAAAGTCCCGGTAGGAGTCAGACTTGATGTTTTTCTTGCATTCTATTCTATTAATATGCCCACAAGAAACTGGAAGTCCTGCCTTATGAATCTGTAAACATTACAAAAATCACTACCAGTGGTTACTACTACAGTACAATCCACATATCAATGGGACTGCTGTTCATGGCTTCATTCATCTACATCCAAAAAGTAATGTCCCTTTTAGTCATTTTCTAGATCCTCCACATTATCTAGTTCTCTTGAGTCAGGAACCATTCATTTCAATGGTGTTCCATTATCTGCAGTTTTGCATATCCATGTGAATATGGGGGTTTCACTGTAATCCCATCATTTTATTTGTAAATTCTATGCGAATACAAATCAGAATGATACATTTGGAAGATAACAATAGATCAGTGGTTCCCAATCTTTGGGCCTCCAGGTGTTTTGGACTTCAACTCCCAGAAATCCCAGCCAGCTTACTAGCCATTAGGAACTGTGGGAGCTGATGTCCAAAACACCTGGAGGCCCAAAGGTTGGGAACCACTGCAATAGATGCACCCCCCCCCCCCAATTGCTACATCCCTATACACTGGAAATTGACTTTTTGCTTGCCATGAAGTTAGTAAAATACTAGTATTATATCTAAAAGGTAACAACATTTGTCTGTCTGTCTTTCTGCAAGTTTTCACCTCTATAAAATTTTCTTTTAGTTTTTAGCTTTATGAAATGGTTTTGTTTTATTTCAAAACATAGTATATACATTCTTCATGAGATTTCACTGAGAGCAATTAGTTAGGGTTTGTAAACCATGAACAGAGTTTTCACAAATAGATTTAAAAAAATACTTATATATAATAACACTGTGGGTCCTGGACCAGAAATAACATTGCTAGATATTACTAACGACTACATTAGATGGGTTGAAATCAGTGTCCTAGGTTGCTTTCACCCCATGTGGGGTTTGGAGGCTGTGACTTTTGGCATAGGTCCTGCCCCCAACCAGAGTGAAAGTGTCATTGGACACTACCCAAAACAGAAGGAGACTTCCAGTGTTGTGCTGGCTCCAATGGAGCCAGCCCAGGGCCTCCCCACAAGGGCGACACTTTCCGCATGTGGTGAGGAAAGCGTCGCAAGAGGGAGCTGCGAAGAGGGCAACAGATTTGCCCCACTGCTCCCTCTTTTCTCACCAGAAGTCAAGCGAAGCAGAATGCTTCACCTGGCCTTTCTGATAATGTCATGATTCTCATTTTATGGGTGAGAATGTACTTTGATGAGCAAACCAAACCAAATATGCGAATCCCTTTAAATGTAAACACCTTAATATGCAATGGAGATATTGTTTTGCTCTCTGAAAATCAGTATGCCCAGCAGCCCCTTTTCTGTCATAACATACTGGTAAATTCTTCCCAGGCTGTTTTGAAGATTTTGCCTTGACATCTTAGACTTACGTGTATCACTTTACTTCTGTTTAGTGCTGAAGAGACAAGATCTCAGAATAAAATTAGGAGAGCAAGCCGAAACAAGCAGAAGAGGGAGAAGAGCTAGTGTTGTGCTGAATTTTCAAGAAGCTCTGACTGTTACTAGGACAGTTGCTATTTTTAAGGAGAGTGAGAGGAAAAGAGAATAATCATAGGTGGAGGGAGATTCTATCTTCTGCTCTTTCACTTCCCCCACCTTTAGTAACTGCTGTTAAGGAGCCATGGTGGTGCAATGGGTTAAACCCTTGTGATGGCTGAACTGCTGTTCTGAAGGTTGGGTTGCTGGCTTGAAGGTTGCCGGTTCAAATCTGCAAGATGGGGTGAGCTCCCATCTTTCAGCTCTAGCTTGCGGGGACATGAGAGAAGCCTCCCAGCTAACACATCCGGGAGTCCCCTGGGTAATGTCTCTGTAGGTGGCCAATTCTCTCACACCAGAAGCGACTTGCAGTATGTTCTCAAGTCGCTTCTGACACAATAAAAAAGCAACTGCTATTAATGGCAGGAGACAGCAAGGCCTTACATTCTGACTGACTGTGCTGGCTAAAGCTTCATAGGATAATACAGGATTAATATATCCTACCCTGTCCTGTACTTTTTGCCTTTTAGACTATAGAATAAAATTTGAGCTTTAACCCTGGGACGTTATCACACAAAGCTGCTATCCCATAGCAATTGCATCATCACAGATAGCAGCAACCTGCACCCTCGCCATTGCACCTCCTGGCATTTGTACAACTATGCTGATTTCTCAATCCATGTCAATCCATGACCATACTTTCATTTAGATTGTAATTCCACTTTGCCACATTTCTGCTGCTTTATAGTTTAAAAAATATTTTAAAGCAATTTTTAAAATTCCAGCTAAGGTTAGTATAAATAAACAAAACTTAAAATCAATGAATTACCGCATAGGGAATAGTAGGGGAGAGAGGGGAGAGAGGGAGAGAAGGAGAATCTCATCCTCTGATGTCATTTTTGTACCATTATAGCATAGAAGCAGAATGGGTTCATGGCACCAGGTAAGTGATCAGAATGTGGCATGATGTACAACTATTGATGAATAGAGTTACAGATTACCAGTTTTTATTGTAAGACCCTGGAAGGGAGCACTACATTGGCTATGTGTTGATTTATAAATATGTAAAAATGTAGCTTGAAGGCTTTTGATCTTAGAAATTTGATTTATCTTAATATTTGACATTTTTTCTTGTATACATTATATGACCAGTTGGGGCAGAAGGTGACTGCTTTTGCTACTTCTCCCTCTTTTAAAACTACCCCATTTGACACTATGTTATTGTCTGACTCAAAATGTTCAATTCCTGTTTACTTCAGCTTGCTTGCCTATACTGTATGTATGTATGTATGTATGTATGTATGCATCTATCTATCTATCTATCTATCTATCTATCTATCTATCTATCTATCTATCTATCCATCCATCCACACACACATCAATGTTTATGTGTTCCATTTCTTGTTTTACAATATCTAGCTTTTGCTTATCTATGCTACTCACATTCCATGCTTATATAATATGAGTTGTGCAGATTTTGACTTTCTTTTCTCTTCTGAGCTCCTCAACAGTTAAACCTCACCTTGGCTAGGGTTCAGTTGCATCATTAACCACAGCACTAATTGAAGTTGTTCTCTTTTTATACCAGAAGCTCACAGATGCCTTCCCACCTGGGAGTATAATCTTTTATCTTTTGTTTCATTTTGGAATGCCCCCCATGGTAGGGCTTTTATGAATCTCCCTCCATTTTCCAGGTCCTGCAGGGACTGCCACGGATCAATGCTATGGAATCCTAGTAGTTGTAGTTTGGTAAGGCACTCATTGACAGAGATGGCTAAATATCTTTTAACTCCCACAGTTCCATAGTATCAAGCCACGGCAGTTAAAATAACGTCAAATTGCACCAATTCAACAGTGTAGACCAAATTCAATCTGTTCCACAGTCCTCTCCAAAATAAGAAAATGTAGGCCACAAGGACTTGCTATTTCCAACTTAAATTTCATAACTTCAGTGAATGGCATTTATGTTTTAATGTGTCCTGTTTTTGTCCCCTTAATGCTTTATCCTTTTAGGTGTTGTCTTTTCATTTAAAGACAGATCCCATATTTTCTCCAACAAGTAAATATATTTGTTTTCTCCTCAGATTTCCCATGTTTATCTGTAATTAGTCTTGCTAAAGAGAACAATGTGATTTTTAATGTGTAAGGTTATTTGCTCATTTTCTTTTCATGAAAAAGAGACAACATTAAAAGTCAATTGTCATTTATGATTTGTTTAGTGATTTGGGTTATGTGGTTTAGTACTTGATGCCAGAAATCTGTCATTTTGTTACTTGTGAGCCATAAATGTAATAAAGTACCTTTTTATTACATGCTCACCAACACAGGGGAGAGTTTTTTTTACTAATATATATTTTATTAATAGAATTAAATGCCATCTCTAAATAATTTGATGAGCACTATAGCGACTCATGTTGCCTTAAATACAGGCCTGGACCATATACAATTCCAATCCCATTATATCAGTATTTAAATCAATTCCCCATGACAAATTTACCTACTCTCTCCTATCATTTATATTGTTCTTTATCAATATGGCATGACATTTGGAAACTAACAACTTCATCAAATGTGTTGCTGGAATTGCCACGCCCACCCAGGGACATGGGGAACCTCACACCCCGTATCGTCCTGCACACCCAATTCCCTATCCCACCGGGGAAAGCGTCTGCCGACCGGCTTTCCTCATTGATCCAAAGAAACATAGGAAGCCTCCCGTGTTGGTGCTGTTGCATCATTTCCTTGGTTCACCTTCCCCTTTATGACAGAACCCCGCTAGAAGTTGCAGTGCATAGGAGGATGGGTGCAGCTGTTCTTCAAGCAGTAATAGTCAGAGGCAATCCCAAGACATAACAGTCATCTGTCCAAAGAGAGGGCAAAGCAAGAGAATAGCCTAAAAGTTCAGTTCCATGAGGTCATTCAGGACCTGAGCATTGACAGCCAGCAGATCTTGTCATAAAAGGATAGTCAACCAGTGCATACTGCCGAATTCACCCCTGTCTGATGAGGTTGTAAGTCTCTAGTTTCTACAGTACTCTACAAATGTAATATTTGACCTATACTTGTAATAATTAGTCTTCACTTCACTGTATTGTATTTTCTAGTATATGGTGTTGTATTAAACTGTACCATGATTTTTTGTAACATTCAGCTTCAACTTTCATGTTCTAAGGAACTCTTTTTATGGGAAGAGGAAAGGGGTTATTACCAGGAATACACATTTCCCTTAATGTTGAGTTTTCTTAGACACATAAGTCAATTTTTTCAGCCATTTTTCAGATTTTTAATGTATATGTAAGTGAGGTTTCTCCATCATGTGGTTGTAATTTTTCATTGATTTACTAAATCATGGACTATATATTATTTGAGGTTAGATTTGTACTGAAATACTAAATAATATCATCATTCCTTAACAGAAAGGATGACAATAAAATATGAGTTTCACACTCTTTACACTATTGAAAGAAAAATAGAAAAAATAGATTCAGGGAGGGCATACTGCGAAAACTGGAGTGCGGTATACTATTTGTGTGACACAGGAAGGTAAACGAGCTCTGTGCTCTTAGTTCATTTGGGAATATACTACAGTTTTCTTTTTTCATTTACCAATAGATGAGGGAGAGGGGTGAAAACAAAGCTAGATAATGACATCACAGAGATGGATAACTGAATTTTGGACTGTGGAAGTGTGTCCTGCATGACAATTTCTCTTAGAAACATCTCCACTGATTAATATCAAACCAGTCATTACCAAGGAGAATGATTTTGCAAACTACAGAGAAAAATGAATAGACGCTGAAACTTGTTAACATGACCTTTTCTTCCTGTGTTTGTTAACAATAATCCCAGAAATCTAGAAGTGATGCTGTCAGTTTCTACACTTTGGTCATACATTGTTATTTATAAGGGTTGTGGATATGTGTATGCAAAAAAAGGATTATCTGAAATCAGTTCAGAGTATTTTTTACATACTGTGCCAAAGGTACTGTATTTGCTGGAAGTACCAATTGTATTAATATGTGATGGCATACCTGGTTTGGAGCACTTAGTGGACATAGCATGAGACTATTTATGAGTGCACATAATGTGCCTATTCATCATTTCCTGTTTTTATGAGTGAAGTGAATCTCCATATTATCTCATTATCTGTCTAATAAAGATAGAGAAATAAACTTGAGATGTATTGGTTTGGCCTTATTAGCTAATTTCTGCTTCTATACTTTTCCAGGAAAACAAAAGCATTCAATTACATTCTGCTGATAAAGCATCCCACTACACTCTAATTTGTACAACCCATTTACTGGTACTTCTGCTTTTCAAAAACTTACTCTCTAAAACTAAAAGTAAGAATTGACCATCAGCTGTTCAATGCTGAGAAGATCTTATTGGAGTAGCTATGCACAAACAGGTATTTTGGAGATACGTACCAACTTCAATAACATGTGTTTTTGGCAATATCGTCAAACTACACCAGTCTATATGTTGAGTCCTTGTACATAGCCTTGGTGTTTCTGGACATCCACCCTAACTGTCCTCCCTTTGCCCCACATGTCATGACAGTCTCAGGCTATGACATGATACCTACTTGTTCCCTATTGCTTGCCCTGACGTCAGAGTAACAGGGTACTGAGGGAGTGGCATGAGGAGGAATTTCCCCTCGTCTCCCCTTTCCCATGCTCCCTATCCCCCCATTTGACATCAGGGCAAGTGATAGGGAACAGATAGGTCCCATGCCACACCTATCTTCCATGTCACAACCATCAGTAATGATGCTGGGAAAAGAGACTGCCACCCTGTGTGCCTGAGCCAGGGGAACACAGAATGGCAGTGGGACAGTTATGGCTGGTTTCATTTAAGAACCAGTGCAACTGTCCCCTCTAGTCCTCAAATTCTGAGGCAGAATTCAGTCGTTCCTCCAACTTGTGTAATGCAGGGCATGGCCAAATTAAAGTAGCTTCGTCCAGCATTACCTTACATCAGCCCCATACAGAGTTTGGCCACTGCAGGGCTGATCCTCATCTACCTAAGTTGTTAGTGTAGATGGGTTCATAGATGTGCTTTCAGTCAACCCACTTCTAACCATTATCTTGTTAAGTTCAATACAAATATGTCTGTACTTCAACTCAGTTATGATATCTTGCCTCTTTATTTCTACTTAGGGTTTGCAATTGAATGTGTATACTCTCTTGGTACATGAATGACTGTGAATAATTTACTGCTCTCATGTGAGGAACTGGTTTTTGCAACCAATATACTTGTTTCCTAAAGAGGTTGGGATCTCTTGTCTAAATTAATAGTATGAGTCACTGTAATCAATGTTGTTGCTTGATATAAAATTTAGAGACTTGGTTTAGTTAATAAAGGAATGGAAGCATACAAGTGACTACTGAGTATCCTAACAAAAGCACATTAGGGGCAGAGAGTGCCATTAATAATTAATAGAGAAAGGGAAGAGACCACCCGGATTTTATTGTTTTTGTATTTGTCAGATGGTGCTACTGTAAAATGCAGCAATTAATAATGCAGTAATAAATAAGCTTTACTTCCTGGTTCAAGAAGAAGAAAGAATTCTCATTTTTTCAGAACTATTGTGAAAAGAGAGATAATTTTTTTCAGTTCATGTTTTTGTGCCATGTGTAGATGGTCTCCATGTCTTCAACCATGTAAAAGATGCTGAATTAAAATTGCTATCTTTTTCTGTTAACTCCCTTGTCTTTAACAGCTGTGTGCTAAGCATGATCCTTTCTTAACCACCAGTATATTACTCAGGACTCAGATTGGAGAAGTTCATTTCCCAGAGTCTTTTAACCATCTCCAAGTTCATTCCATGTTAATCCTGTGTGGATTTCTAACAGAAAAAGAAATCACTGGCTGTCATCCAGTAGAATACATTTTTGAGTGAAGCTAAGTATTTTGTGGAAGGAAATTGCTTGTTGGATTTCTTCAACACCCCCCCCCCCTAAAATTGTGAAAATGGTAAAAAGTATACAAAAGCTCTTACAATCTCACCTACCATGGAGAAAGGTTTTCTATTTTTATACGGGAAAATGGAGTAAGCAAACATTTATGTCTATCATGTTTGGTTTAGAAAATGTAATTCAAGTAAGTCACTCTACAAATCTCTGCTGCAATTTGAAAACCTGAAATAATAATAATAATAATAATAATAATAATAATAATAATAATAATAATAACAACTTTATTTTTATACCCCGCCTCTATCTCCCCAAAGGGGATTCAGGGCGGCTTACAGGGGCCAAGCCCGAATAAAAACAATAGCAATATAAAACACAACAATAGACAAAAACATGCACAATTATAAAAATTTAAACATTAGCCAATAAAAACAAATGACAAGAACTAATAAAAACATGGATTAAAATGGAGAGGTTGTAAAAGGAGACTGGGTAAGGTGCAGTAAAGGGTTGCTCAGTTCCAAACCTCCAAACTCTCGGAGTGCCAGAATTTTTCACACACACACACGGGGGGGGGGGGGGGGGGATGCATGAAGACAGGGAATGCATGGATTGGAAGGAGTTACATTCCTGCAGCTGCAGTAAGCTAAGCATGCTTTGAATTTTCTTAAAGCAGTTGTGCTCAAAGGAGCTAGGTGGTCATACTTTAGACTCAAGCGAGATGGAATTGTGATAGGAACCCCCATTTGAGGAGCCTCATATGATAACATCCCTAGTGGTGTTCATGACAATGTTTTCAACATGAATAAGTAATTATCTGGGCTGGTAAGTATGAATAAGTATGCTTATGGATGAGTCCAAAATATTCCACATGACCTAAAATGATCACTCATTGCTCAGGGAACATGCACTCCTGTCGCCAGCCACCTCATCATAAAGACCAGGCGAAGTATGATACTTTGCCTGCCATCAGGGCAAAAGGAAGGGGCAGCAGAGCAAATCTGTCACCTTGTTTTGAACCAGCCTGGGTCAGATTGAGTGCCTGACCAATGAAAAAATAGCTTAGCTTGTTGTTAACCTAAGTAACCCGAAAGATAGTTGCATCTATCAAGGAGGAAATTTATGTGGGGAGGCTAATTTAACTAATTTACGACACCATAAAAATCATCCATCAGCGTACAGAAGAATGAAGAAGTATTCCATCAAGGACTTGGTGTCACAGTGGATGATAAAGCAGCAGCTCCCCCTGTGGCCGGAATCGAGCATAGTCTCATGAAGCCAGAAGCTGGAAAATGTTAAATTGCTTCTGTGTCTTTGTCTCTGTCTCTGTATGTCGTATGTCTAATGGCATTGAATGTTTGCCATGTATATTTACATTGTGATCTGCCTTGAGTCCCCTTCGAGGTGAAAAGGGTGGAATATAAATACTGTAAATAAATAAGTAAATAAATAAATAGTATTGCTTCCAATGAGAAATTTAGTCCAAACTCATGCGTAGTTATTAAAAAATGCATCCTATTCTGTAGAATAGGACTTGATTCCAAGTAATTATACATAGAAATATGGCCTGGAGCCAAATTACGCATTATGTTAAATTAATAATTACATCTAATGTAGTTCAGTAGTTGGAAATGGCAGTTCTCTGCATGTGACAGAACTGCCCAGCCAGGAACAGATTTGGGGCACTGCACAACATTTTTAAAGCAAACTTTCCTGTTATACCCCATTCTTGACAGAAATCATTTTTTAAAATAAAAAGACTGCACAGAGAGCTTAAATGCAATCATACATCGAAAGCAGCTTGTACATTGACCATAAGCTATTATTTACTTTAGCTGAAATGACTGGCTATGTTACTGGTTTCCAACCCTAGGTCAACAGATGTTGTTCAACTTCTACTTCTAAAAGATCCAGCCAGCATGGCTAATGATAACGGGTTTTGGGAAGTGCAATCCAACAACATCAGGGGACCTGTAGGATGGAATCACTGTCCTATAAGAGTAATCTTTATCATACCGTGAATCTTACAAGCCAGGCTAGCTAAACACCACTCAGTATTTATACCAGCCCTCCAAAGAACAGTTAAGTTTACTGTTGAGAAATTCCTTCTTGATATGATTGCATATATGTAGTCAATTTCTCTCTCTTTTCTCATTTCCCACTTTAAAAATATAAGATAAGCCATAGAATTCTTTTAAAAACTTGATGCTTGCCCTTACCCTCATCACCTTGCAGTATAGATTAATAATTACCCTAGTTCTTAAGGCCTTTTAGTTTTGGAAAAAAAATCTTTGGTTTCTAGTTTTTTTGTTGTCTAAGACACATATGCTGAATTATTTAAGATTTTCTTATAAGGCTTGCATTCTAAATTGTTTGTCATTTCTTTTACCTATATCTGAATACTTTTCAGTTGACTGGATTCCTAAGAGAATACTGAGCATAAACAACATTGCATCCCATCTCTTAGATGCCCTCATTCTGTTAATGCCGTGCAAAATGACACATTTTAGATTCATCATAATATTCTTCCTGCTCAAATTGTTTATCCATACTAAAGCATGGGGAAATAAAGCAGTTTTTATAAGTCTTTTGAGATCTGAGCATTTCCCCAAATGGTTATTTGTCTTCAACAAATTGGTATGAGTTTTGCATGTACCTCTTGGATTGTTGTACTCCTATGATCATATTTTTGAACTAGATGTATGCACATTACAAAAGAAAGCAGTTATCAAAAATCAAAATAACAAACAAAATGCTGTAAGGACACATGGGTAAAAAAACCTATATGGAATAAATTGTTATTATTACAAAACCGTGATTATACAGTACATCTGCTGTAATTATGGAGATACTTTTCTGGACTTCATATCCACAACTGGCCCAAGACTATCATACAGTTGTGCTGGAGGAATTAGAAAATGTCTAGAAAAGACTCATTTTATCAGGTGTGGGTAAATAAAGAATGGATATTGATTCCACAGGTACAGGGGGCAATTCTGTACAAATCCCAACAACCTCAAAGTAAAAAAGAGCAAGAAATCTAAACAAACACAAGATTTTATACATAAGTGTAAATAATTAAGAATGAATGAAGAATGGCAAAATTCCACAAAATGACAACCAAACATGGGAACAAATAGTATTATGTTTAAAGCTGACGCAACAAAATGTAGCTGAAGTAGATGAAGTAAGCAGGACATTCTGTCTTGTCATTAGAGTTCCCATAAGCCGTAAACGGCTTGAAGGCACACAAAAACAACAAATTCCTGAGTAACGCCCAAGTTGGATCTTGTCAAATTTTACCATAAGTGAAATTTAAATGACAGGTTGGACGCACACTCCCCCAACCTTCTATAACTGTTGTTAATAGCACTTCTTTTTAGAAGGGTTTGGATGAATTATTAGCTAGATTTGGTGAGAGGTTTAATTATTTCAGTGTATTTAAACTTTAAAGTTGGAAAAGCAATTATTTATATTTTCTTAAGTTTCAACTGAACTCTGCTTTTGCACTTTCTTTCCTAACTTTCCTTAGTAGTCATTGCAAGTTTTCAATATTTTCTGCTATTAGTTTGTTATCATCTGCATATTTTAAATTGCTGGTGTTTTCTAATTTTCACATCTTCTTCCTCAGAGTTTACTACAGCTTTCTGTACAACATAGTCTGCATATGTGAAATATTGTATTTACTTGACTATAATGCTCACCTTTTTTGGTGAAATTATTTCGCCAAAATTAGGGTGTGCATTCGATTAGCATAATATGGTAATATGGTAATCTCAGTGCTGAGCCAAAGCAAAAGGGGAAGCTGCTACACCTGGAGCTCCTATTCGAGGGACATCTCTAATTTAAGTGCCATGGATCAATACTATGTAATCCTGGGATTTTTCATTTGGTGAGTCATCAGCATTCGTTGGTAGAGAAGGTTCAAGACCTTGATTTTATGTATTGTTGATTGTTTTTGTATAGGCATCTAATTGTGCCAGTGTTGTAAGCCGCCCTGAGTCCCTTCGGGTGAGGAAGGCGGGATATAAATATTGGAAATAAAATAAATAAATAAATAAATTGTAAAACTACAGCCCCCATTGACTTCTTAGCATTGGGTCAGGGCAGTTAAAGTGGAGTCATTAGCATAGATGCACCCCAAGGGTTTCTTTTTCTATGCTAAAAGCTTTGGTTTTTTTAAACACTTTTGTTTTTAAAGAAGGAATTCTAAGCAGGCAGCAACTGTAATGGATAAATTACAAAGAGTGCATATTTAGCTCCTGTGCATTACATTTGGCAGCAAATACTTCTTTTGGTTTCAGGGTTTTGAAAATTGGGGTCATATTAGATTTGATGGCAAACTGACTTGAGAAAATATGGGTGATAAAATGTAGTCTTGTCTGACCCGTCGGCTAATTGGAAATATTTCTGTTCTCTGAATTCTTCATATTGATGCCAGTAGTTCCATCATAATGTATATTACTGTAGGCAAAATGGGATGCAATTGCACCAGCCAGCGTGCATCCACCCAACACACGCAAGCTGATGCAGTTTAACCTGGAGTGCAGTGAGGGTGAAAACTAGGGCCATTCCCAGCTGTGCTGAACCAGCTTCAGTGTGGCTGAGATGTCAGGCCAGTGTCCAGCCACGGAGACATTTCAGGGCACACCTGTCTGGCTGAATTGTGGGCTGCGTTATTTGCCTGTGTAGTACCACCCTTAGACTGGATCTATATTGATCAGATAATGCAGTTCAAACTGCATTACATGGCAGTGTAGATCCAGCCAAAGGTATATATCACAGCAGCAGATTAAACTTAATAAAATTTACTCATTAGCATAGCTTGGATATTGCCAAGAATGCACTGAATTATTTTCATGCTGCCTTCCATTATTTTTTTCCAGTGCTAGTTTTCACCAAAGACAAAAAGCCTTGGGACTGATGATTTAATTTCTTTGGAGCACTTGCAAAACAGAGCTAGTATCATGTCGTGGTTTGAGCATTAGACTATGACCCTGGAGACCAGGGTTCAAACTCGATTTAGCTATAGAAACCTATTGGGTGATCTTGGGGAAGTCTAACTGTTGTGTGACTGTTGTGTTGAAAGAGAGCCAGGTACTTAAGTTGATTGACAGCAGGCATTGTCCCCTGTTAAGTGAGTTTCTGGGAAAGCTTTATTTGCCAGTGTGAGTTTCTGCCAGAGCCTGATCCCAGAAGGGCAGTTGGTTCTCGCAGAAGCAGAGGCAGCAGGAGGACATTTTTGCTCCCTGGCTTCAGGTAGGATTTGGCTAAGATTTTAAACTGAGTGTGGGCTTGGCTCCTGTGGTCAAAGTCTAACTGTTGTGTGACTGTTGTGTTGAAAGAGAGCCAGGTACTTAAGTTGATTGACAGCAGGCATTGTCCCCTGTTAATTGAGTTTCTGGGAAAGCTTTATTTGCCAGTGTGAGTTTCTGCCAGAGCCTGATCCCAGAAGGGCAGTTGGTTCTCGCAGAAGCAGAGGCAGCAGGAGGACATTTTTGCTCCCTGGCTTCAGGTAGGATTTGGCTAAGATTTGGCTAAGATTTTAAACTGAGTGTGGGCTTGGCTCCTGTGGTCAAAGTCTAACTGTTGTGTGACTGTTGTGTTGAAAGAGAGCCAGGTACTTAAGTTGATTGACAGCAGGCATTGTCCCCTGTTAATTGAGTTTCTGGGAAAAAGACACCTTTACTAACTATCCTTTGCAGTACATACAGGAAACAAAACAACATAAACAAATACACAAAGAGGTGGTTTGGGGCAGTCTGCACATAAAGTGCGTGCATATTACTTAACTGTACAAAGATCCCACTTGGCCACCACACTCACCAAGAGATGCAACAAAAGCAAAACATTCCCATCACATGCACCAGCTGCGGCATGTTCCGCTTTTTCACACAAAAAGTAGTCAACTACATCTGCTCCAAATGCAAACAGATGACTCTGATGGAGCAGAGGATCCAACAGCTCAAGCACCGTATTAAGACCCTTAAGGACATTCAGGCACTCGAGCTCTTCTTGGACACTGCACAACACGCTGCTGTAGATTTGCAGCCTGCATCACACCAACACCACCATGACCATGATCACGAACCTTATGGGGAGATCAACTCAAAGGTAGACAACCCTCAGGCTTGGAAGGAGGTCACCCATAGAAGGAGACACAGGACCAGGCAGCCTCCGCTGAACTCCTCTGCTCAGCTGGATTTACACAACAGATTTGATATTCTTACACCATCAACATACAATCAGGAAACACATCTTGTGGAGGACCACAGTTTCTTAGATACTACTCAGTGGGCCACCCTTGATCAATGCGCAGGGGATAGCCCTGACGGGGACAGTGCATCACCACATTCACACTTATGTAATCATGCAAATGCTCCATCCCCAATCGTAGACCAGGAGCAACAGGAACATCCTTGGGAGAGTAATGGGCTCTCGGATGTATCTCAATGGATTGTCATTGATGAATGCACTGGGGATGTTGAGGAGGACAACACTTTACACCTACATGATTCACTTCAACAGGAACACTCTTCAGGGGACATACACACTGTCTTGCACAAAAGGGACCCTGCCAATCCTCAAAGGAAACAGGTCTTGGTAGTAGGTGACTCCCTCCTTAGAGGAACGGAAGCCATCATTTCCAGACCGGATGGGATGGCTTGAGAAACATGCTGCCTCCCGGGGGCAAAAATACACCATATCACCCAGAGGCTCAGCAGGCTCCTAAAGCCCTATCACCCTCCCCACCTTATGTTGTTTCATGTAGGTACCAATGACACTGCTAGGCATACTTTTCAAAAGATCACAAATGATTTTCGAGCTCTGGGAACAAAGCTAAAACTGTATAATGTACATGTGATCTTTTCATCCCTCCTCCCCGTTGTAGGACATGGCTCTACAAGGGCCGGAAAAATAGTACAGGTCAATAACTGGCTCATTAAATGGTGTCAAGAGGAGCATTTTGGCTTCCTTGACCATGGTCTACTCTTCCAAGAGGATGGACTACTGGCAAGTGATGGGGTGCATCTCACACAAGTAGGAAAACATCCTTTTGCACACAGACTCACAAACCTCATCAGGCGCACTTTAAACTAGATCCACTGGGGGAGGGGAACAACAGTCTGGCGAGCACTATATTACCCACGACTACAGGGAACCGCCAAAAGGCTAAACGGAGGGCTGCACAAACACAGCAAGGACCAAGTTCAGAGAGCAGAATAATCCCAAATAAACAGCCCAAGGGGAGGTCCCAGGGGCTTACATGTCTTTACACTAATGCTCAGAGCATGGGAAATAAGCAAGATGAACTCCAACTCTTAGCACAGCAGCACACATACGATGTCATAGGCATCACTGAAACCTGGTGGGATGACTCCCATCACTGGAATTTAACCATTGAGGGCTATAACCTCTTTGACAGAAATAGAACAAAGGGGAGAGGAGGGGGAGGAGCTTTATATGTCAAAAACAGTTACGTTGCAGAAGAAATGCAAGACTGCAATCCGGGAAACCAGCTTGAAAGCATCTGGATAAGAATCAAGGGAACCGGGACTCAAAAAGACCTTGTTGTGGGTGTCTACTACAGACTTCCGAGTCAGGATGAAGGACTTGATTAAGCTTTCGGTCAACAGCTGACCAAACAGGCACAAAGAAGAGATATAGTAGTCATGGGCGATTTCAATTATCCCGATATCTGCTGGAAAACAAACTCGGCCAAGAGTTCAAAGTCCAACAAATTCCTTACTTGCCTTGCAGACAATTTTATGGTCCAGAAGGTAGAAGAGGCAACAAGGGGATCAGCAACTCTTGATCTAATCTTAACAAATGTGGAAGACCTGATCAATACAGTTGAAGTGGTTGGATCCTTAGGGGCAAGTGACCATGTGCTCCTGCAGTTTGCAATACAAAGGAATGCTGAAACTAAGACAAGTCAAACATGCATTCTGGACTTTAAGAGAGCTGACTTCCAAAAAATGAAGGAATTACTGAGCGGCATCCCATGGACGCTAATATTAAAAAACAAGGGAGTTAAGGATGGATGGGAGTTTTTCAAAAGTGAAATACTCAAGGCGCAAATGCAAACAGTGCCAACAAAGAAGAAAAATAAGACAAATGCAAAGAAGCCAGAATGGATGTCCAAAGAACTTCTAACTGAGCTAAAGCTCAAAAGTGACATGCACAAGAAGTGGAAAAGGGGAGAAATCACCAAAGAAGAATTCAAACGTATAGCCAACACCTGTAGGGAAAAGGTTCGCAAGGCTAAAGCGCAAAATGAGCTCAGGCTTGCCAGGGACATAAAAAACAACAAAAAAGGCTTTTTTGCTTACGTTGGTAGAAAAAGGAAGAAAAAGGAGGCGATAGGGCCACTGCAAGGAAAAGATGGGGTGATGGTGACAGGGGATAAGGAAAAAACAGAACTGCTTAATGCCTTCTTTGCCTCGGTCTTCTCACAAAAAGAAAGCCATCTTCAACCTCAGCAACATGGAATGGACGAAGGATTGGGGGAAATCCAACCCCAAATAGGGAAACAAGTTGTCCAGGAACACCTGGCCACTCTAAACGAATTCAAGTCGCCAGGGCTAGATCAGCTACATCCAAGAGTATTGAAGGAACTAGCGGAAGTTATTTCAGAACCACTGGCAATCATTTTGAGAGTTCTTGGAGAACCGGAGAAGTCCCAGCAGATTGGAGGAGGGCGAATGTGGTCCCTATCTTCAAGAAAGGAAAAAAGAACGACCCAAACAATTACCATCCGGTCAGCCTCACATCAATACCAGGCAAGATTCTGGAAAAGATCATTAAGGAAGTGGTCTGCAAACACTTAGAAACAAGTGCGGTCATTGCTAATAGTCAACACGGATTTACCAAAAACAAGTCATGCCAGACTAATCTGATCTCTTTTTTCGATAGAGTTACGGGTTGGGTCGATACAGGGAATGCCGTGGATGTAGCGTACCTGGATTTCAGTAAGGCCTTCGACAAAGTCCCCCACGACCTTCTGGCAAACAAACTAGTAAAATGTGGGCTAGACAAAACTACGGTTAGGTGGATCTGTAATTGGCTAAGCGAACAAACCCAAAGGGTGCTCACCAATGCGTCGTCTTCATCATGGAAAGAAGTGACAAGTGGAGTGCCGCAGGGCTCCGTCCTGGGCCCGGTTCTGTTCAACATCTTTATTAACGACTTAGACGAAGGGTTAGAAGGCACGATCATCAAGTTTGCAGATGACACCAAACTCGGAGGGATAGCTAACACTCCAGAAGACAGGAGCAAAATTCAAAACGATCTTGACAGACTAGAGAGATGGGCCGAAACTAACAAAATGAAGTTCAACAGGGACAAATGCAAGATACTTCACTTCGGCAGAAAAAATGGAAATCAAAGATACAGAATGGGGGACTCCTGGCTTGACAGCAGTGTGTGCGAAAAAGACCTTGGAGTCCTCGTGGACAACAAGTTAAACATGAGCCTACAATGTGATGCGGCAGCTAAAAAAGCCAATGGGATTTTGGCCTGCATCAATAGGGGAATAGCGTCTAGATCCAGGGAAGTCATGCTCACCCTCTATTCTGCCTTGGTCAGACCACACCTGGAATACTGTGTCCAATTTTGGGCACCGCAGATGAAGGGAGATGTTGACAAGCTGGAAAGCGTCCAGAGGAGGGCGACTAAAATGATTAAGGGTCTGGAGAACAAGCCCTATGAGGAGCGGCTTAAAGAGCTTGGCATGTTTAGCCTGCAGAAGAGAAGGCTGAGAGGAGACATGATAGCCATGTACAAATACGTGAGGGGAAGTCATAGGCAGGAGGGAGCAAGCTTGTTTTCTGCTGCCCTGCAGACTAGGACACGGAACAATGGCTTCAAACTACAGGAAAGGAGATTCCACCTGAACATCAGGAAGAACTTCCTCACTGTGAGGGCTGTTCGGCAGTGGAACTCTCTCCCCCAGACTGTGGTGGAGGCTCCTTCTTTGGAAGCTTTTAAGCAGAGGCTGGATGGCCATCTGTCGGGGGTGCTTTGAATGCGATTTCCTGCTTCTTAGCAGGGGGTTGGACTAGATGGCCCATGAAGTCTCTTCCAACTCTACTATTCTATGATTCTATGATTCTAAGTTGAAGGGCCCTTCCACACTGCCCTTTATCAATAATCTGGGATTAGATCCTGAGATAAAGGGGTAGTGTGGAAGGGCCCATGCTCTCTCAACCACGGAGTAAGAAAGAGGTAGGCCAAGAAAACCCCATGATAGGTTCTCCTTAAGGTTGCTATAAATCAGAAATAAGTTAGGGTACACAACAACGACATCTTACCAAATTACATCTGCCTCAAACTGATAACTTGGATCGCTTTTTTTGCACTTAAAATCCCAGTTTCTGTTTCTGAGGTCCCTTCCACACAACTGAATAAACCCCACATTATCTGCTTTGAATCGGGATATGTGGCAGCATGGACTCAGATATTCCAGTTCAAAGCAGATATTGTGGGCTATTCTTCCTTGATATTCTGGGTGATATGGCTGTATGGAAGGGCCCTGAGTTCAAGAACTTTCACTATTAGAAACGTCTCTCATTTTTCTGGAATGCCTGTTGTTTTTTTTAAAAAAAAAAGAATATACCTCTATAAATAATGCAAGACAAGAAAAACAATATTCTGATAAATATCTGTCTTTATGTAGTCCATATCTCAGGAGTTCTGCATGTTTTTCTTTTGTGTTATAAAGATGGCCTAGTCAGGGCTCTTTCACATAGCCATATATCCCAGAATATTAAGGCCGATAACCCAAAATGTCATCTTTGGACTGGATTATCTGAGTCCACAGTGCCATATAATCCTGTTCAATGTGGATTTTATACAGCTGTGTGGAAGGGGCCTCTGACTTCTGAAATATCAAAAATTAAAGCATTTCAAAATGATCAGTTTGCTTTCTTTCTCTCCTTCCTTCTTGCTAGACTTTTGTTTTCTTGAGCCTAGCTGAACTGAATGCCTCTTGCCAGTGCAGATCAATGATTTTTCATTTGCTGGATGTAGTACTGCTGTGTGCTTGACTTTTTCCACCATAGTTCTCAAGTCTAACAAAAAGAGATAAGGCATGATGGGGGGGGGGGGGGGGATGAACACAGTAGCTCGAAGAAAACATCTTGCAAAACAACAAGAACAGAATAAGATTATGGAAGTCTAAAACAATACAAGCAAAATAAAGAGTCTCCAGAGGCTCTGCGTTTTAAAAAAAACACACAGGGAAAGGTCTGAATCCTTCAGCAAAATTTGGATCTTTCTTGGACTGGAGCAGTGGGGAGTGTAATCCAGGATCACATTGCAGGATCTAGGATCATGTTCTTACAGTTCCAGGCTCAGGCGGATTGGGAAGGTGTAATGGCAATACCTTTCTGCCCCACAGCACCCTCATTCCTTCTGAAATGACAGAAAATATCCCCTTACCAGCACTGTCTGCCTTTTACTTCCTGATTTTCCATCATTCAGGAAGCAAAGCTTTGGAAGAAGGGAGGAGGCTCGCTCTCGCAACCTGCTTTGCTCTATCACCTTTTGGTGGTGGTAGGTGGGTGGCGCAGAGAGGATGGAAAACTGAGTTCATGCCCAGCCCTGCTGAACTGGTTTGCCACAGCTGAACTGTCAAGTTGGTGTTTCTTAGTGGAGGTGGCCTCAGTGCAGCTTGGAACTAACATTTTTCATGCCCTTTCTGAGTTGCATTATGCGCATGTGAGTGTGGGGAGTGGGGGTGGGGGGTGGGGCTGAGTTTAGGTACTGACAGTAGTACTCCTAGTAATATAGTTAAATTTGCTGTTGGGCATACTGGAGTTTTAGATTTACCTTTAACTTTTGCCCTGAATCAATGAGCAGAACTAGAAAATATGAGCGTCAGGAGAAGATTCAGTAACAGATCACTGGCCATGCTGATAATTTGTACACTAGTGATAGGGCTGATTAAAAGTTCTGATAGTTATTGGGGGGAAAAATCAGAAGTAGGGATGGGAAAACTATTTGAAAATATTTGAAAAATGCCCCCAAATATGATTCCTAAATGTTAAGATACCCTATAGGGGAGAAAACTAGACTGACAAGAATCTCAGCAGGTCAGGGCATATTCTGCACCAAATAATATTTCTCTGCATTGTTCTTTTCCTTTTTTTTTTGAGCAGAGATCCATGTGCAGTTTTGTGTAGAACAAAGTCCCGAACTGTGACTAGCCAATTTTAACCTCTGAATCTATCTAAGGGATTCAGGGAGCCCCTATCTGGATGCCATGCAGGCACAATCCAGCTTCCAGGATTGGGCCCATATTATCCAGCGTTATTTTCATGTAGTCTAATATCTGTAGTGCTGCATGATTCCCAGGCCTTAGATTCATTTCAGGATGTCAAAGGTTTGAGCTTTGGTTCCTCAATCCAGGAAGGCAGCAGAAACCGTATTCTTTATATTGTGGCAACATCAGAAGAATTACAGGTTTCCACATTGTGCACTTGCTGATTATATCCTTGGCATCTGCAAGGTTATTTTCAAGCAGTTTTGTAGGTTTTTAAAAAAAATCAGTGGCAATAGAAAACATTTATTTTGCAGACTTGTTATAACCTTAAAAGAACTTCATGTTGTGTTAAGGATTCTGACAAAAGATGTTCTTTTTGTGCTAAAGTTGTAGCAAGAAGATTGTCCTTGAATTCATCAACATTTTAATAGGTAGTATTAAAATATAAGTGGAACCTGGAAGCATGCTTTTATATGAAGATAGAGGTTGGTAGCAGAGGTCTCTGTGCTTTTGCCTTACTTTAAGACCTAGTTGGTGTGCTTGATGTGATTTCATTTTTCCTGGTCTATGTAGAGAAAATCTAAAGGACAGCCAAGAATCCACAAAGTACAAGGCCTAAATGCATCACAAATGAAATGGATTGCATCCAATGGTGGTTTTTTTCCTGGTAAAAAGCTACTTCTGTTCAGGCAGTTTGGTGGTTGACATCACCCAAAGCTGTCCCTGCAGATTCAGTTTCCCTCCGGCACAGAATGGGATGAGGCATGGGAAGATGAGGGCAGGGGAGAGGAAAGTTCAGGAAAACTGGGGCATCTTACTATCTGCTAGAGCAAACACTTACTGGATACAGCATACTATATATCTTTTAGGTTAGTGTGCATGTCAAACACAAGTCCCATTGGACATATCCAGCCCACCACATCATTTTATGTGCCCCACAAGGCTTTGAATGTTAGGGAAACATAGTTACATTTATACAGTCTTACAATTACAAACATCCCTTTGAAGGCAACCATAAAACGGATGTGGCCCTCAGTGAAAATTAGTTTGGCACTCCTGAGTTAATGCAATCATCCAGAGCTGAATTGGAATGAGCCTTTGTAATATTATATTATGTATGTAACCCAGAGCTGTAAGTGCTGGCTAGCAAGAGGGAACTTTGGCAGATTTATTCTATTGAAGAAATTGCCATTTACTTTGCTTATTCAAGGTCCACTGAGATTCAGAAAAACAGACTACTTATCCTAGAAAAATAATGAAAAAAGTTATTCAGAGATTTTCTGTAGTGTAAAGGTCAAACCAAAGGTGTAGCTGTGAGGCAGGAAGTGAATTATTAGAATTTCTATTTGGGGGCAATGCCCTCATGTTGTCCCCCTCTATAGCTAAAAACCCCTAGAAGTCATTGTTGCCTGGAAATATTTAACGTTTAGCAGCTACATGTTTTTGAAGAATGGTTAACACATTTTTGGACAGTTAAATAAGTAGTTGGTCTGCTTGTATTCTATAAATATCAGATATGTCTATGTGGCACAGCACTTGATTGTTGGAGTAATTAATTCCTTAAGGATGCCATGAACATCTTGTGCAACTCAAAACATTTCTTATTTTCTACTATATTTTCTGTTCCATTGCATGAGAAAAGGCTGAGCTAGCACCTTCATTTGTTAAGCATCTTGTACAAGGTAGCCAGAGTGATTCACTTTTATCTCTTATTGATTTCAGTGAGAGTTACTTTTTTGTTGGAACTGAGAGGACATAAAACACTCCACTTTCATTGGAATGTGAACTTTGTCAGGATATTGGAATGGATATCAAAAAGGCAAGAATCTAGCCTGGAAGTGGTGTGTGTTTTATTGCTAAGCTTAGAAATCATGTGCTGCCAAGGGGCTCTATATGATGATGTTAAACAGATGGTGATTGCTTGACTAGGCCCCCTTCCACACAGCTGAATAAAATCCCACATTATCTGTTTTGAACTGAAATATATGGCAGTGAGGACTCAGATATCCCAGTTCAAAGCAGATAGTGTGTGGTTTTCTGCCTTGATATCCTGGGTTATTCCTTACTTACTTAGGCGATCCCTTGTAGTTCGAGGACGATTGTCTTCCATCTCTGGTGTCTTGGGGATTTTTGGCTGATGGCTGAAGGGACCTATTCTTGATCTGCATGTTCTCCCGCAGTGAGGACATCAGTTTCCAGGTGGAAGGTGGTCTTGGTCAGGGTTAGCTTGACGCTCCTTCGTCTTGGCACGTTTCTCCCTGAAGCCCTCCATTTGTGCCTCTTCGAACTCCGCAGCACTGCTAGTCACAGCTGACCTCCAGTTAGAGCGCTCAAGGGCCAGGGCTTCCCAGTTCTCAGTGTCTATGCCACAGTTTTTAAGGTTGGCTTTAAGTCCATCTTTAAATCTCTTTTCCTGCCCACCAACATTCCGTTTCCCGTTCTTGAGTTTGGAGTAGAGTAGCTGCTTTGGGAGATGGTGATTGGGCATTCAGACAACGTGGCCAGTCCAGCGAAGTTGATGGCGTAGGAGCATCGCTTCAATGCTGGTGGTCTTTGCTTCTTCCAGCACGCTGACATTTGTCCGCCTGTCTTCCCAAGAGATTTGCAGGATTTTTCTGAGGCAACGCTGATGGAAACGCTCCAGGAGTTTGGTGTGATGTCTGTAGACTGTCCACGTTTCGCAGGTGTAGAGCAGGGTTGGGAGGACAATGGCTTTGTAAACAAGCACCTTGATATCTCTATGGATGTCCCGATCATCAAACACTCTCTGCTTCATACGGAAAAATGCTGCACTCGCAGAGCTCAGGCGGTGTTGTATTTCAGTGTCGATGTTGACTTTTATGGAGAGGTGGCTGCCAAGGTAGCGGAAATGGGTTATATGGGTCATATGGCTGTGTGGAAGGGCCCTAGAAAAAGCAGAAGGTTAGGTTCCTGACTGCTTATAGCATGCTTTCCAATATTTCTCAGATGAAAACTGAGCTCATCTTTACATTGACTCTTTATCCTGACTCCAATCTGGAGTGGAGAATGCTGGATTACCCTGGGATTTTGCTGACTGGCATTCCCCTGGGATGCTGCTGTAGATGCTGAAGGAAGTCATGGCTGTCTGTCCTGCTGAACTATTGAGTTGAGTGCAAAGTACTTTTGCATTTTGAATTCCGTTTGCAGAAATCTAAGCAAGCAGAGGAGAACTGTGAAAACTCAGAGGAGAAAAGCTGGGACTTTTTCAAAGCAGCCAGAAAGTGGGGTGACAGATTAATTGGGACTGTCTTTGACAAATCAGAACAGCCAGAGGCTACATTCTATTAAGCTGCCCAGTCAAAAGTCTTCATGTTGCCTGTCAGTTAACATCAGCAACTGAAAAGCTAAAAGTGATTTATTATAAAAGTTACAAACTCACAAATGATAATTCTACTAATAGGATTTGAAAGCATTATGTTGTGTTACTCCTTCCTCTTCATTACATGGTGTATGTGTGTGAGAGAAATTCAGATTGGCATAAAACTGGGAAAAAACTGCTCGGATTTTTGCCTCCTGAAAGTAAATTAAAACATAACTGGAAGTAATGTTAAAAAGTAAATTAAAACATATACCAGTTCTTTCTAGCATTGTTTCCTTAATTGGATTAATTTTGGATTGTAACTTTGTTACATCTTAATTTAAAAAAATCATATTTTAAAAGGTATGTGCAGTTAATTATCTTACCTTGACACTCAGATCTATACTACATCAAAACCTGGGTTTGTACACTCTTGTTTCCTTCTGTACCTAAGCCATGAGAACAATAACTTCAAGTAGCTCACTAGGTTAAGTCCCAACCAAAGTGTTTCAAATAAATGAGAAAGATGTTGTTTTTACATTAGAGTAGAGTCTCACTTATTCAACACTCACTTATCCAACATTCTGGATTATCCAACGCATTTTTGTAGTCGATGTTTTCAATAAATCATGATATTTTGGTGCTAAATTCGTAAATACAGTAATTACTACATAGCATTATTTCATATTGAACTATTTTTTCTGACAAATTTGTTGTATAACATGATATTTGGGTGCTTAATTTGTAAAATCATAACCTAATTTGATGTTTAATAGGCTTTTCCTTAATCCCTCCTTATTATCCAACATATTTGCTTATCCAACGTTCTGCCGGCCCGTTTATGTTGGATAAGTGAGACTCTACTGTAGTAGGAATTAGTGGTAAATAGAACAGTCTGCAGTTATTACTCTTTGTTAGACTGCTTTTGTTTCTCTTTGTATTTTTCTGTGTTAGATTGCATTTATTACTCTCTGTCTTTCTGCCCTTTACAGAAAAAATTGGCTAACAAGTTAAATATAGATATGGAACTTATGTCCCCCAGACACCTGCAGATAAGGAGGGAAAGTCATGCTAAAAGGTATAGGGAGGGGAAAAAAAATCCTTAAAAGGTGATGGGCTTTCTCCAGGGCCGGCCCTAGGTAATTTTCAAGTGTAAGCAAGCTGTATTTTTGCCCCACCCCCCATCATTCTCATGGAACACCTCCCAACAAAGGATTCCCCCAGGCAAGAATCAACCAGGTGTTGAAGCTGCAAGGTTTTTCAATGCTAATCACGGTGATTGATCACACTTACAACCAACAGATAAGAGTTCTTTTTCCCACCCTGGACCTTTCATATATAAATCTCCCTTGACTAGTTTCCAACAAACCTCACATCCTCTGAGGAGGCCTGCCATAGATGTGGGTGAAACATCAGGAGAGAATGCTTCTGGAGACATGGCCATACTGCTGAGAAAATTCACAGCAACCCAGTGATTCCAGCCACGAAAGCCTTAGACAATACAGAAATACTAGACAGCGCAATTCCGCATGCGGGAGAGTGAGCAAGTGAGAGAGAAGGAGCGAGCCAGTGAGCGAGCAGAGCTCCATGCCTGCTCTGTGCAATTAACCGAGAGAGCGCTGCGTGCAATGTGCACATGCGTGCGAAAGGCTTGCGAGCCTGGCGCCCTGAAGAGGTGGGGCTGCAGTGGTGGCAAGAGGGAGGGAGGCTGTGCATGTGCATACCCCTCTCTTTCCCTCTCCTCCAATGATGAGGCCCGGAGTTTTCTTGCTTGCCCGCGTGCGAGACCGCTGCAAGAGCAGGCTTCCCTTCCAACCCTTTGCTTAAAGCGGCAGGGAGTCGGATCAGGATGAAGAAACCGAGCTCTTTCTTACTGCCCCTTGGCCTTCCCTTTCCTTCCAGCCGCTTGCTATATTCCTGCAGAGACCGACTCAAGTGGCGCAAGATGAGCGCGCGAGCAGGCCTCCCCCTCACTCCTTGCTTCCCAGCCATGAGCGAGCGAGTGCGCGTGCTTACCTGTGGGTGCCAACACACATGGGAAGGGGGAAGGAGGAGAGGAGAGGGGGAGGAAGTGGAGCAACAGCACCTTTTCTCCGAGTGAGGATTTTTGAAAGAGGGAGAAAAAGAAGAAGAACATAGGGGGAAATGGCATGCATCTCTGACTGTTACATGTGCCTGGGAGGAGGAGGCGGCGGTGTGCCTAGAGAGGCCCCCCTCAGCGGAGAGGGGGGGGGGGAAAGAAAAAAAGACAAAAAAGTTGCTCATTCGGGCACCTGGATGCACCTCAACTGCGCCCCCTAGAGGATGGTGCCTTCCGCAACCATGTCATTTGCCTAATGGTTGAACCGCCCATGGCTGTCTCCACATAAGGAAAATTGTGAATCACTAGCTAGACACATGCATTAATATGAATGTATTATATGTCTAAAAATATTTAGTGGGAGTTGGCGTCTGTATCAGTTCATTTGCATCTAAAACAGTAAGGTCTTCTTTCCATTGAATGACAGATAGGAAACATTTCTCTTTTCAACGTTGGATTGTGGGTCTTTTAACAGTAAGAATATGAATTACGTTAGCCATCAGTTAACCTACAACTCTGAGCCTGGAGGCATTGACCAGGAGTGCTTTTGCACAATCAAAACTGTGCCCATTCCTGGAGAAGTCGGATATGGCCACAGTGGTACATGCTTTGGTTACATCCTGGTTGGACTTCTGTGATGTGCTATATGTGGGGCTGCCTTTGAAAAGTGCTCAGAAACATCAGTTGATCCAAAGAGCAGCAACCAGACTGCTAAGTGGGGCTGGCTACAGGGAGCATATACCTTCACTGTTACAACAGTTACTCTGGCTACCAACACAATACAAAGTGCTGGTTTTGACCTACAAACCTCTATATGGCTTCGGTCCAGGTTATCTGAAGAACCATATCTCTTTCTATAAACCTGGTAGACAGCTACAATCAACTGGGGGAGGGCCTTCTCTCTGTCCCACTCCCCGCTCAATTGCCTTTGTTGGGACCAGAAGAGAGGACCTTTTTGGTGGTTGCTCCCAGATGTGGAACTCTCTCCCAAGAGAGACCAGGATGGCCCTATCCGTGCTGGCCTTCTGCAAGCAGATCAAGACTTTCTTCTGCAGGCAGGCATTTGGAGAAGGATAAGGATCACATTGCTGGAGAGGCTGTGGGTGGGATTCTTTGGGGGAGGGGCGTGATTGTAAGTTTTAAAGGCTACTTTAATGGTATTTTAACCTAAATCGAAACAGTACTATTTAATTGGGTTTTTAAAAATGTACTCACTTGGTTTTAAACTGTGACCAAAGTGTTTGATTGTTAGCTGGGGTATAAATAAAGTAAATAAATAAAAAACCTCCAAGTTACATTAAGAGTACACCTGGAAATGATAAATATTATTCCAATACAAAATCAATACAATGTACTAGATCCAGCCAGAAACTAGAACCTCTTGACATGTTCACAACTGTATGCCAGAAGGGATCATTACTGTATTGCATTGCCAACATTTATTAATTTAAGATATTTGCAAGCCAGCAATTTTAGGACTACAAAGTATGCTGAAAATGCAGGATAGCCTGATAGAGACAGCGTGGGAGAAAGCAACATGAAATAATCTTATAGATTAGAACATTGGTCAAGATGTTTGATTGTCACTTTTGAGTCTACTGTGGAACTAGGTTGCTGCTACAAAAGAAATAAAGAAAAGAGAAGAGAAGAAACTTATTTCCCATTACAAAATCCACCATTCTTCAAATACTGTATAAGATATGTCAAGTTGTATTTTGGAATAAACTGTGGCATGAATATAATTTACAACTGTGACTTGGCGAGGCATGTGGAGATGCAGGGGAAAGTATCAAGGTCCTAAATATGAGCATCTTCTCGACACTAACAATGAAATTTGGTGTTAGTGAGTGACTAAATCGGAACATATTGGCCAGTGTTTCTTGTGAATCAGCTTTGCTCTTGAAACGGGATCTCCCTCTGCTGTGCCAGTTTAACTGTCAAGGTCAGCCAAAGAACACAAACATTTGGGCTCTCTCTTTCCATTTAATTAAGGGTCTGTATTTAATCCTGCTTTCTTTTCTGAATTCAATAAATGTAGCCAATTAA
Source organism: Anolis carolinensis (assembly GCF_035594765.1). Lineage (NCBI taxonomy): Eukaryota > Metazoa > Chordata > Lepidosauria > Squamata > Anolidae > Anolis > Anolis carolinensis. Next base: position 57,177,159 of record NC_085841.1, read on the forward strand.
TGTTTAATGTTTCCGCTATTATCATAGCAGGGCAATAGGCATATCTATCTCTAGCATTTAAAGGCCAATCTCCAGCAAAACTGAGAAGTAGCCTTCACTAAATTCAAAAGAGACCTCTTCACATGGCCCTGTTGGCCTGTGCTGTTTCACTGGCAGTTGCCAGTGAAAGGAAGACATGTGTGGTGGCTTGTGATGCCCCGCGCACATTCCCTCCTTCCCCCATCATACCCTGTCCATGTCCCCATCAGATGGGGAAATGAGCAGCAATGCACTGTAAGCTGCTCTGAGCCCACCTTTGTGGTGACATAGGATAGGATAGAAATATAGTAAATAAATAAATATAAATGGGGAAAAGGGGGAGAAAAGTGCTGGTAGCTCCATTGAAGCTACCAAAAAAACACTTTCCTTCCCATGGTGGTGGAGGAAGTGCCTTCTGGTGCCAACACCCCCCCCCCCCATTTTGGGAGGAATGTGGGTGAGGCCTGTTGAGTATTGTCTGATGACACTCGGCAGTCTCCATCCAGACCTGGCCAAAAGTGACAAAACAGGGATATTGTGAAGAGGTAATAGAATTGTTTTGCCAATGTATGGGCCTGTCTGTCTATTTAAAAAACATGGCCGTGCTGTGAATCCACACTTTCTGTCTCTTTGATGCACAGTGATTTGTAGTATCCTGGATTTTCTGGGTTCAATCTAACTTTGCCCTGCTTTAGGTGAAGTTGGGGGATACTCCAGAATGGGTACCCCATTTTGACATCAGTAGCCAGTGATGGCCAGTTGTAGGAAACAGTTGTAGGACTGGTGGGGAGCAACAGCGGTGACGTTGAAGATTACATGACAACCCAGAAGGGCTAATGTGGTGTGGCCTATCTGGACACCAGCCTTGGAGTCAGCATTTATGCTGCTTTGGGGAGATTTATGATCTCATCATACAGGACTAATTTTGGTGGCATATGCCGGTTAAGCACGGAGCCCGCTAGATCCCATCAAATGAGGCTGGGAGGACTCCATGGATGATCTAGGGTTGAGCTAGTGCATGCTCCACAGGGGCAACATGGGAGGCTTCCCATGTTGCCATAGGAAGGAATGGGGGAGAAGTTGCGTGTTCAACTCTTCCCTCATGGGATCAGCTCAATCAGGAGCTGGGCAATGGGGGGTGTGGGGCAACGGGTTCCCCATGCTCTCCCAACGCTGGTTGCCGGATTCACCACAACACAGCTACCCAGTGTAGATGGGGACAGGGTGACTTTTTGGACAAAGGCTCCTGCCCTGTAGTTTGCAAATGAACTATGAGAACTGGTTACACAGGCCCTGTTAAGTTAAATGATGGATTTTCTAATTCATAAAATACCCCCAATATGTAAATAATTTATAAGTGTATTCCCTAAGACTTTGATGCCACAGTTATGACAATAACTAATCAGATTCCAGAGGACTGTCTAGGTAAACTTTCTGGGATCTGTTTCAGATTATGGAGATTTATGTCATGAATAAGATACTTATGCTGATCCATTCCAACACATGTTAGTTTGAACCTTGTCCACCTTGCATGATAAAGCTTAGCAGAGGTGGTTTGATTTTATGGATTCGGGATATGTCAAGAAATACCTATGATCTTGAATGAAGAACTGGAGTACCATCCTCTTTAGAAAATTATTAATTTTAGTCCAAACTATCTAATCTATAATCAAAGTAATATACATTAAAAATGAAAGTCAGAAAAAAGAAATGAGAAAAAGGACATAACTATATCTAAAACATAATACTAAAACACTAAACACAAATTAACTAAAACACAATTGTGTTTTGGTGCACCCACTTCTGAAGAGGCTTTCCTGAGATTACAATAAATATTTTCTTTGGGATTAAGTATAGGTGTTCCTGTGGACTAGGCAGCTTTATATATTCTTAAATTATATATTCTTAAATCTGTGCTCATTTCAGTCTAGTTTAAGGCCACATTTGGTATAGAAACCGGCTTGGCCGTCCTGACTGATAACATAACTCCAGAGAAAAGACAGGGCCTGCTTCTTTGTTGAATTCTCTGGATCTTCCAGTAGATTTCAGTGCCATCAGTCATACTTATGTTAACCTAAGTCTTTTAATTAACCATTGCATTTTATTGGACTGGCTCTGTGAGAGGTGAGCAAGAGGCATGGTGCCTCAGTGATTCTACTTCACAATGACACTGAGGAGCTTACTTTCAGTCTCATGACTTTTTGGAGATGGGATGCGTCAGTAGGCAGTTACTGCAGCAATCTCTGACTAATCCATATGAATCTCTTATCCATTCCCTTCTTGTCAAGAACAGAGATTTGTATTCTAAGTTCTGTCAATTAGCCTATACCACCTTGGCTGTCATTAGAAGTTGCTATTCCATTGTCAGCTATTGATCAATTTCGTAAACACCTTCCCTCACTCCAACTCCTTCCATGGTTGTTATCTGTCACCAAGTCTTCAACTGGTGACTCTATGAATGAGAGATCTCCAAGTTGTCCTATGATCAACTACCCCACTCAGGTCTTCCAGACTCTGAGCAGGTGTGGTTTCTTTGATTGAATTCATAATTCAGTCTTCCTCTTAACTTATTTTCCTATTGCATTCTACTGTAAAATATTATTGTCTTTCAATCAAAGTCATTATAAAACTCTTCTCATTGTGTTTCAAATCCACTTTCCAATAATTACATAATTTGTGGTGAATGTTCTTGCAGTTAGTCCACCCATTAAAGAATAAAGCCATTATCACTATTTTCCACATTTGTAGTTCCTTACATTTAACAGCTGGTCAGATTACACTTTTTAATGCAGACATTACCATTGTTCTGATACTCGCTTTGGCTACAATTCTATATATCAACATGCCCAGGCAAGGTATAGGGACAGGCTTCACATAGACAGTTCTTAAATGTTTTCTGTAGCCAAGCATTGATTGAGTGCTAGTTTCAAATGAGAGAAAAACATATTTCCTATTGTGCTGGGTAATCAACTGCAATAAAAACTGTGAAAACCTTTCTGCCGTAATGTGTGCAGTTCCCACACTGGTACCAATACAGTAGAGTCTCACTAATCCAAGCCTCGCTTATCCAAGCCTCTGGATAATCCAAGCCATTTTTGTAGTCAATGTTTCCAATATATCGTGATATTTTGGTGCTAAATACATAAATATAGTAATTACAACATAACATTACTGCATATTGAACTACTTTTTCTGTCATATTTGTTGTCTAACATGAAGTTTTGGTGCTTAATTTGTAAAATCATAACCTAATTTGATGTTTAATAGGCTTTTCCTTGATCAGTCCTTATAATCCAAGATATTCGCTTATCCAAGCTTCTGCTGGCCCGTTTAGCTTGGATTAGTGAGACTCTACTGTATCTCAAATGCTATTTCATTGCTGACATGGGAGGTATTAACGTGTTCCAGGTAAGCAACATGATTTGGCACTTTTACACTTTGAGAACTCACCATAACCTTAGAAATGCCATCAGTGTTTCACTGGAATTTAGCTCACCTGCTTTGTATAAAATGGCTCACTGCCTGCACTGAAGAAATAGGTTCCCTTAGGCCTGATCCTCCTGTTGGGCAGAGTGAAGCAGCCATAATAGGAAGTAGGATTCTGGTGCAATGAAAAGGCTTAATTATTTAATTATTGGATGCAGACTTATTCATTGCTTTCCATGGGTCAGTATTAACCAAATTTGGATCCAACCCGATAGATCAATGTTTGTCAATCTGTTCTTCTCCAGATGTTTTGGGCTTCAGCTTCCACAATTCCTAACAGCTGGTAAGCTGGCTTGGGTTTGTGGGAGCGGAAGTCCGAAACACCTGGAGGAGCCAAGCTTGAGAAATACTGCGATAGATCAATAAGTAGATAGGCACTTGCAGAATTTTCTCCATCAGTTGCTGAAATATTTTGAGTGATATTGGGCATGATACATTTTGACCAAAGAAGGACACTCTTTGCTATTGTGCTTCAAATAGCAAAATATCTTGGTCTGGTACAGGATATCTTGCAGCAAAATTGAAAACAACTAACCTCCAGCAACTCTCCATATGGTCCCAAGTGCCCGTTTCTGCCAGAATTATTCACCCTACCAAGCACCTTAGTGGCAGATCCCTGTACAAATTGAGATGGTATTCTGTGTCAACTAACTGTTAAGTTTATTAATCTCTTTGAACCAAAGCTTCCCCCTGCTGGTCAGATGTTTCTAGGAGTTCTGCTGTGTGCTGCTCAGAATTTGTTTGTCCATGGAGTATAGCACAGTTGTGTCATTAAGGTTGGTGTTGGTGTCACCTAGTGTGGTAAAGAAAGGTAGACACTGGTGGCCAAAAGAACACACAGCCCTGGCTCTGGGAATTCAGCCTTTCTCACCACCCTGGGAAGCCCAACCAGTGGCCTGTTGCCGTCTTCCCCAGCACAAGTCCTATATATGCTACCAATGCTGTAAGAACCAGAGGAAAAAGCAAGGCATTACTCTCAAATGGAAATACCTGTCCTCACTTGCCATCATCCTAGCAAAAGGTTGCTCCACTCCAGCAGCTTTTGTTTGCCATGACCAGTGATTGTGCCTTCTCTTGGTGGCAAAGTCATTTAGGTATCACTCCCTCTGATGATGTTATCTAGTGTAGTCTGCACTCTACTCTCCTTCCAGTGATACCACTGGTATATCATGGAGACAGCCTGAAATCCCAAATTCTTCTTTGGTCTAGCTTTATGTACCACAGATTCATATAAGAAATGTTTACTTCACTGATTTACTCAACCAAGGTCAAAAAGGCTCCAGCAATTTCAACAATGACCAGAGCAGCTTGCTGTTTTCACCATCTGCTATCCAAACAATATCAGCACTTTTTTTCAGTCTGGATTCATTTTTTGCTGGTCACTGCTCAACTTTGACCTCTGTCTTGTCTCTCATTGCAGTTCCTTTACTTTGAAAAGGTAGGATCTTTTCTTTGCCATTTAGCTGTGCAAAGGCTGTTTTACAACCTATAAGCATATTTCTGATATCAATGCTTGGGTGTGTGGTGGATTTTTGAGCCATCAGTATCCTTACTATCTTTTGTGAAATGATCTTGAATTGACCTTCAGTCCTTGTGGGAGTGTTGTTTTAAAATGCATAGCTTTCCACTCTTTTTGAGAACAAACTTGGTGTCAGTCCTCCCACTATTTAATGACTTGCTAATTTGTATTCCCCAGTGTGGCGTCAGTGACTGGAATTCCATTAGTCAGTTTGTAAATGGCTGAAGGTGAGGCAGATGCTGGTACTGAGAAAACACTACTAGGGATTTTCCTGCAGTCACAACACCTGTTCATTTCCCCTAACTCTGTTGGCGCTGAACTTCTCTCTTTGAAATGCTATGAAGTCAGCACTCTGTATCAAACCATTGCCTCAGATTGAACTAGCTTCTCTGTGACAGCTGGCAGTTCTTCCTGGATTTAAGCTGATCATAAACTGGATGCAAAAGTCTCTGATCAGCAGCTGCGGTGCTGTCAAAACAAGTTGAAAACCCTTTATTATAACACGTACATACACACATGGGATAAAATAAAAACTGTTTCAGAAGCACAAATGGTTTATGGAGTGAAATAAAAATGTCTAAAGCTCAAAATGGACAACTCTCCAACATAGAGATAGTTTATTTTATTGTCCTCATCAGCAATGTGTTTGGGCATGTCTGGTTATATCTAACAGTGTCCATCTGCCCGCAAATTGGACATTATTTCTTGCTTTACCATTGCACTCACTCCTCCATTCTTGCTTTCAAAACCTGCTTCAGAATATGGCAGGACCTATTAAAACAGATTTTGGGGTACAGATAGGAGGAAAGAAGGGGAAATCCTGCCACACAAGCAGATTCCCACTCATTTCCTCAAGAAAAAAAACTTTCGGGCATGACTGTTTGGGTTTTCACTAAATGCTTACTTCACACTATTACTTGCTAATTTACCACTATATAAATAGGGTTTGTGAGGGGGTAAACAACATATGCAAATCTGATGTCTTATTTTCATAACTAAATTGTACTGTGTTTGAAGTGGCACTGGCAACTTGCCAAAACTCATCAAGAACACAGATCAGTAGTATTATCACCAATTCTGCCAGTGAAAGACAGAGAACCCCACAAAGAGAAAGGAAGATACTAAGACTTAATGAGTAATAGCACTGATCATGTAGATAGCCGAGATTTGGCTACCGATTTCATTTCGTAGACAACTTGTGTCTCACAAAGATTGGGAAGAATGTTTGGAAAGTCTGATCAAGCAAGGTTTAAACGAAATCCTTGTGGAGTTGGAAATGATAACTCAAAAATGTCCAAAGGTATGCTCTCAACACAAAAAATGTTCAGTCTTGAGGACTAACAGAGAGAATGCGCTCTGCAGAAAAACTGATAATATATTAATAGATATAAATAAAGACAGCTTCAAATATTTATACAAATGTTTATACAAACAAGATGAGCTTTCCAAAAATGATGTATTTATTTCAGGCTCTCCCAGGAATTCCTCCCATGGCAAAATTAAAGGAATGGGATAGGAAACTAAATTATTGGGTTGAAGGAGGGAAAAGACCAAGAGTAAGGAAAAAATTGATAATTGCAAAAGAAATGAAAGGGGGATGGGGCTGTCCATGCCTAGAGCTATATAGTGATGCCTTCCAAATTGAAAGAGCAATAGAATTACAAGTGACAAATAAAAAATGGGTGAGATTTGAAAAGGAAATGAATGGAGTTACTTGTGAAGAAATAATCTTTAGAAAATGGGATAAGAGAAATATAGATAAATTAATAGGACCAATGAAAGGAACAATGCAAGTGTGGACAAATGGCAAGGGAGAATAAGTAGCTTAAAATCTAAAATGTCAACAGTATGGATAATCAATAAGGATAAGGAATCAAATATGAATAGAAATATTCAAACATTGAAGGAAAAAGGAATAGAGAGACTAGAACAACTATATGACAGAGAGGGAACAGTAAGAGAAAATAAAATTAAACAATGGCTTGGAGAAGAAAATTGGTTACAGATAAGAGCAATCTGTGCATATTGCAAAATAAAAGAAAATATTAATATGGTTAAGAGAGAAGATAACGCCTTTGAAAAGATAATAAGAGAAAAGGGGGAAGGAAAGAAGGCACAGGCCAGCAAAATATATACAATGCTCATAGAGGCTGATGGATGTATAATACGGGATCTGAAAAGTATGTGGGAAACGGAGCTGCAAATCACAGAACAAGAGATGAGAAATATAGTAGAGACAATAGGGATGAAAAGGAATACCAGAGTACGAGAAATGAGGAGGAAAATATTGCACAAATGGTATCGTACACCCTGCCAATTAGCATACTACTATAAAAAGGGGAGTAGTCAGTGCTGGCATGGATGTCATCAGAAAGGGCGGTTTATGCACATGATGTGGGAATGTGAACATGTACAATATTTTTGGCAGACTATACAAAATGAGTCAAATCAAATACTAGGAAATGAGTGGGTCATAACAAAGGAAATAGCGGTATTAGGGAAAAGAGAGGAAATGGGAAATAAAAGGGAAATAAAAGAAGCAATAATTGAATGTGCACAAGCAGTAATAGTATTAGGGTGGAAAGATAAATCAAAATGGACAGTAAATAAATGGTACCAATATATGGTAGAGCAAATGGAATTTAAAATTATGAATGTGAAACTAAATGTTGTAAAAGCTAATGAAAATAGAACAAGAGAAATGGAAGAAAGATGGACAATGGTAAAGAACTATATCATGAATCAATCTGAAGATCAAGCCATAAGAAATAAGATACAAATGTTATATAGTATATAGGTTGGAAATGGATTAAGATAAAGATATAAAAATTGTCTCATAAAGAAACGAATATGTAAAAAGAAAACAATCCTCGTGTTGGTGGTGGGAATTGTAAATGTTTTGTATGTCTACGGTATGTATTTTTTGTGTTTTAAAAAATAAAAATTTATTAAAAAAACAAAAACAAGATGAGCTTGAGATTCTAGTGTAGGAAGTTAAATATGACTTTATGAGCATAAATATGACTTTATGAGCATAATGAAGAGATCTGGTGGAATGACTGAAATATTACCATTGAAGAATATAACATATTCAAAAAGAACAGATATGGAAGAAAAAGGGAGGGAGTAGAATTATATGCCAAGTTCAATCTCACTTGGACAGAAACCTATGAGGGCGATCAAAGTGGACCAGTTGAGAGCATTTCAGGATTGGAAGGAAGGAATGAAGGAACGAAGGAAGGAACGAAGGAAGAAAGAAATGCAATATTGTGTAGGAATTTATTATAGTTCACCAACCAAGAAGACATGGTGAAGGAAACTTTTCAGAAACAAGCCTAAAATGCATTAATTCATAGTTATATGTAACATCAATTACTTCTATATCTGCTGAGAAACTAACTCTGTTAAGCATAAGTTTGGCAAGAAATTCCTTATGTGCCTTGCAGGTAGAGTCGATTTTCAAAATGCAGAGGAAAGGGCAAAGAGATAGGCAATCTTGGACTTGATCCTAATCAATAAGGAGAAGTTGGTCACTGGATTCAAAGTAGTTGGTACTTCAAAGAGAGATAACTATAATGCTAGAATTCACAATTATGGGGCTGGACAAAGAAAAGTGTAGTCAAACATGTACCTTGAATTTTAGGAAAAATTATTTTAATAACTTGGGGAATTGTTAGATGGAACCCCATGACAAGACATACTAAAGAAAAAAAAAACTCAGCAAGGATAGTCAGGGCCATAGCCAGAAAAAATGGGGTGGGGGTGGGGGTGGGATTGAAAGGTTTTTTTAGTGAATCATGAAGCATAATTCCATCACGCAAAAATAATATAGAAATCAGGCTCCATCATAAACTTCAGTGGACACTCAAGACAGATAAACTTCAATGGACACTCATGGGGATTTGGTTAACCGGTTAAAATTCATAAGTAAACCAGTTTTTTTTTTAAAAAAAAACTGAACAATTTCGGGGGGGGGGGGGGAGTGAACACCTAACTTCCTCCCCCCTTGGCTATAGCCCTGAGGGTTGTATTTCTTGAAGAGTGAGTTGCAAAAAACACAATCACAAAAACCCTTCAAACATATGTATCCCAAACTTGCAGGAATAGTTTAAAGAGGTGTTTCTCAAACTGTACTCTTCCAGGTGTTTTGGTCTTCAGCTCCCAGTATTTGATGTCCCATGATGCATCTTCCAACTCTATGACTCCATGTTAACCTTTAAAATTTGACAGTCCAGATGACTTTGTTTTGCAGATTATGCTGGTGGTATTGTTCTCTACAGTAGCAGAATAACTTGGAAATGCACTCAGGATATCTAGTCCTTCAACCTCCAATAGCTCTCCCATTCAAGCACTCTAAAAAGACTTCTCCCCCTGCTGTTAGTTCCAAAGAACTGTCTTCTTCTACTCAGGGCCATTAACGAATAATCTTCCTAATGAAAGACATGGCTGGCAGCCATAACAATGTAATTTCTTCCTTGTGGGAAGTGCAAAATTGCATTTTAGAAGCCTACAATTTTGATAATTGTCCTAGTATTGTTCAAGATATTGCCATTATGCTCGCATAATGTTTTAAAACATTTCCTATATACATATTGGAATGCACCAGAACATCAGTGCCCAAGACAAACTGTAGAATCAAACAGGGCTGTGGCACTATTCACTACATCATCTAGAAACAATTTTTTTCTTTGCTTACTATTAAAATATTCAGAGTGATGTCCAATAAACTCCATTTAGAACAATACAAAACAATAACAATAATTTAAAGAGGCAAAAGATACATTCAATCATTTATAATTTAAAACAGGCCTGCACAACATGCGGACCCTCGCCCACATAAGCCTTGGTGTGGCCCACCATGTGTCGCCACCCTGGCCCCTGTACCCCATCGCCACCATTTGTGTGATAGGGTTGCCTTAAGTCTGAAACGACTTGTAGGCACACAACAACAACCCCAATTAATCATTAGTTCTACCTTAATTGGAAAGTGAGGTGGTAAAAACTTACCATATTTGCTGTCCCAAGATGCTTAGCCTAAGTGATTTTTGCCCCTTACTACTGAGAGTTGTGCAACTATATTTTAAACCAGTTATAACAGTGTAAGCCATAGCACATGTGCAAACTGGATAAAATCAATTGGATCCTGAAGGCACGCTTTGTCTTGTTTCACAGTGGTTCTAATCATGCCTCTGAAGGGAGGGCATTCTGTAGTTCATTTGTCATGGTAGTCAGCATGCGTGGCTTAGGGGCTTTGTGGAACCAGATGCTTCAAATGTGGAAAATACTTCAGAAAATCTGAGCTTTTCATTGGGTGATTTAATAGAGAAAAATATATTTAAGTCAGTTTCTCACTATGAGTGGGAAAGCAAAGAATAAATTCCAGAGCTGGGTGGCAAAGATGTATCTGAATACTGGAATACTGTGTACACCTGGAATACTGTGTCCAATTCTGTGCACCGCAATTGAAAGGAGATGTTGACAAGTTGAAGGTGTCCAGAGGAGGGAGACTAAAATGATCAACAGTCTGGAGAAAAAACCCTACAAGGAGTGGCTGAAAGAGCAGGGCATGTTTAGCCGGCAGAAAAGAAGGCTGAGAGGAGAGGTGATAGCCATGTATAAATATGTGAGGGGAAGTCATAGGGAGGAGGGAGCAAGCTTGTGTTCTGCTGCTCTGGAGACTAGGACGTGGAACAATGGCTTTAGACTCCAGGAAATGAGATTCCACCTGAACATCAGGAAGAACTTTCTCACAGTGAGGGCTGTTCGGCAGTGGAATCCTTTTTTGGAGGCTTTGAAGCAGAGGCTGGATGGCCATCTGTCGGGGGCGCTTTGAATGTGATTTCCTGCTTTTTGGCAGGGGGTTGGACTGGAATGCCCATCAGGTCTCTTCCAACTCTATGATTCTATGAAGTTGATTCATTCTGTGCATGAGGTAAAAAACAAGATTGTGTTCACTTTCCCACATGCTGAAACTGGCTGGGAAGACTCAATTCTTATTTTAACACTGACTGTAGGACAGTATTGCCCACTGCACTTGGGAGTAGCAGGCAAGTATAGGGGTACCAAATGGGCTGTATTACCATCCCAATTTTATCCTTCAATACCTAAGTGTGATCCCATACTTTCTAACATTTCACTGATGACAAGCAGAATGTGTGTGTTGTCAAAATGCAACAAGAAGACAAATATTACTGAGGAGAAACACACACAACTACTTTGAACATATGTATGTGTGTATCCACATACATAACTATAAACACATACAGACATTGATCAATATTGTATGCTGTATATGCACAGAGACATACCAGCAACATGATTGACAATACATATCACAGGCTCTCTCTTACAACCTCCCACAGCATATTTCCCTGATGGGATCCTGCAGCATATCTCTGTTCTTTGTTAGGCATATAAATGGAGAAATGCTTCTTCAAGTAGTAAGACTGCAAGGCCTTTAAATATTATCATCAGCACCTTAAGTTCAGTCTGGAAATGTATGCATCCAGTGGAGTGTTTTGTTTTTTAAAAAAAATCAGTGCTGCATGGTTTCTGTATGATGTTCCAATCAGCAGTTTGGCTGCTGTATTGTGCAGTAGCTGCAGTTTATAATGATGCAATCATTTATATCCCAGATATAAACTGTATTTCTGAAAGTCATAAGCAATAGCTGGCCATTTCCCTCTCCCACTCTATTTATCTGGACCCAGGGTCATTAGGACCAATAGGACTGGAATGAATAGAACATTAGATAAAATTAGTAAAAAGGTCAGAGATTCAAAAAATGACAGAAGATACTCTTAGAGATCATCTGGTCCAACATTCTGTTCAATTCTAAGCCTTCACAGGTGTATGTGCATATTCTGTCTGGCTTTTTGTTGAAAGCTGGAGAGAAGACCTGGCAAGCAATGGCAATACAAATTGTTTAATGTCTACCAAGGGGACTGAGACCAATTTCTCTTCTGAAATGTATGGCTTTTTAAAGCTGGGCAAAAACACACCTCAAAGCTCTAATTCAACTGTCTGGGGCCATGAACAGAAATATTCCACTTAGGGTGGGATGGTGAAAATTTATGACATCTTGTTCCAGGTATTTTTTGTAGTATTTCTACCTATCCTCTTGATATATTATTACTTTTATTATTTTTCTTTCTTTTCTTCCCTTTCCAGAAAAAGGGACAAAAATCATGATGCAAATTACAGCAAATGCATTCCTGTGAAATTTGTTTTACAAGCTCTAGAGGACTATCTGTCTTCTGGCTTTTTGAATATTTCAGATAAATGGTACCATTGCTATTATTATTTTTTAAAAAAATATATTTATTCTATTGTAACAGTATTTTATTTTACATTTTGCAATGAGAAAAAAACCCTTAAGTATAAATAATCTTTTTTTCTTATGGATGGTAAGAGCTGTTCAGCAGTGAAATATGTGGCCTTTGTTACCACACATAGTGTCTCCTTCTCTGGAGGTTTTTAAGCAGAGGCTGGATGGCCATCTGTCAGGAGTGCTTGATGGCATCTTCCTGCATGGTAGTATGGGGTTGGAGTGGCTGGCCCATGCAGTCTCTTCCAACTCTAGGATTATATTACTCTTAAATGTTTCTATTATTTGGATGGCCTCCACCCTCTGCACAGTTGCTCATCCCTATCCTACAGAGGCAAGGTGTTTGCTTAAGGATCAGAGAACCTCACAGCAAGAGTTCCTAAGCTTCTGAAGATCGGGGCCAACAACACACATAGAGACTTAGATTGTTCTTATTTCATAGAGATGTTAATTCCAGACTCTTTCATCCTTGCATGTAAAGATAAATAATTGCAGTAGGTATATAAGAAATATTCCTCCATAATATTATCCCTTATTCTAATGTGTCAAAGTACTGTGGAGGGATTATTATTCAGAGAATGACACATGAGACAATATTCTCCATTAGGAACTATAGCCACAACAATGCAGTTATAACAATATGTCTCCCAGTATGCTCTCCCACAAAAAGCCTTCTCTTATGGGACCCCATTGCCTGCCATGTTGCATCCTATTAGTAGAAAAGGACTGAACAAGTCATTTCTCCTCATCCTTCTCTCCAATGACATGCATACAAACCTCCGAGCAAGTGATTGAGACAAGTTACTCGCACATGCTCCAACTGGTTGCTACCACGGTTGAGCACTTACACAACAAACTCAGAGATATCAACCTTAAAGTCAACTCCATTATTGCAACCCAGACAGAAATAAAACAACAGAGACAGACCATCTGTGATCTAGCCCCGAAAAAACTCAACTGTAGAGAGTCTACTCTGCATTTGCATGAGGTAGCAAACTCAGTGGAGCTGGTGCTTTCTCCTAAGAAGGTCTGCTTAACAGTTTTTTGCTACAGAAGAAGGCTTCCTCCCTGGAACTCTACCTATCACTCCAAAAGACATCTATACCACCTACTTAATAGAGAAATGAATCAAATTGATCTCCACTCTGTAGAGATGCTCCCCTCTGATAAACATAATACAAGGGTGATATTAAGCTTCTCCTCGGACCACATACCTTTACTGCTGCTGCGCCTAAGATCTAAGCTTGCAGCAAAAGGCCTCTTTCCGAGTCGAGTATTTTACAACAACAGGATTCTCCCCTTAGTCTCCAGAGCCAAACACACTCAGCAGAGCTCGGGAAGCTTAAAGGGATACACTTATGGGATGCAAGACCTGCATCTGGGAAAAAACCCCAAGGAGCACCCTAGGGATACTAAATCACTCCATGAACCTGAGCGTGCAGATCTAATTACCCTGGACTACGAGATCCCAGGGAATTGTGCTGTGTTATCCAACTCCAGCATCTGTTCTGCCCCTCATAACACCTTCACAACAGCTTTAATAGAAGCCCCACACAAACCTTACGCCTCTAGTGGTATGGCAATCTGCAAAACAACTACTCCCTTAGTTGAGGTAAGCCTGGAAACAGGCTGTGCCAACCTGTGGGATCAAAGTCGGGACTACCCTAAGGAGCCTCCTTCAACTCTGTGTGGAGCCTCCCTGGTGAATGGAGAGCCATCTGAGAGTCCCGAGACAGGCCAGAGTACACCCTCAATGCCGAAGAGGGAGATTTTGGAGTCAGCTCCACATGGCTGCTTGTTTGGTGGTCTCTGCCCTCTTGATCTTGGGCCGACCTGCCCATGCCCGTGGTCTGGACGGAGAGCTCCTGGGACCACCGGACAGGAAAGGGATTGGCCCTCTCTACCTGAAGTGGAGGCATTAGATGTGACAGAGATCCTTGGATGGGTGTCTGTCTCTCCTTCAGTGCCCCCCCTTCCGTGAAAACCCCAATCGACGTCGCTGCCTCTCCTTATCAAAGAGGCAAGCACCAAAGTTGGCAGCTGACCTTGGCGAAACAGTCGGTGAGCTTCTGTCCTCTTCCCCAAACCCCAAGAAGCCTCGGCGCAGGCGTGTAGGCCATCCTAACCGGAGACGGAAATGCCGCCTTCATAGACGCCGGACTTCTGGTGAGAAAGGAGAACATACTATTTTACTAGCAGAGGGAGCTACTAGCGCCTTGCAGAATGCTGGTTTGGCAGCGACTGTAAAAGAGAGAGTGCCCTCCCAGTCTGCTGGAGTTAAGAACTCACCCCAACATACTCAAGGGACCCTGGACCTGACGTCCCTTGGACCATCCCTCTACCCACAATGCCGGCCGGGTGTTCTGATCTTTACACCTGCTCCTCATCACCCTGAGGGCTCCCCTTATGACCACTTATTAACTGGCCATGCCCCATCCCCTTTTCAGGGGGCCAGTCAAACACTGGGCATCTAGCTTTTGCTGGAGAACCCCCAAGAGAAGTAGGTCTGTGTATGAGAATTCCTACGATCTCTGGGAGGGGGAGGTATGACAGTAGGCTCAGGCCGAATATTAGAGGGAGGCTGAGTCAACGGAAGACTCGGCCCCCCTCTGACCTGTGGCCTATCCCCAAGTGCACCTCTGACAGGCTACCAGTTTCCTCCCTTCCTACTCTGGTGTTGGTGAACGCTAGGTCCATAAGGAATAAAACTGCTACCATCAGGGATTTTCTTTCTGACCAGGGAGCTGACCTAGTGTGTATCACAGAAACTTGGATCCACTTGGAGAAAGTAAGAATGATATAAAGCAAGGTCTAGACAAGAGTAGGGGAAGCCACAGTGAATATTAATGATGCGAAAAGTATAGACCGCAAAGGAGGAGATTGGAAGTTGACGAAACCCCTCACCCCCCCCCC
This sequence comes from Anolis carolinensis, assembly GCF_035594765.1. Classification (NCBI taxonomy): domain Eukaryota; kingdom Metazoa; phylum Chordata; class Lepidosauria; order Squamata; family Anolidae; genus Anolis; species Anolis carolinensis. The sequence continues at coordinate 57,192,422 of NC_085841.1, forward strand.
CCGGTTCCCCGTACCCCATTATCCCTGGAAACAGACACATAGTACAGAGTAGATAGACCCATAGAGTAGTTCTATCCTTTCCTACTTTCCTATCCCTATGATTGTTCCCCCACTTTTTAATGTATTTTTTTTTTTTGAAAAGAGGTTTCACAATAAAAATTTACTTGGAAAAGAAACTTGGATCCAAGAGGGGGACGAGATCCTACTCCAGGAAATAACATCTCCAGGTTATGTAATCACCAACCAGATGCGAACTGGGAAGCGGGGGGGTGGGGTGGCTATGCTCTCCCGAGAAAGCTTCTCTCTTAGGGCAGCTCCTGTACCGAACATCTCTGGCATCGAAAGTGTTGGTCTGGTGTGGGATTCTCCTGAGAGTATAGCCTTCCTGCTAGTGTACCGTGTGCCCAGCGCACCAGCAGACAGCCTACCCCAGCTGCTTGAGACGGTGTCGGAGTGGTCCCTAAGGTTTCCCAGACTCATTGTCTTGGGAGATTTCAACGTCCACGCTGATGCGGACTCTTGTTCATTAGCGGCTACAGACCTGGTGTCCACCATGGAGACACTAGGACTCTCACTTTGTAGTACTGGGCCTACGCATCAGGCGGGACACACACTAGATCTGATCTTCAGTGCAGGAATTCAAGTGACCCAAGTCTCTACTATAGAGGTTCCATGGTCTGATCACTGTGCCCTAAGAGTTCAGTTGGAGCATGCCTTCCCACCCAACAAGGACGCCGAGCTGATCTGGGCTTGCCCAAGGAATCCTATGGAACCCAGTAGGTTCCAGAATGCTCTGAGAGATCTGGAGCCAGTCACCGACTCGATCGATACACAGGTGGACTCATGGAACACCAGGCTATCCAATGCACCCCTAGACGCCCTCTCCAACCCCACCGAAACCGGTCTCCTTGGTTCACCGAGGAACTTCGACCGATGAAGCGAGAAAAGAGACGTCTAGAGAGCGTGTGGCGAGAACTCCGTGACGGAGTATCGAGATCAGCCTATAGGGCTTTCATGGAGTCCTATGAACATGCTATCATCGAAGCAAAGCGAGCATATTACGCCTCTCTGATAGCGTCTGCCAGCTCACGCCCAGCAAAATTGTTTAAAATTATTCGATCTTTAACAACGGTCCCTATTGTCCCAAAAAGTGATGATCAGGCCCTTTCAGCCGAGGCTTTTCAGAGCTATTTTACCGACAAGATCTTGCTACTACGCCGGGACCTCCCTGCCACAATTGACACAGTGAGAGAACTTGGGACGCCGTGGCCACTCGCTGGGCCCACCCTCGACCGGTTCATCCTGGTGGACGCAGAGGCTCTCGATAGGCTCATAGCTGCAGTTAGACTGACCACTTGCTCCCTCGATCCGTGTCCCTCATGGTTGGTGAAATCCTGCCTGGAGGGATTACGTGACCCGCTGCTGAAGATAATAAACAGCTCCCTTGAGCAAGGAGTCTTTCCAGAGGGATTAAAAGAGGCGGTGGTCTCTCCTCTGCTGAAAAAACCAGATTTAGATCGTTCGGTTCCCTCCAGCTACCGCCCAGTTTCAAATCTTTCATTTCTGGGCAAGGTGATTGAGAGGGCAGTAGTGGTGCAGCTGCAGCAGTTTCTAGATGACACAGCCGGACTGGATCCTTTCCAGTCTGGCTTCCGTGCGGGGCATGGGACAGAGACTGTATTGGTTTTCATCACAGATCATCTCCGATGCCAGCTTGACCAGGGCGGGTCGGTGCTGCTTGTGTTATTGGATCTCACAGCAGCATTTGACACAGTCGATCACAATCTTCTGATCCACCGCCTTGCCATTGCTGGAGTTAGGGGGACAGCTTTAAATTGGCTGGCCTCCTTTCTTCACAACCATGGACAGCGAGTGGAGAGGGGAGGCCTGGTCTCTGAGAGGTCCCCTCTACGTTGTGGGGTTCCTCAGGGGGCCATTCTCTCCCCTCTGTTGTTTAACATCTATATGCGACCACTTGCTCAGCTGGTCCGAGATTTCGGGCTCGAGTGTTATCAATACGCTGACGACACTCAGCTTGTGTTAAAGATGGAGGGCCGACCGGAGTCTGTACCCAACAGTTTTCATCAGTGCCTCGAGGCCATTATTGGATGGTTGCGTTCCAGTAGGTTGAGGGTGAATCCAGCAAAGACGGAGATCCTATGGCTGGGCCGACCAGGCAGTGGGGATATCCAGTTGCCAACCCTGGATGGCGAAGTGCTACGCCCGTCTTTACTGGTAAAGAGTCTGGGAGTCCTCTTGGAGCCTTCATTGACGATGGAGGCCCAGGTCTCCGCTGTTACCAAAACTGCCTTTTTTCATCTTCGGCAGGCTAGACGGCTAGCCCCCTATCTGTCTAGGGACAACCTGGCTACGGTGATCCAGGCCACAGTCATCTCGAGACTGGATTACTGTAATGCCCTCTACATTGGCCTTCCTGTGTCGGTGATCCGGAAGCTCAAATTGGTGCAAAATGCAGCTGCCCGGCTCCTTGCGGGAGTCCCGATAAGATGCCACATAACACCAATCTTACGGCAGCTGCACTGGTTACCAATTGAGCACCGGATCACTTTCAAAGTGATGGTGCTTACCTTCAAGGCCTTACATGATCTAGGGCCGATGTACCTGAGGGACCGCCTCACTCCCTACAAACCCCAGAGATCCCTCCGTTCTGAGGACCAAGACCTGTTGGAAGTCCCCAGTTTTAAGACCTTGCATCTAACAACAACCAGACGCAGAGCCTTTTCAGTAGTGGCGCCATCTCTTTGGAACACCTTGCCACCTGAAGTTCATGCCTTGCGGGACTTGTTGGCCTTCCGTAGGGGATGTAAGACACACCTGTTTCGACAGGCTTTTGAGTTCCGTTGTTGATGTTTTAAAAGGTGCTTTTAGGATGTTTTTTAAGATATTTTTTAAGATGTTTTTTAAAGATGTTTTTAAGATGTTTTTAAATTGTTGATTTTAGCCAGTTCTTGTAAGCCGCTCCGAGCCCTAGGGGAGTGGGGGCATATAAGTTTGAAAAATAAATAAATAAATAAATAAATATTTTTCCATTGTGGGAGATCAATGCTTTAAAGGGTGGGATAAGGAGAAGGCATTTTAGTTGTTTTTATAGTTCAATTACCATAATAGTGCATTCATGTCATTATCTTCAGGTAATCTTGTAACTTGAAGAGGATACCACTCCCATTTTTGTTTACCTGCAAAACTCACATGTTTCACCACAGACTAGAGTTTTGGTAACACTGTGGAATATTTGATACTAAGAGAACATTTGGGAAAATTCCTGACTTGTCTTATTATTCTTCCCAATAAGATTTTCCGACTGCCGAAAACCCCATTCTTCAACCTGGGAATGAATAATTACAAATATTCTTTCAATTCCTTATTCTCCCCAAGTAATTCAAAGAGACATAAAAAGGTATTCATAGTATGCTAAAATGTTCTAGAAACTATTTGGATTAAGGGTGGTAGACAAAGGATTTAAAGAAAGAGAGATTACTGGATCAATTGAAGGATAAATAGTTAATTTTTATTGTCATTCTAATCCCATGGGGAAGCATTTATGAAAATTTCTGCCCTCATGTGCCAAGATCACTTTAGCATATTGGATAATATCATATATCACATCACGTCCTATTCCCATTTTGAGGAATGCGATGTTAGGGATGTAATTGGTCCCTGGCTACCATGCAAGTGCCCACCTCTGCTGTCTGTTCATCACTTCCCTTTTTCCTACCCTGCAGATATTATTTTGAAGGTACTTTCAGTTACAAGGTCATCAGAACTCATATCAAGCCTGTTTATTTCCTATTTATTTGGGAATGCTTTTAATATTTTCTGCAAATGTTGGGAATGTCTAGTCCACCAAATGTTAATAGACTAATTCCTTACCATTGGCAACTGGTAATGAGAAACAGTTCTGTGCCAGTGAGCAGATGCCAGGTAAAAGAAGCTTTTAACCAAGTTATATGTCAAGGTTCTAATTACGTTTTCATGTCACATTTCAAAATATACTTAGGGCATGGAATTACTTACACATGACTGAAAGCAGCCACATGCTATCCCATTACTACATGAATTATTTAGTTTTATTTGTTTATTTTGATCATATGTCACAAAGCTGCTTAAGAGAATTATTAAAAATATAAAATAGGTAAAGGGAATACATACTACTTTTTAAAAAAATGTTAAAAGTAGAATTTAAAACAACCCTAACAAGAGCTAAACATCCATATTACAAGAAGAGAGCAGTAGTTAAAGAACAAAGACTGATTAATAAATCAGGAGTGGAACATATTTATGAGTGTTGCAGAGAGGTTAATAAAATTTGCAGATCTGAAACTACTTACTTTGGAACATATTCCATTTAATGATGATGATGATGATGATGATAACAACAGCATGTTTTATTTGTTACTTGCCTCTTCTACAGGCTTGAGATGGGGCACAACAAAATCAAAACTATGAACATAAAATATATACAATAAAGCACATAGATAACAACATGCTATTATAAAAACATACACCCAACACAGGGTACAAAAATCAACATATGGCAACAATAGAACATATGCAGATGGGATCTTATTTCTATTTTTGGCACTATTTTTGGCATGAATAGTAATATATTGGAAAAATGAAAAGAAAACAACCTCAAACTATAGAAATTGTAAATCCAATTAATAAGGATTAAAAAATTCAGGATACCTAATATAAATAAAACAACAATACAATCTATGCCATCAGAATTATTTTTTTTATTTATGAGGTATGCCAGATTTAGAGATACCATAAATAGAGAATTTGATGCAAAATCAACAATTATCATTACTATTATCATATTTATTTGTGTGCCGTTTTTGCTCTTAATACAAACTCAAGGTGGCAGTGCTAAAAACCATACAATATTTTCTTCTAAAGACTGTACACACTAACATTTAATTAAGCCAAACATTATTTAAAAATAAACAGTTAAAACCATTACAATCATTAAAAATATTTGAAATACATAAAACACAGCACCCTCCCCATCTCAATCTTAAAAACTTTCTTCTTTAAAAGCCTGTCTGAGAAGAAAGGTTTTAGCCTGCCACTGGAAGGACAGCAAGGAGGGGGTCATTCTGGCTTCTCTGGGCAGGGAGTTCCAGAAATGAAGGGCATCCACCGAGAGAGAAGGCCCCTTCTCACGTCCCAACAAACTGGCAGCCAGTGGAGCTATTGCAACAGTTGAGTTGTATGCTTCTAGTAGCCAGCCCTGTGGTTGACAACCTAGTTGCAGCTCTTTGAAGCAGCCAAATGTTGTGAACACTCTTCAGAGGCAGCATCACGTAGAGTGTGTTACAGTAAGATGTAACTGAGGCATATAACTGAGGCCCTCCTGAACAACTGTAGACACTTGTGCCTTTTGGTTCAATTCTGAGTCCAGGAGTCCCCCCATACTGTGTATCTGTGTCTTAAGGGGGAGTGTAACCCCATCCAACACAGGCTGGAACCCTATTCCATGATCTGCTTTCCAACTGATCAAAAGTATCTCTGTCTTGTCTGGATTAAATTTCAGTTTGTTTGCCCCCATCCAGTCCATTACATATGACAAAGACTGGTTTAGGACCAGGACAACTTTCTTGGCTTTGGGTGGAAAACAGTATCCAAGATGGATGTCATCTGCATATAGATGGCTCCATACTCCAAAACTCCAGATGACCTCTCCCAGTAGTTTCATACATACAGTAGAGTCTCATTTATCCAACCTTTGCTTATCCAACATTCTGTATTATCAAACGCAGTTTGCCTCCCTCCTGAATTCACAGCTGTTTCTCTAGGCAGCAATGTACAGTGGGCCAATACGCCCAACAACAACAACACAAGTACAGCCACACTCCCAAACAAGTGGCAGTCTTGTTGTAAAACATGATATTTTGGTGCTTAATTTGTAAAATCATAACATAATTTGACATTTAATAGGCTTTTCCTTAATCCCTCCTTATTATCCAACATTTTTGCTTATTCAGTGTTCTGCCGGCCTATTTATGTTGGATAAGTGAGACTCTACTGTATTTTAAACAGCATGGGGCGGGGGAGTAGAGCCCCATAGGAGAATGTCTAGGGGTTTAAGGGGAGTCCCCCAGCACTATCTTCTGGATTTGACCTCCAGGAAAGAATAGACAACTGTCAAAACAGTGCCTCAAAGTCAGTGAGGTGGCCCAGAGGGATACCATGGTGAATGATAAGCTGCCAAGATGTCCATGAGAACTAACAGGGACATCTAGCTGTGTCTGTCCCATAATCAGATTAAAATGGATCTAGATAATCTGTTTTATCCAGAAATCTCTGGAGTTGGAAGGCAGGCAATTAAGAGACATGAGAACCTGTATGTAACTATCAAAATTGGACATGCGCCAAAGATGAACAGTTGGAGAAGAATTAGAACTTTCTTTGACATTCTTATCACTCAAAAGACTAGTCACAATTTTGAATAAAAAATGCTCTATCTCTTTGTCAGTGGGAGAAAAGATCAAAGAAGATGTATTCAAAATTCCAGGCACATATTCATTTTCTGGATAATGGTTACGTAGTACTGCAAGTTCATTTCATTTCACATCCCTATAAATTTTTGGAGTTTTAGTTCCAAAGGTCAAGAAGAAAGTATCTGTAATCTTTGGTTACACTACAGTATATATTTAGTTTGCAATCTCTCATAACTTGACAAATATCCAAATTGTGTATTAAATTTGAATATTTAATTATTTAATTCCTTATTCATTTATGCATTAAATGTATACCCTGGTTTTCTCCTACCATACAACTCAAGATAGCAAATTAGTAGCAGATTGTAATGTGTATTCCATATGAAAGCTTTTTAGTGGCTTAATTTAGGATTTGAAAAACGAATACAGTAAACTGTTTTCTTATAGATTGTTTTTATGTTCTGAATATTATGAATAGGTTTTATCAATCTATATTGTACATCCAGCCATTGTCAAGAATGTGAATCTTTACTCTCCCAATGGAAAACAGAGATAACCTGAATTTTACCTGCTCTCTGTGCAAGGACCAGTTTTATTGCCTTTAATGGGATTATAAGTCAATTCAAGTATATTGGAAGAGTTGTGAAGGCAGCAACTGTAACCTATCTCTTTCATTTGATTAAATTCATACATTCAAGGATCTTGTTCTCAATTGAGAAGGTGCATTTGCTTCAACATTTTAATGTCCTGTGCTTTATTTAATTTATTATCACACTTTCAGTTCTATATGGTTTATTGCCACTAAGGCGTAGTGGAATAGTTCTCTAGTCAATGGAAATTTGATGTCTTTAAATCCCACCAATGTTTTCAAGAAGCCATGAAACTCAATATAACAAATTACAGTGCTGTATCTCAAAGGCAAGACATGAACATTCTCTTAAAGCTGTCTTTTCCCACATAATTTGTCGTAGTTGTTTCTGCATATGCCATCACTAGCTAATTAATTGTCACTAGTTTTAGTTTCAATATGTCTGAAAAAAATATTTAGAAGAACGAACAATGTGCGCTACTGAGTTGCTGTGAGTTTTAATGTGCGCTACATTATGTATAATTAATTCTGCCATTCTGAGAGCAATCATGACTAGTGTGAAGAGGTTCACAGCTATTGTAGGGAGTAATCAGTGCTTGGGGCACCTGCCTCCTGAGCATACAAGGGAACAGGAAGCTATTGCATTGCCACAATAGGACCCAGCAAGACACTCTCAGATTTTGAATAGTGGTTTTGTTCTGTCTCTAGAAGTATTTTCATACCCACTACATATGCAGCAAGTTTGACCATAGATGCCAAACTGCAATCACCATCTGAACAACGAAGAAAAGAAAATTCATTCTTATACCTAAAATATAGAGAACTTTATACAGTAAAATGTATAATTTTAATTATGTATAGCCATTGTGTTCACTTGATCATGGAATATTATTTTATTTTGGCTTGCTTCTAGAAGAGTAATTTATATTAAATTTTACTGTAGAAATTTAGACACTGAACTAACCTACAAAGGGTGATTGATTTGCAACACTTAGTTCAATGGTCATACCAGAAACTGATTCCCACTTTTTACCCACAGTCAATATTAAAAGATAAAAAGAATAAGTTTTGTTCCTGTAAATGACAGTCATATTTCATTTAATTTTGTTTTCCTATTTCCCAAAATTAAATACTGAAATGGGGGGGGGGGGCTACACCCAATTTAGGAGCCCTTGATGGCGCAGCTGATTAAACTGCTGAGCTGCTGAACTTGCTGACTGAAAGGTCGGCGGTTCAAATCCAGGAAGAGGAGTGAGCTCCTCCTGCTAGTCCCAGATTCTACCAACCTAGCCGTTCGAAAACATGCAAATGTGAGTAAATCAATAGGTACCGCTTAAGCTAGAAGGCAACGGCACTCCATACAATCATGCCAGCCACATGATCTTGGAGGAGTCTACAGACAACGCTGGCTCTTCAGCTTAGAAATGGAGATGAGCACTACCCCCCAGAGTCGGACACGACTAGACTTAATGTCAGGGGTTCACCTTTATACCCAATTTAGTGACCATATCTGTTGGTCATGTTCTTTTTGTGAATTTTTGGAATGGCTTAATTGATTCTAGTGTGTTGGTTTATGGGGAAAAATGAAAACAAAGGTCTGGAAAATGTCAAGTTAGTGAAACTGATATGCAATATACTTGGAGAATCATTCAATCAGATTTTTTCCCTGGGTGGCCAGTATTAAAAACGACTTGAGTCAACTACTTACAGTGCCTTGACTATTCCACAATTTGTTGCTGTGCTACAACCTGCAGTTGGAATGAATCAAATTGACATTGTAACCACTTAATGTAACCAGGGCTCTTAACACTGTAAAAGTACAAAATATTTTGCCAAAACAAGCTGACAAAGTGCGATGTATACTTCTGCAAGGCACCTTTTCTCAGTCATCATGATAATGACACACGTCTGCCACATGGGAACAAGGGATTAACCAAGGAACATTTTACAGCAGTATAGACCCCCGATATAGTGATCAATATAGAGCTGTGATCTTAGCAGGAGTATTGGTTGAGTAGTAGGATGATGTAGTTCTCCACTTCACCCACTGGCCATTTACAGATTATGATCTGTGTGCATGTACCCTCAAGGCATCTGCCAATATATGGTGATCCCATGAATTTGATAGGGTTTACTTAGGCATGGAACATTCAGAGGTGATTTGGCATTTTCTGCCTCTCAAATATAGCTAATTGATGTTGTGTGTCTTCATGTCATTTCTGAGTTATGGCGAATATAAGGTGTTTTTGGGCAAGTTCTTTTGGGTAAGAGAGAGTCTGATTTGCTCAAGACAATCCAGTGAGTTTTCGTGGCTGAGTGAGGATTTAAACCCTGGTGTCCAGAGCCATAGACTAATGCTTAAACAGCTATAGCAAGCTGTCTTGGCAAGCCTGTAGCACCTCATATTCTTTGAAGAGAGAAGTTAGGAATATCATGAAAGAGTAGACTATGGGGCAAAGGATATAAGGCCAGTTTGTTAAAGTATTAGATAGGAGCAGGATGAGATGAGTTAGTTAAGCAGAAACAGGGGAAAGGCCAGTTAGGAAGAGGGGGATTTGAATAAGGTTGTAGGAACTGGAGACACAAAGAGAGTTCGAGGAGTTAATATTTAACTTACATATTATATCTATATCTATATCTATATGTCAGTGTTTTTATGTATGTATGTACGTATGTATGTATCTGGGTATGTATGTGGCAGCTTTCTGATTGGCTGTCACTTCCACAGGACACTGTGACCACCAGGAATGACAGACCTGGCCCAACTTGGCACACATAACCCCCATGAACCAATTTACGTTCTGGTGCTGTTTGGGGGAGGAGAGACCATGGATGATGGGGTCTGTAGTACTTTCAATCACTTCTATGATTCTATGATTCCACTCCCACAGACCACTGTTACTCTAACTAATGATGGAGCAAGGCCAAACTTGGCGCACATACCCCCATGACCCACTCTACATCCTGGTGCGGTTTGGGGGAATATGGACGAAGGATGATGGGACTTTCAGTACTTTCACTCACTTCCTGAGACCACTGCAACTGCCACAAATGACTGATAAAAACCAAACTTGGCACCCAGAGCACCCATGACCCATTCTACACCCTGGTGCAGTTTGGAGGAGGATGAACCATGGACGATGGGACTTGCAATACCTTCACTCACTTCCTAAGACCACTGCGACTCCCACCAATGACGAATCACTACCAAACTTGGCACACAGAACCCCCATGACCCACTCTACACCCTGGTGTGGTTTGGAAGACTTTGGAACATGGATGATGGGACTTCCAGTATCTTCACTCACTTCCTAAGACCACTGTGACTCACAGCAATGACTGAACAAAATTGGCACACAGAGCACCCATGGCCCACTCTGTGTGCTGGTGTGGGTTGGAGGACAATGGACCATGGACGATGGGACTTCCAATTACCTTCACTCACTTACTGAGAGCACTGCGACTCCCACTAATGACTGATCAAGACCAAACTTAGCACATAGAGCCCCCATGACCTATTTTACATCCTGGCACTGTTTGGAGGGAGATGGATCATGGACGATGGGATTTGCATATGGGAGTTGTAGTTCACCCGCACGCTGAGCCCAGCTGACATTGGATTTAGATTACAATTGGAACAAGAGCAAACAATGCCTTTCTCAAATGATCCGGGTACTGCCGGGTCCCCAAGCTAGTAATATAATAAATGCTGATTATTTTATTTTCTCCAACTGTTTTTGTTTATTTCCATTTAAGAATCAATAATGAAAACTGTTCACATTTTACTGCATTGAATCCAATGATCAGCAAAATCATTAGACTAGTATAGAAGACTCCTTGAAGCTCAGATATGAGATCTGAGGGACCTTGTGGATAAGAGGTAAGAGCTGTGACAAAAAGCTAAGTCTTGGAGCTGCAGGCCAAGTTGGAAAAAGGGCCTACCTTGTCATATGTAAGGGTATCTTAAGAAAATAATACTCAGAGGTTGTTTGCCATTTGTCTTCCTCAGAAGTATAGCCTATCATATCTGGTATTCGTTGGCAGTTTCCTCTCAAACCGACGCCCCCCCCCAAAAACTACTCAGTGACCCAAGGCATCTGTCCATGTTCTGGTTACAACTCCTCTATTTCTCCATCTTCTCTTGTAATTTCCTGGGTGTTTCCCAGGGTTTATTTAATCTAAGGCTCACTCACAGCCTTATGGTGTACACGACAGCGTCCTTCACATCTAATGGTGTGACTGAGACTTTTCCCCCCAGAAAACCCAAATAAAATTTGGCAATGATAGGAAAAGTGCCATCATAGAGTTTTCTAGTAAGAATGAGTAAGAACTCGTTCTGAACATCAAGGTTTTTATAAAAACACTCAGATGACAGAAAAAGTGCAGTGTTTCTAAGAATGAGAAAACAAGCACACCTTTTGAGGAAAACATGAAAGTGTTATCTGACAGGCTGAAAGGTTTGACAGTGTACTGTAGATGCAGGCAAAATAGATGAAATGGAGCTGCATCGTGAAATTTTAATGATCAGTACTTGTGAAGAGCTTCAAGAATTAGAGCAGAACAGAAAGAAAGAAAGAAAGAAAGTTCATTTAGTCTTTTTTCCTTGCAGACGTGCTATAAAATATAATAGGTATTTTAGGGGAAAAAAACAATGATAGTGCTTCCAGTTCAATGCATCCTGCAGGTTAATAAATACCTTTGAGCAATAAACGCTCAGCATTCTGGGGTAGTTTTTGAATGGTTCAAGAACACATTTACAGGACATGCCTTTGCATGTCTACTGATAAATATTGCATATACTCATGTATAAGTTGATCTCATGTATAAATTGAGAGCATGGTGGGGGGCAAAATTATGGATTTTGGTATGACCCATGGGTAAGTTAAAATTCATTTTACTGAAAGGGGAAAGCAGCAGCCCTGTCTCAGGATACTAGCTGCTACTTGCTGCCACTATTTTCCTGCTCAAGTGTTAAAAAAAGGCCTTTTATCACTCTACTCGGAGAAAAAGTAGACATATCCTTCTCCAACTAAAGTGGCAAAAGGTGAGAGCTCATCCAAGAGAATCTAAAAGAAACACCAACCCTTCTAGTCTGTTGGTGCTCCTTTCCCACCTAGGCATTAAAAGAAGCCAGAAGTGATAAAATGGCAAGGAGAATAGAGGAGGTTAATGCTTCATTTAGGGTCTTCTGAAATGGATTAAGTTCTCACCTGTGACCATTCTATTCAGAGAAGAGGTTGGTTCCGCCTTTAAAAAAGGTTAAGGTATAATATTGACCCATGGTTTTTTGGGGTCAAGTTTTGACTAATACATGACTTATACGTGAATCCCTCTTGATAGATTGTCACCTGTAGTGAGGGGGCATGCATGTTCCAATGAACCTGCGGCATAAACACCAGAGTCATACATTCCTGGGGGAAGGCACAGGGGAGGTTCCAGACCAAGCACAATCCGAAGACCTCAGTGGTGAATCTGGCAGAAGATAACATGGTAGATGTTACAATAGCTGTGATGGTGGAAGAAGGCTGCGACACATTGAGAAGCCACTGTTGTTGTGTTAACCATGCCACTGATTGAGACCCTCACTCTATGAAGACTGTGTGTTGATCAGCTGTGCACCGACCTCCACACATTAGAAAAACTCATGCACTGCTGCCTTCCATGAACTTGGAAGGCCATATACTCAGACAACGAAGGATTGCCTAAGTAAGTAATACCCGTCCCTGATGATTTTGACATATTTTGCACTTTGGCCCTGATCCGTGAATTCAACTCATGTTTTTAACACCTGACTAATATGTTGACCTTTTATGATTGTTTTTATCAATTACTGTTGTTTTATTGTTGATTGATTTGTTTTATTGCTTTGTTTGCTTTTATATTGCTGTGTCTGGGCATGGCCCCATGTAAGCCGCCCCGAGTCCCTTCGGGGAGATGGGGAGGGGTATAAGAATGAAGTTGTTGTTGTTATTATTATTATTATTATTATTATTATTAATAATAATAATAATAATAAACGAGTATATAGTACTGAAAACCATATAAGATTTAGTTGGATTTACCCCCAGATTTCTAGGCACAGAATTACATGCTTAGTTATTAAAATCAAATTTAAGTCCCAAGGAATTTCTTTCATTTGTTCACATAGAATAGCAAACCAGAATTCTGGAAATTCTTGGCTTCCCATTTATTAAAAGTAAAATATGCCTATTGATCACCCAGCACATTTTGGAGAAAACATCCTTTTTCAGTGATTACATTACAAAATAAAACTAAGCAAAAGTTTAAAGTAGTTAACAACCAATAATAATAATAATAATAATAATAATAATAATAATAATAATAATAATAATAATATTTATTGCTTTATAACCAGCACTATCTCCTCGTGGGGACTCAGGGCAATTTCCAACAAAAGTAACCAAGTGGCAAACATTCGATGCTGTAAACAAATAAACAACAAATCAAAACAATGAATAAAACTATCTCAATAGAAAATTATAAAAAAAACAACCAAAAAAACCCAGAAAACTTATAGTGTACTTTTAAAAACCCACAAACATATTAATTAATTTAATCATCCTAATAACCACCTTTACATGGAAAAGTTAAAACTTTAATGCCATAAAGACTTAAACACATTAATTCTTATATCCCTGTATTAAATTTAAAACAATAAATTACCACCAGAGTTATGGTAATTAAATAAGCAAAATAACCCTTGCAACCTTATTCTGGGAAGTGATCCCAGAAGAAACCTGCCTTTTCATGAGGTCAGTGTTCGCATGGCAAAAGTTTATTTTGCTTACAAAAAAACCCTTCTTGTTTCCATTAATAGATACAAGAATTAACATTTAAAAGGATTTCACATTATTTAAATGATAACACTGCTTTTTTTAACAACATTATGAAGCTTACAGGGGACTGATTCTTAAATGAGTTTATTTAATATTTATATTTAATTTTTGTGTTTTGTTGTATGTCTTTGAAGACAGAAATTACCTCTAAAACACATTAGGCTTGCCCATTTCAAACAACTATCACAATGCACACAAGCCCTAATGGTTTTGTTACCATCAGCAGCTTGTAGTTGATGTGACAACTACGATGTAACTCGATAGAGTTACGAGTTGGGTCGATACAGGGAATGCTGTGGATGTAGCCTACCTGGATTTCAGTAAGGCCTTCGACAAAGTCCCCCACGACCTTCTGGCAAATAAACTAGTAAAATGTGGGCTAGACAAAACTACGGTTAGGTGGATCTGCAATTGGCTAAGCGAACGAACCCAAGGGGTGCTCACCAATGCGTCATCTTCATCATGGAAAGAAGTGACAAGTGGAGTGCCGCAGGGCTCCGTCCTGGGCCCGGTTCTGTTCAACATCTTTATTAACGACTTAGACGAAGGGTTAGAAGGCACGATCATCAAGTTTGCAGACGACACCAAACTGGGAGGGATAGCCAACACTCCAGAAGAAAGGAGCAGAATTCAAAACGATCTTGACAGACTAGAGAGATGGGCCGAAACTAACAAAATGAAGTTCAACAGGGACAAATGCAAGATACTTCATTTCGGCAGAAAAAATGGAAATCAAAGATACAGAATGGGGGACGCCTGGCTTGACAGCAGTGTGTGCGAAAAAGACCTTGGAGTCCTCGTGGGCAACAAGTCAAACATGAGCCAACAATGTGATGCAGCAGCTAAAAAAGCCAACGGGATTCTGGCCTGCATCAATAGGGGAATAGCGTCTAGATCCAGGGAAGTCATGCTCCCCCTCTATTCTGCCTTGGTCAGACCACACCTGGAATACTGCGTCCAATTCTAGGCACCACAGTTGAAGGGAGATGTTGACAAGCTGGAAAGCGTCCAGAGGAGGGCGACTAAAATGATTAAGGGTCTGGAGAACAAGCCCTATGAGGAGAGGCTTAAAGAGCTTCGCATGTTTAGCCTGCAGAAGAGAAGGCTGAGAGGAGACATGATAGCCATGTACAAATACGTGAAGGGAAGTCAAAGGGAGGAGGGAGCAAGCTTGTTTTCTGCTGCCCTGCAGACTAGGACACGGAACAATGGCTTCAAACTACAGGAAAGGAGATTCCACCTGAACATCAGGAAGATGTGAGGGCTCACTGTGAGGGCTGTTCGACAGTGGAACTCTCTCCCCCGGGCTGTGGTGGAGGCTCCTTCCTTGGAGGCTTTTAAGCAGAGGTCTCTTCCAACTCTACTATTCTATGATTCTATGATTCTATGACACTGCCGCCAAAGATTTTGAATATTGCATCATAGCTTGTATAGATTTTGCATTGATTGCTGTAATTTTTCAAGATCGACTCAAAAGGCCATTCACAGTCCTGCCTTCTTTAGCTTCCATAAGTGTATTTTCTATGGGGTAAGCAAGCACATTCTGTCCCAAGAATAAGCAGAGGTAGATCTGAATTTACGAATTACTTTCCAAGTGATCTGTGGTAGATTGGAAAAGATTTCTGATTTCTAGTACAGTCAGCCTTCTGTATCCACAGGTTCTGCCTCTATATATTCCACCAACCATTGCTCAAAAATATTTGAAAAAAAAAAAACAAGTCTTGGTTTTGCCACATATCAAGGACAGCAGTGATGTGTAGCCTACCACCACAGTCTCTCTCTGGTATTCATTTGGATTCTTTGCCGTCATATATAGGCATGCCATTTTACTACGCCACTACATATAATGCAACTTAAGCATCCATGGATTCTGGTGTCCAGTGAGGGTCCTGGAGTCAGACCCCAGCTGATACTGAGCATCCACTGTACTTTAAAAATAAATATAATAAAATAATAAAAATAAAAATGAAATGACTTCTTATCATCACTGAAATCAAGAATCCTTGGGATAACTAGGGCCCCTTCTACACTGCCATATAAAATCCAGATTATCTGTTTGGAATTGGATTATGTAGCAGAGTAGACTCATATAATCCAGTTCAAAGCAGATAATGTGGATTATCTGCTTTGCTAATCTGGATTGTATAACAGTGTAGAAGGAGCCTCAGGGTGGAGTTTTGGGGAAAGAACTATGACTTCTAGTTCTGGTACTCTAAAGAAATACCACAATCAGTCTAATTCTTAATGTATTTTGCATTATCCTTGCATCGACAGATCTCAGAGTTCTAATAACTTCCAATATAGATGGCAATAGCAGTCTTACATTGATACCTCTTACTCAGTTTAATTCAAAGATACATATTGTAGCTATAGGTCTGTGAAATAAGCAATGGGTAGCTCTAAGTCTGTGAAATAAGCCACAGATGAAATATTACTTTTCCCTTTATTAAATCAATAGGAAGCTTTTGATAACATTTATATAATTTGCCAAATAATGACAAATAACTAAATAACTATGATGTCTCAGCACATATAATAGAAGTTAAACTGTATAAGAGTAAACAATGAGTAATAGTTAAAAAATCATAATCATAATAAATAAATCATAATAAATAAATAAATAAATAAATAAAATGAAGGTAAGACTTTGTCCTAAAATAGGAATGTAAGTATTAGCCTAGATTATATATATATATATATATATATATATATATATATATATATATATATATATATATATCATAATTTCATATTTTATTATTGTCATTAAAATATTGTCAAACACTTTCTTTGGTGATTCCTGTTAGCAGAATATGTTTTTATTGCACAGGAAGCTAAATCTGGTGAATTTATCAGCAAAGCATGTAAGCATTTGGGTTTTTAGGTTACGATTCCCAGAATTTCCCAGAGAGCATGGCTAGTAGCTTTGCTAGCTATGGGATTTGGGGAGTTGAAGTAAAAAGAAATAACATTGCTAAAATCTGGTTTTGTAGCAGCAAACTTCAGTATGACTGAACAGAGCCAACAAGTAAACAATTGATTGCTTTTTAAATTTTCCTTATCTGCCCCCTGTGGTTTTTAATCAAAACTGAAAATGGGGGAAAGGTGGTTATGCTCATTAAGTTTATTTCTTGGAGGTTATTCTATTACAATGGATTCCAAGTAACATTGCTAATTCTCAGGGCACTGCCCAAATCCCCACGGTTGGTGGGTCGCCTACAAACAACAGTGGGGCTGCTGATTTTCCAGTTTTCATGTAGTCAGGTGAAAGACAAGGTTGCACGGAAGCCTCAGGCCAGGCAGAGACCAGTCTATCTCTCTGCACAGCTTGCTGCAGTTTGCAAAGTTTAATTAAAATTTGTAAATTTGTAAATGCACCTAATTCCAATCAGAAAAAGTGCTGTCTGCATGTGTGCTTGAATGTCTTGCTTTTAAAGCACACTGCTTCATAATATCACCAGATATTGCCTTCATGACATCACTGAAGCTCCCTAGGGCTGAATGTTTTGGCATGGAAGTATGTGAGCCTGGGATGATGCTGGCCTAGCAATCCTAAATCCAGGAGATGTTCTCTTAAACCCATGTAAGTATGTAAAGAGCAAAGAGACTTTGCGGGGGAGTAAGTGATTACAAAAACCTAGATTGATGAGAAGCTTACTCTTTGAAGCTTAAAACGGAAAGCAATTAGAAGAAAAAGTATTCAACTTGGCATTTTGTCGATAGGAGCAGTTAACTTAGGCAGGCCAAACTTACTAAAAGATTAATAAGATTATATTTTATTCATAATAATATGAATATATATAATCTAGGCTAATACTTACATTCCTATTTTAGGACAAAGTCTTACCTTCATTTTATTTATTTATTTATTTATTTATTTATTTATTTATTTCCTGTACTAATCTGGGAGCAAGTTGGTTTTTCGAAATGTGCACTTAAAAAAATCTCCCTCCCTGGGATTTTTTTAAAAATGACTAATGATTAATCAAGAGAAATAGACTCTGTGCTCACTTGGTGGCAAAAATATCTACACTGGAAAGATAAATGTCCACCTCATTATTTAAAAGATGTAGTGCATATATGTAGTGTATGAACACTCATTTGGTTGCTTTTATTCAAATGTATATGGGGATTCTCTCTCATTTCCCTCTTCACTTTGCTTTCTTAATCCTTTCTTAGCCTTTATTTTTGACTAAATAAACAAAAATGAAAGTTTTAAGAACTAAAGAATGCTTGCTCCCGAGCAGACATGTGTAAGATTGTACGGTTATTTTTATTACATTTAATGTCACCTTGTCACCCCTTCCAGAGGAAAACCAAGAATGGGCAACTTGGAAGTCCCTGAACAGACTCGGAAATGGAGTGGGCAGATCAAAAAACAACTTGGCAAAATGGCACTACCTAAAAGAATCCTCCACCTTGTGCGACTGTGGAGTAGAACAGACAACTCTCCATCTGCAAGCTTGTCCGCAATTTCCTGCCGCATGTACAGAGGAATAATTGTTTGAGGCTAGAGACAATGCAGTTGCTGTTGCCCATTTTTGGTCAAAAGATATTTAGCTGCTTGTGCTCCTTCTGCTTTTATCAGTTTTATACTAATAATGAATAACCTTGTCTTTAGGGAATTTCAGAGGAACTAACTCTGAAGCAATTTTCCATGCTAGTACTGAGGGAGCAGGAAACACCAAAGTTACCTTTCTAAAAAAAGCCAGCATTTTTGCTATCTTCAGACCATTCCTGAACATGGAGATGTGCTTCATGATAAGTCAGATATTGTGTCCATTCAGAGGCGGACCTAGGTAATTTCGCCTGGTAGGCGAACCTAGTAGTTGCGCCCCCCCCCAAATTGCGCCCCCCACAGATGGTGGTGGTGGCTGCGGGCGAGGCGCACACGCCGCCCGGAAGGCGTGGGCCCACCTTCCGGGAGGCGTGTGCACTCTCCAGTCACTGGAGAGCTCACTCGCCGCCGAAAGAGGAAGGCCTCCAGGAAGGCCTCACTCTTCTCTCGAGACTTTGTGAAACCTTGCGAGACCTCGCTCTTCTCGTGAGGGCTCACAAGACCTCGTGAAACCTCGTGAGACCTTGCGAGAAGAGCAAGGCCTTCCTCATTCAGCGACAAGCAAGCCGATGGTCCCTGCCGCCGCCGCAGAGGCGCCTCGATGGCGCACCCGGAGACAATGCACCACAAGCCGGCGCTTACTTTGGCCTCCATGTTGGACCGGCCCTGTGTCCATTTGAAGATCAATACTATTCCTCTTTTTGTTATAGAGGCTATATGGAATTTGTAACATTCTAAATACTGTACGTATTGTGTTTAAGGGTAATAGAGATGAAGAATTATATGCAATGATATTGTACAATGTCTTACACTCAGTTCCTCAACCCCTCCCCCCTTCCCTGGAGACATACTAGATATTTGTAAAGAGTTAACTTACTAACAATAACTCCATTCCCTCTACCCTCCCTTTTTCCTTTTTACCTGACTGTTCCATTTTCCCTTTTTATGAGAATAAAATCTCATTTCAAGGTCTTGGGTAGTGGTCTTTCCTAACATCTCTTATCTGGTTATTTTCAATAGTGGAAATGTTTGGAACCACCCTGTTTTTCCAAAAATAAGTCATACCCTGAAAATAAGCCTTAGCATGATTTTTCAGGATTTTGGAGGATGCTTAAAATATAAGCCGTGCTTCAAAAATGAACGCTTGTTTCAGTTCATTAAGAAGTCAATTTAAATAGTGTCCATGCAGCTATACATGTAAAAAAGTAAAATCACTTGGCAATAGAATGCAGCAGGACATATAAACCCTTTACCAAGGAAAGCAGACACTCCCAAAAGAATTGCACTAAAAAAAACCCAAGAAACCTAAACCAATAAGGGTTGGCTAGTGCCAGGCTCTCACACACAGATTGGGTAGTCCTGCTAATGTCACTCCTGCCACAGGCTTATTATGTGCTGCCAGTCCCTTGGCCTTCTTTCTGCTCTTTTCCATGTTCCACTGGAGCCAAGGTTAGCAGTTGGCTCCCCTTGGTAATCGGAAGCAGTCACAATGATCTATTACAGTGGTTCTCAACCTTCCTAATGCCGTGACCCCTTAATACAGTTCCTCATGTTGTGGTGACCCCCAACCATAAAATTATTTTTGTTGCTACTTCATAACTGTAATCTTGCTACTGTTATGAATCATAATGTAAATATCTGATTTATTTATTTATTTCGTGTCAAAAGCATTGCATAACAAATACATTTAAAAATGATGAAGAAAAAAAAAAGAGGAAATCACAAACAACTAAATAGTTTTAGACCAGAAACGGGCAACAGCAACCGCATTGTCTGTAGCTTTAAACAACTCCTCCTCCGTGCATGAGGCAGGACATTGTGGGCAAGCATACATATGCGGAGTTGTTTGTTCTGCTCCACAGTCACACAAGGTGGAGGATTCCTCCAGGTAGTGCCACCTTGCCAAGTTGTCTTTAGATCTGCCCACTCCACTTCTGAGTCTGTTCAGGGACTTCCAAGTTGCCCATTCTTGGTTTGCCCCTGGAGGAAGACCCTCATGGGGGGCCATCCAGTTAGAATTGCCAGGTTTAGCTGCCCAGAGGGACACCCTTGCTTCTGCTGGAAGAACATCAAGAGGAGTGGTGGTTCTCATAAATATCTGATATGCAGGGTGTATTTGCATTCACTGGACCAAATTTGGCATAAATACCCAATATGCCCAAATTTGAATACTGATGGGGTTGGGGGGGGGGGATTGATTTTGTCATTTGGGAGTTGTAGTTCATCTAGAATCAAAGAGCATTCTGAACTCCATCAACAATGGAATTGAACCAAACTTGGCACACAGAACTCCCATGACCAACAGAAAATACTAGAAGGGTTTGGTGGGCATTGATCTTGAGTTTTGAAGTTGTAGTTCACCTACATCCAGAGAGCACTGTGGACTCAAACAATGACGGATCTGGACCAAACTTGGCATAAATACTAAATATGCCCAAATTTGAACATTGGTGGAGTTTGGGGAAAATTGACCATGTCATTTGGGAGTTGTACTTGCTAAGATTTATAGTTCACCTACAATCAAAGACCGCCCTGAACCCCACCAACAATAGAATTGGGCAAATTGGGCTTTTGGCAGGAGGATTTGCCATCTGTTTCCAAAAAGAAAGAGGTGAGAAGATATTTAGCCTTCTCTGCCAAAGGTGTTCCTAAGACCATCAGAAATATGTGTTTTCTGGTGGTCTTTAGCGACCCCTCTGGCACCCCTTCGTGATCCCCCCAGGGGTTCCTACCACCAGGTTGAGAAACACTGCTCTAATATAATGGGCTAGGGAATGGAGTGACACTAGCGGGACTAAGGTCATGCTGTCTTTGGGATTTTGGAAGTTGTCTACTTTTCCACGCTGTGGTTATATCTTTTCCAAAGATGTTATATGGATAAAATGCAGTGGAGAAAAAGATAAATGCCTCCCTGGGTTTCTTGAAGAAAGAAGAAATTGGATTTTTTTAAATAAAATATGAAGATTTGTTTCCAAGATTAATTGGTATTAATTATGTAAACAGAAGCAATTAAGAAATGGGACAGGATGCCTACAATGATATACAAAAACCTCTAAAACTAAATTTGCCTTTTGAAGATGCCTATTCAGATATAGCATCTGCTTTGATGCTCACTGGGACTGTTCTTGTTTTTAATTTCTTTTTCCAAAATAAATAGTGTAGTTTGATATCTGTTTTGCCCTTATTATGTTACTAAATTAAGCTGAAGTAGAATTTGTTACAACTTGTCTCCAGCCTACCTTGAAGAAATTTGCTCTGACCATGGCACATTGCATTCTGCAGTTCCTTTCCTGCTCAAACAATTCTGTCTTGTTATGTTTAATGTGACTTCAGGTGCTTGATTGGAAAGAAGTACATGCATCACAACTTCCAGTATTTTTCCTGCACTCCTATTGTTTGGGAGAGAAATTTAACTGTTTCCTGTATCGCTAACCACAACCAACACTTGGAATTATGCCACTGTCGTCCCCTCCTGTAATAATAGTGTACCATATACAACAGTTTTGTGTGTTTGTCTAGCTGGAAGCATTTGGAATATCCAGAAAAAAAATTGCGGTGTTGGACAAGGATAGGGGGGCAAGGATACTAATATCATTCAGGAACAGAACCCAGCAAAGTGCACACCATCAGAATGTTGATCGAAACCAAGCAGTCCTCCTCTTGCTTCCTCTAAGCATGGAATTTAATGTGAGGGGATGAAATTGGGATCAGGGATTTTTATGGTTAGCAATGAATGTCTTGGTTGCCCCAGTAACAGTAAGAAGTGGGGACACTTTTCACACTGTAAAGTGTTGTGTAAGGTGATTGATTGGTATTGCAGGGTCAAAAGGCTACATATCCCCCCCCCCAACAGTTTAAATGGTTACTGGAGAAAGGGAAATTGCTTTTCAATATCTGACTGTACAAATCCAATACCTCACTTTCCTCTTGAATTCCCCCAAATAGCATGGAGCGTCAGATAACCCCCTTGCTCCACACACAGTGTTTGGATGTCTGGAGATAATTGCAAACCTGATTTTCTGTCATGGCAACAACACATTCCTGAGTTGGTACATATAGACTTGTGGCTATGGGGAACACTTCTGGTGGTTAAATAGATTGTATATGTTCCATTGAATTTAGAAGTTAGTTGTTTGGTATGTGTGGTTCAGATATGATATTTCACAATAACATACGTATAAAGCCCTGTGCTGGATTACAGCAAAGGCCTGTTTATTTTCAGCAAGGGTTCTGACTAGTGGGCACTGTGAGTTCAATCCTCCATGAGTTTACTGTATTTAATACCTTTTTTATTTAGAATGTGAAAATAGCATAAAAACTGTTCATGAAAGAATTCAGAAAACCTAAAGGAGAGGTGGGGCAGAATCCGATAACTACCTAGGTGTTCCCCTTTTATTCATCTCTTATGTTCTCTCTCTTTGATGTAGAATGAATCTCTTAAGGATGACTTTAATTCCTTTCTCTGCCAGTCCTTTTTACCTTTCTCCTAACATGTAATAAACTCAGCATAGCATGCTAAGTGATTGCCCTATTCTTAGGTGTAGTGTGTGTCTATAATCCTTAGACCAATTAATGACTAGAGGAGGCTTTTGGCTCCAATGCCAGTGTTTCCGTTTTGGGTTTTTATTGAAACATTTAAAGAAGATATCCTTGGTGCTGAACCTATTTTGTGAACAGAGTTTAGTGTCTGTAGGCTTAAAAAAATTAACCCAAAATGGATTTACCATTATCAAAGCTATCATCCACAGCTAATAACAAAATCTTCTTTGTTTCATGTTCCTAAGAAAAGGTTGGGCATTTATGCCCTGGTACCCTTCAGGGACACAAGTATGGAGGTGGCCAGATATCCATTTCTGGTACTAAAATTGGTATTTTACATATTTATTTATTTATTTGTAATATACTTGTCAACATCTTATCTCCACTGGCCTGCATTATATGTTAATGTAGAGTCATGTAATCCAGTTCAATGCAGTTAAACTGCATCCTGAAACTGCATTATATGGCAGTGTAGATGGGGCCTAAGCTTCTCATTTGGGAGAGAATTCCATAACTTTGAAAGTCACCAGGAAGCTCCCTCCTGGATTCTCATGAGATGTACCTGGTATAGTGATGGCAGTTATAGAAAATACTTTTCAGAAAATCTTAAAACTCAGATATGGTTATTCAGATAGCCTGGACCTAAGTCATATAGAGCTTACTTGGAGATGTTAAATAGTTTAGAATACCCTGAAATTTATTTAAAAGGTTAATGACTGTCCCTGTCCTGGAAACTTTCAGGAGAGACAAATTTGTCTTTTTTGTTAGAAAAAATGTTTTGGGTAGTTTAGAGATCACTAGAAGCACAGAGGCAGCTGCTTACTTTGCCCACTATTGTCCTAAGCCACCCTCATGAACCCGTTTTATAAAGATACTCAATCTGATTTCCAGCACTACCTCTCATGGGAGAGAATTCCATGGTTTAACTAATATGATACCACTTCTTCACTGTCTGTGGGGGTGTTTCTTTTTTTCTTCCTTCCCTGAACCATTCACTATTCACTCTCATTAGGTGATCGTTTACATTTTCTCAGATATGGTTCCTCCCTGCAAATATACTCATTTCTTTTAAAGCTATCAAGCTCTTTGTTGTAAACCTTTTGGGAATTCCTTCAGCTCACTGGTCATTTCGGTTGCCCTTTCCCATTCCTTTTCCTGTACTGCAAAATCCCTTATGAGATTTGGTGACCAGAACATGCAGATATGATTATGAGTGGCACTTCCTCCCATGGGAACATAGATAACCTCTACTCCTTTTAAGGTTCTGGCAAGCAGCCAAAACTATATTATTTCTAAAAGCATTTGGTCTTTATCACTGGTCTGAAAAATGGGTTTTCAAATGTTTTCCATGTGTTTTTTTAAAAGTATTGTACATTGGATTTAGCAGCCCTGGCTGATAGGAAAGCATTGATTAAATAAAAACAAGTTTGTGCTCCATTTTGGAGGGGGCGGGGGGCAAAATTTCCATTTCATGCCCATTTCCAATTTCTAATGAGAAAGTTTTCTTGGAACCTTATAGTGAGAAGAGCTGAGGTTCACTTCCTGTCTGCTATCAAGCAGAAAGTGGATACTAGCCATCTCCAGGCATGATGACAGCTTTTTGTGGGTTCTCATGAAAAATAAATGTGTTGGTGGTGGAAGGGAAGGTATTTAATTTGAATATATGCTAGTGTCTAATTAGCTTCT
The DNA here is from genome assembly GCF_035594765.1 of Anolis carolinensis. NCBI lineage: Eukaryota > Metazoa > Chordata > Lepidosauria > Squamata > Anolidae > Anolis > Anolis carolinensis. Next base: position 57,217,115 of record NC_085841.1, read on the forward strand.
GATCAATGATGAAAATATCTAGTATTTCAACACAATTAAGCAACATTTCCTTCCAATTTTGAAATAAGCAAACACATGGCTGCTTTTCGGAGCATTCAACTGAAATGTTTATTTGTTGTCTATTGAAAGAACAGACAGTCTTGAAACTTCATTTTGTGCTAGTTCTCACCTTGCTGATTTAAAAAATGAATGCCCCTTTGTTATAAATTATCCTGCCAGAAAATATAGATTTCTCTTGCCAGACTAAATTGCACCTCTCCTGAAAATAAAGTTGGAGATCACAAAGTTTGCTCAGGTTTGTGTGCTTTTTCCTTGGCTTAAAATATTACACTGATAGGCATTTTAGAGCGCAACCATTCATATGAATTATATAATGTTGTATCAGACGAAGGAGAACTGAATGAACCACCTTCCACATGCCTGGTGCCTAATATTGGTAAGACAGTGGTTTCAAATCCCAATGTCTCCACAAAGCTCACACATTTATTCACTTATTTATTTAATTTATACCTCAACACATGGGATACAATGTGGTGTTAAGACTTTTAAAACCACCCAGGTCAAAAAACTAATCTTAGTATAAAATGTATGTATGTATGTATTTATTTACAGTATTTACAGTATTTATATTCTGGCCTTCTCACCCCGCAGGGGACTCAGTGTGGATCACAGAACACATATACGGCAAACATTCAATGCTGATTATAACAATGACCAGACAGACAACAGATAGAGGTATATATAGGCTTTCCCAGCTGTGCTCGGTTCCAGCTACTGGGGGATGCTGTCTCTCCATCTCCCTGCTGAAGAAGTTCCATTGTTTGTAAATTTCCTCCTTTTTCTAATTGAAACGCTGAGCCTAAATACCTCCTCGCTTTAATGCGGTTCCTATTTATCTACTCATGTTTGTTTTTGAACAGCTAGGTAGGCAGAAGCTGGGCTAAATGTCAAGAGCTCACCCTGACCTGGACTTCAAACTCAACCTTCTGGTTGGCAAGATTTATTTCAGCTTGGTGATTAACCTGCTGTGCTAAAGATTTTATTGTCTATGTAAAAGACAACAAAATCAAATCTGACCAGGCAGAGCCTCTCATTATAAACTAACCCATAAGACTTGTAAAGATAAAAATACGTGTGTGAGAGGGATCATATACAATATCTCTAATTTGTGGAGATAAGGAAATAAAATAAAAGTATATGCAGAAATAATTGGGGCAGGGGAAAATGATGTGGATTTTATTATGCACTTCATTGAGGGCTCTTCTACACATGCTGTAAAACCCAGAGGTAATTGGGTTAAAAGCAAAAGTGCAGGAGGGACTGGGTTAAGATGTAAAAAATACGTATTTAAAAGGTGTGTTTATAACCCAATTCTGGCTGAAAAAAGCTTATCTTTACATGATTGTATATCCCAGCAGTCATGTAAAACACATGTTTTCCTTCCCTCCCCCCTGTGGAAACTGTTCTAATGCACGTGTGCTTTTTAAAAGCCCCAAACAACTTTTGATCAGCTGTTTGGGCTGTCAAAACATGAAGCCATGGACATACAGGTGACTCAAGAGAAGCACAAATGGAAAGCAATTAGAACTCTCTGAAACTTTTTATTTCACACTTTATAATCTTAAATAGAGGTTGAATTTACAGTTGAAGAAAGAGAGAGATCAGACAGAGGTTTTTTTTTTAATTCCCCCCGTTGTGTTCTGGGTCTCATATGTGCACATGCGAATCTGCTTATATTCATATTAAGAAATTCGCATGTGCACATAAATGGTCCAGTGCATAATGAAGTGATTTTTTTTTTAAAAAAAATTCTACTGGTTGTCTTTCATCCGCCCTCCTTCTTGATCCTCTTCAAAAGAAGATTATGAGGACAGCAGGGGATCATATCCCAGGACTGACTAGTCTGTGTGTGGACCTGCTGCCATGTGGAATTTGGTGCTGTCTGGATTGTTAGATATAAGTTAAGATAAAATTTATTTAAGATATAATAAATAATAAATACATTTTGTTCTATTGCAACCAGTGCATTTTAATGGTCTCTTAGGGCCCTCTGCTTAGATTGCAAGCATTTATTTGAGGATAAGTCTTACTGAAAACAGTCATGCTTCTATCTGAGTAGACATACATGGGGTTGCACTGTTAACATACTCTACACATATGGAATCTATATAATCCAAGGAATTGTTCCTCTTCTAATCCCAGCCACCATTTATGATGGTGAAATATGAGTCTGGAGAGTCAAGCTCTCAAAGAGAAAGCAATCCAAAACCTTTTCAGATGCTGGACTTATTATCCTTATGTACTGGAAAAAGTTATCTTTCCATTCCTATATTACAGTTCAGCCCAAGCTTATGGCAGCATATCCTACTGTGTTCAATGACATTTACTCTCAGAAAAGTATTATAGGAATTTCAGCCTTTCTTCAACACGAGCATGGAAAGGAATGGGGCCTGGTCGGAGATATGAGTTGGGGGGCTGCAGGAAGACAGTCCGAAGTGGCTCCTTCTCAGGCTCCTTCTACACTGCCATATCATTCAGCGTATCAAATCAGATAATCCACATTATCTGCTTTGAACTGGATTCTATTAGTCTACACTGCCATATACTGTAATCCAATTCAAAGCAGATAATCTGGGATTTTATATGGCAGTATAGAAGAGGCCTCAGTCAGTTTAGAAGGAAGGACCAGATGGGAGGAAAAGGGATTTCTTAGTCTGAAGAGTTAATGAAATATCTCTCTCATTTTGCAAAATACTGATGATAGTTGGTGATATGGAGGGGCAGTTTCTTTTCCCCCTTGATTTGACTGTACGACACTGGGAGAGATGAAGATAAGGTGTATTAATTCCCTTTTAAAGAATTAGAAGTGAGGGGCCTGGATTCTCTCCTTTATTTTCACCTTCTTCACAATCTGTAGGCTGATCGCGGCAGTCTGTCATGTCCAGCAGTTGATGGTGGTTAGTATACTTACAGAAGGCTTGGCAGAATCAGGTAATGGGTGATAATGTTGAGTAGTAATGTTTCAGAAGATATGGAAGGGGTTAATCTTCCACCTAGTTCTTATCTACAGATTACTCTACCCTTTACAACTAGGAGGAAGACTAACCACTTCCATACCTTCTGAAACTTACCAGCCCGCCAAGCCTTCTGTATACTAACCACCATCAACTGCTGGGCATGACACAGTGGATTTGAAGCTGAGATTGGACTTCTTGATCCCAAGTGAAGATAATTACAGCATAATATACTGGTTTCTTTTTCTGTGTGGTTTGAGAGCCCTCTAGGTGGAAATACCCAGCAGTATAAAGTGGACTTGGGAGACAGAAAATGACAAAATGGCAACTTCATACTAAGGATTCTTGACATAGTTGCATAAAATTAAAAAGCTTTTTGCTCTACATTTTGTCCTTGGTTCTGAGTTTAATAATTTAAAGAGAGACAGTAGGGAATACTCCATTTCTTGGGTCTCATTGGAAATGTGATTAGAAATGTTAAAACATTTAAAAGCTGTCATTCATAAGTAAAACTGATTATCTGACTTCTTCAATTAGATATTGATGTAAAGACAAAAAGACAGCTTGGATTAATATACAACTCTAAAATACATTTCTAGTCAGGCATCCTTGAAAGATGATTGGATCATATTACAGTTTGTTAGCAAAACTTGGAAACATTATTTTTCAGATTCCCATAATCCTCATGCCACCAAGGTCAATTTATACAACTTTCAGTAACTGTGAGGTGATGCTGTAGGAAGAGTAGAACAGAACAGAACGCCATAGTTTGGATAATGTGGTGTATGATTCAAAATTTACTGGATGCCATGTCATAGGGAAGCTAACAATTTTAAAGACATTTGGGCATAGAGAGGGATGGATGAAGGGGATCGATAGTGGTTGCACAGATCTTGTTATACCCACTTCTCCATGTTCACAGAGTTTCACATCCTTACCATGTTATGAGTTTCGAAGACAGAGAATTAATATCACCAAATGTATAAAATTCCTTAATTCCTTTAAGACCTTGCGTCTAACAACAACCAGATGCAGAGCCTTTTCAGTAGTGGCGCCATCTCTTTGGAACACCTTGCCACCTGAAGTTCGTGCCTTGCGGGACTTGTTGGCCTTCCGTAGGGCATGTAAGACACACCTGTTTCGACAGGCTTTTGAGTTCTGTTGTTGATGTTTTAAAAGGTGCTTTTAGGATGTTTTTAAAGATATTTCTTGAGATGTTTTTTAAAGATGTTTTTAAGATGTTTTTAAATTGTTGATTTTAGCCAGTTCTTGTAAGCCGCTCCGAGCCCTAGGGGAGTGGGGGCATATAAGTTTGAAAAATAAAATAAATAAATAAATAAATAAATAATTGTCAGTCGCTAAGGAAGCCAACTACATCTGCCATTGAGAACATGGCAAATTCTCAGAATGTTGAATAATGGGACAGAGTATCACATCATCTTGTTATCTCATTGCAATGATGTCCTTTAAGCAGTCCCAACCAGGACCAGGACGAGAACCAGGTATTTGATCTTGAATATCACAGTTGTTTTACTGAGAATTGCTCAAAACCAGGTGAAATTCACTGGATCTCATTATAATGGAAATGGGTTTGCTTGTTTACTTGTTTTTTGAAGGGCCTGTGAGGTTAGAGGTTGTTTGGTTAATTGCTTATTCTTCAGCCCAGACTGTGGCAGACAATGGATATGGAAAAACATCCGCAAAAGAGGAAATAAGGGAAGATACATTCTGTCTATTTCTACATTCATCAGATAATACCAGAATAGGCAAGGAGGTGAGAGAAAACAGTGAAATAGATGCTACAATAGTAATTAGTAAATAGGAGTATATGGGTGTGTATTTCATTCAATTTGGAGTAGATGTTGATAGATAGAATCTCAGATAGATAATTGCTGAATATTGGTATCAAACATATAGACCTAAGGAATCCTACCTTATTAACTTTGTTTAAGACATAACTATATTAATCCCATGACATCATTAGATATATATCTATATAAATACAGGCAGACCTCAAGTTACGAACAAGATTTGTAGGTATGTAGGTTTGTTCTTGAGGAGAATTTGTATGTAAGTCTGAACAGGTACATTTTTGCAGTCTAACTCTCCTCTCTCTCTCTCTCTCTCTCTCTATATATATATATATATATACACACACAGAGACACGTGTATGTGTGTGTGTGTGTGTGTGTGTATATATATATATAGAGAGAAAGAGAGAGAGAGAGAGAGAGAGAGAAAGAAAAAGAGAGAGAGAGAGAGAGAGAGAGAGAGAGAGAGAGAGAGAGCGAGTGCTTTGGATAACATAGGGAAGGGGTAACACTTCTGTAGTGTTTGTTTTGCTGTCTGTGCCCCTGTTCAGAAGATTTTACCTCATTTTCTCTCCCTGTGATCAGGGCCGGTCCAACAATGGAGGCCGTTTAAGCGGCCGCTTCGGGCGCACGTCAAGGGGGGCGCTGTTGAGGCTCCCTCTCGCACTCCTCGGCCCACTCGCGCATCTCTCGCACTCGTCCCACTCGCGGCCCTCTCGCACTCTGCTCAATCGCGCCCCTCTCGCACTCGGCCCACTCACGCCTCTCTCACACTCGGCCCACTCACGCATCTCTCTCACTCGGCCCACTCGCGCCCCTCTCGCACTCAGCCCACTCACGCATCTCTCTCACTCGGCCCACTCACGCCCCTCTCGCACTTGGCCCACTCACGCCTCTCTCGCACTCGGCCCACTCGCACCTCTCTCTCACTCGGCCCACTCGCGCCTCTCTCTCACTCGGCCCACTCACACCCCTCTCGCACTCGGCCCACTCACGCCTCTCTCTCACTCGTCCCAGTCACGCCCCTCTCGCACTCGGCCCACTCACGCCTCTCTCGCACTCGGCCCACTCGCGCCTCTCTCTCACTCGGCCCACTCACTCCCCTCTCGCACTCGGCCCACTCACGCATCTCTCTCACTCGGCCCACTCATGCCCCTCTCGCACTCGGCCCACTCACGCCTCTCTCGCACTCGGCCCACTCACGCCCCTCTCGCACTCGGCCCACTCACGCATCTCTCTCACTCGGCCCACTCACGCCCATCTCGCACTCGGCCCACTTGCGCCTCTCTCTCACTCGGCCCACTCGCGCCTCTCTCTCACTCGGCCCACTCACTCCCCTCTCGCACTCGGCCCACTCACGCATCTCTCTCACTCGGCCCACTCACGCCCCTCTCGCACTCGGCCCACTCACGCCTCTCTCTCACTCGGCCCACTCACTCCCCTCTCGCACTCGGCCCACTCACTCCCCTCTCGCACTCGGCCCACTCACGCATCTCTCTCACTCGGCCCACTCACTCCCCTCTCTCACTCGGCCCACTCACTCCCCTCTCGCACTCGGCCCACTCACGCATCTCTCTCACTCGGCCCACTCACGCCCCTCTCACACTCGGCCCACTCGCGCCTCTCTCTCACTCGGCCCACTCACGCCCCTCTCGCACTCGGCCCACTCACGCCTCTCTCTCACTCGGCCCACTCACTCCCCTCTCTCACTCGGCCCACTCACGCCCCTCTCGCACTCGGCCCACTCACTCCCCTCTCGCACTCGGCCCACTCACTCCCCTCTCGCACTCGGCCCACTCACGCATCTCTCTCACTCGGCTCACTCACGCCCCTCTCGCACTCGGCCCACTCACGCCTCTCTCTCACTCGGCCCACTCGCGCCCCTCTCGCACTCGGCCCACTCACACCCCTCTCGCACTCGGCCCACTCGCGCCTCTCTCTCACTCGGCCCACTCACTCCCCTCTCGCACTCGGCCCACTCACGCATCTCTCTCACTCGGCCCACTCACGCCCCTCTTGCACTCGGCCCACTCGCACCTCTCTCTCACTCGGCCCACTCGCGCCTCTCTCGCACTCGGCCCACTCGCACCTCTCTCTCACTCGGCCCACTCGCGCCTCTCTCGCACTCGGCCCACTCACACCCCTCTTGCACTCGGCCCACTCACGCCCCTCTCGCACTCGGCCCACTCACACCTCTCTCGCACTCGGCCCACTCACGCCCCTCTCGCACTCGGCCCACTCACGCATCTCTCTCACTCGGCCCACTCACGCCCCTCTCGCACTCGGCCCACTCACGCCTCTCTCGCACTCGGCCCACTCACGCCCCTCTCGCACTCGGCCCACTCACGCCTCTCTCGCACTCGGCCCTCTCGCCCTTGCAGCCCTCTTGCCCCTGAACAAGACCTGAGGCCAGGCCTCTGGGCCTGCTGCTCCACCTGCACCCTTCCTGGATTCCTCCCGCAATGCCCGGCAGCCCTCCGAGGCTGGAAGGAGCTCTGGCAGGTCGAGCAGGCCTGTGCCCCTGCCATGCACCTCCTTGGGGACCCTCTCAGCCATGAAGACGGGGCAGGTAGGAACCCGTCCCTGTCCCCAGCATTTCGCCAGGCATGTCTCCAGGGCAGGCCTGGGCCAACTTGGCAACTGAGGGGGGAAATGGAGGGGCCTGAGGCTGGGTTGCTGCAGGTTTTTCAGCTGCCTGGCCATGTTCCAGAAGCTGGAACATGTGGGCCTACTCCTAGGATTTATAGTTTCCTAAGGCCCCTTCTTCACAGCCATAGAAGACAGATTATCAAGGCAGATAATCCACATTTTCTGCTTTGAACCAGATTACATGCATCCACACAGCCATATAATCCAGTTCAGAGCAGATAGTCTGGATCTTATATGGCAGGGTATGGGTTCTTCTACATAACCATATAATTCAGATTATCAACGCAGATAATCCACATTATCTGCCTTGAACTGGGTTATCTGAGTCTACACTGCCATATAATCCAGTTCAAAGCAGATAACCTGCATTTTATATGGCAATACAGAAAGGGCCTAAGAGTATATTGTAGTGTATATTGTAGTGGTGTACTTCAGAGGGATGCACATATCTCACCAAAGGGCAGCTGCACTTTGGAATTAATGCAGTTTGACTCCAATTTCATTGCCATGGCTCAATGCTATGAAACCCTGGGAATTGTAGTTTTATAAGGTCTTTAAACCTTCTCTGCCAAATAGTTTAGATGCCTCACCGAACTATAACTCCCAGGATTCCATAGCATTGAGCCGTGGCAGTGAAAGTGGAGCCAAACTATGTTAATTCCACGGTGCCTCACTTCTTCCAATGGAGAAATAAAGATACAAGTGCCAGTTAAGTCCAGTGGATTTCTTTATTCATACCAGGGGTCCCCAAACTTTTTAAACAGGGGGCCAGTTCACGATCCTTCGGACCGTTGGAGGGCCAGACTATAGTTGGCCACTGAGCAATAATAAATAAATATATAAATAAATAATAATAACAATAAAAAAGAGGGTTGGAAGACACCCTTTGGGCCATTGGCTTAGAAATGGAGATGAGCACCAACCCCCAGAGTCACCAATCCCCTTCTGCTTTGTGCATCGAAAGCACAAGCAAAGCACCCCTGACAGATGATCACCCAGCGTCAATGTGAAGAAGAAGAAGAAGAAGAAGAAGAAGAAGAAGAAGAAGAAGAAGAAGAAAGAGGTTTGGAAGAGACCCCTTGGGCCATTTAGTCCAACCCCCTTCTGCCTGTGTGCACCAAAAGCACAAGCAAAGCATCCCTGATAGATGGCCACCCAGCCTCAATAATAATAATAATAATAATAATAATAATAATAATAATAATAATAGGATTGGAAGAGACCCCTTGGGCCATTTAGTTCAACCCCCTTCTGCCTGTGTGCACCAAAAGCACAAGCAAAGCATCCCTGATAGATGGCCACCCAGCCTTAATAATAATAATAATAATAATAATAATAATAATAATAATAATAATAATAGGATTGGAAGAGACCCCTTGGGCCATTTAGTCCAACTACCTTCTGTCTCTGTGCACCAAAAGCACAAGCAAAGCATCCCTGATAGATGGCCACCCAGCCTCAATATTAATAATAATAATAATAATAATAATAATAATAATAATAATAATAATAATAATAATAATGGTTGTAAGAGAAGAAGAGACCCCTTGGGTTACTTAGCCCAACCCCCTTCTGCCCTTGTGCCGTGGGGCTGGATAAATGGCTTCGATGGGCCGCATCCGGCCCCCGGGCCTTAGTTTGGGGACCCCTGATTCATACCATATGGAGAGGGGCAGATTTCTCGCCCTTTTCATGATATTGTTTAAACTTCCACTCTATGTCTAATTTTTGTTTTGTGTAAGGTAAAGGTAAAGGTTTCCCCTGACGTTAAGTCCAGTCATGTCTGACTCTGGGGGTTGGTGCTCATCTCCATTTCTAAGCCAAAGAGCCAGTGTTGTCCGTAGACACCTCCAAGGTCATGTGGCCAGCATGACTGCATGGAGCACCGTTACCTTCCCGCCGGAAGTGGTACCTATTGATCTACTCACATTGGCATGTTTTCGAACTACTAGGTTGGCAAAAGCTGGAGCTAACAGCGGGCGCTCATTTCGCTCCCGGGATTTGAACCTGGGACCTTTCGGTCTGCAAGTTCAGCAGCTCAGTGCTTTAACACACTTCGCTACCGGGGCTCCTTTTTGTTTTGTGTATTTTATGGAAATATGTTTCCATATGTATATTTTACGGAGTGTTTTTAAATTATTATGTGTTCTAGCAATGTTGTCAACCGTCTTGAGCGGGTAAGAAATAAAATTATCATTATCATTATTGAGTTGCTGTGCATTTTCTGGGCTGTCTGGCCATGCTCCAGAAGCATTCTCTCCTGACATTTCACCCACATCTATGGCAGGCATCCTCAGAGGTTGTGAGGTTGAGGCAAGTGTGAATGTTGCAGTTGGCCACCTTGATTAGCATTGAATGTCCCTCACATATTCATAGCTGGCTGCTTCCTGCCTGAGGGAATCTTTGTTGGGTGGTGTTAGCTGGCCCTGATTGTTTCATGTCTGGAATTCCCCTGTTTTTGAGTGTTCTTTTTTTACTGTCCTGGTTTTATTTATTTATTTATTTATTTCCCATACTTGTGTCCCGCCCTTCTCACCCTGAAGAGAACTCAGGGTAGCCTCACAACTGCCAACAATTCGATATCCGATTGTTTTGGGGGGGCGCCAAAATTCTGTTCGCTTACACTTGAAAATTACCTTGGGCCGGCCCTGCCTGTGATCACTGGATTTCTTAAAAAAATGGCTTGTTGTGGAAACAAGGATTGGTGATAAAGTTTCAGTGGAGATATATTTTCCTCATGATAACACTTTCAGGTGTGAATTTCCCTTCCTAAGGATAGATTTCTCTCTCTTCCTATTGTCTCACCCTGTTCCTAACTCTGAGTCATCTGTGATTCAGAAGTTTGTACCTCAGGGACCAGTTGTAGATACTGTATTTCTTTTCAGAACAAGTGTGACTATCTGCCCTTTATAATTGCTTCATGTCATGCAGAAAGAAGTGGTAAATCCTCATGGTAGGATCTGGGAATCATCACTTTAGATATTGATGTAGTGTTCTTTAATACCTTCCTTGCAGAAATGTTCTGCTTGTCATAAATTTTCACTTCATGGCTAAATGCGTAACATAGTCTGATGCATTGAGATTTATTCTACCAGTAGATGTTGTTATTTTAAAGGTGTGTTTTCAGTGAGAATTTGAAATTACTGTATAACCCCATTTGCTATGTAAAACTCAATCTTTCTTCCTGTTCTGAATGCTACCATTGCAGTCTATCTTTCTGTGTAATGTGTAGAACTGATCTCATATTTTTCCTTTGTTTTAAAATTCTGCTTCTTCTACCATCTATATATATAAAAGAGTGATGGAATCACGGCACCGAGCAAAACAACTAAACTACGGGCCCCCCAACCTCGAAATTGGACAACACAACCCATCATCCATGCCTCTAGGTTGATACAATTAAAAATCCCATCAAAATCCTCCACGAGGCCTTAAAACCCCAGCCGTCAGCCTGGCTGGAAGGCCCCATGGTGTTCGGAGGAGGAGGGGCCTCCACGTGGCGGGGCCGCGGAGTAAACATTGTCAGGCCACGGTGGGGCCCCAGCAGGCGTGGAACAACCCCCCCCCCGCGAAGAGCCACCGCAGCCTCCTCCATGCGCCACAGGCCGGAGGGAGGCCACCCGCCCCCAAGAGCCACCTCAGCCTCCCGGCAGCCGGAGGGAGGCCGCGAGGCCCCAAGGTTTCTTTTTTCTTTTTTTTGATGTTGAGGCCTGCAGAGGCGAAGGCGAGGGGGGGCTTCCAGAAAGCCCCCCCCCACGAAGAGCACCGTAGCCTCCTCCGTGCCCTGCAGGCATCAGGGCGGCCCCAGCCAGGAGAGAGCCGGAGCCGGAACCTCCCCGCCCCCCCCCCCCCCCCCGAAGAGCCAGGCTGGAGGGAGGCCGCAAGGACCAAGGTTTCTTTTCTTTTAACAATTTATTTTCTTTTGGAGATAGAGGCCTGAAGGGGTAGCCTCAAGGCAGGGAAGCACTGCGGACCCAAGCAGGGAGGCTGCCAGGCCACAATGTTTTGGTTTAGTTTTTTTTAGATACAGGCCTCCAGAGGTGGAGGCAGGGGTGGCGGCAAGGCCGGGAAGAGCCCCCCCCCGCCATGTCCTAAAGGGTCCTAAACCCTCCCTCCCCTTTCCCCCTCTTCAGAGGAGGGCCCTCCCTTCCCAGCCTCAGCTGCCCGGGCCTCTCTCTCTTTTCCAGGGATTGGAAAGAGGGGCCACCTGGCTGTTGTCTCAGGCAACAAATATCATATCTACAATTACTGTGGTGTAATAATACAGAACAATATAATCTCTAAAATCAGGACATTCAATAAAGAGGAACACACTGAAAATGGAAATTCCAGAAAGGAAACCAACAGGGCCAGTTAACACCTCCCAACAAAGGATTCCCCCATGCAGGAAGCAACAATATAATCTCTAAAATCAGGACATTACATAAAGAAAACACTCTGAAAATGGGAATTCCAGAAAGGAAACCAACAGGGCCAGCTAACACCTCCCAACAAAGGATTCCCCCAGGCAGGGAGCAACAATATAATCTCTAAAATCAGGACATTACATAAAGAAAACACTCTGAAAATGGGAATTCCAGAAAGGAAACCAACAGGGCCAGCTAACACCTCCCAACAAAGGATCCCCCCGGGCAGGAAGCAACAATATAATCTCTAAAATCAGGACATTACATAAAGAAAACACTCTGAAAATGGGAATTCCAGAAAGGAAACCAACAGGGCCAGCAAACACCTCCCAACAAAGGATCCCCCCAGGCAGGAAACAACCAGGCTTCCAAACAGCAAGGCTATTCAGTGCTGTTCAACCTAACCAAGCAACATTTCCTCTTCATAGTACACCCTCAGGGTTTCAAGCCATGAGGCTACTCCGTCTCATTCAGCCTGCCCAAGAAAGGATGCCCCTATGTAGAAAGCAGTCAGTCTTTGAAACAGCGAGGCTATTCAGTGCCATTCAAATTGGCTAAAAAACCATTTCCCTACAACGCAAGTACCCAGCCTTCCAAGCAGCAAACCTATTCCATTGTATTCCAGCTCACCAAACAAGGATTCACGTAAGGAGAAAACACCCAGACTTTAAGACTGCAAGGCTATTCACTGCTATTCCACCTGGTCAACAAATGATTCTCATCAGCCACAGCAACGTGTGGCCGGGCACAGCTAGTGTTGAATAATAGTCATGTATGCAGGGCCGTAGCCAGAAAAAAATTTCGGGAGGGGTTTTGAAAATTTCGGGGGGGGGGGGGGTTGAACCCCTAGCACATAGCCCTCCCCGCTACAAACCTGTCAATATCTGCTTGAGATAGTGCCTGGAGGGACTCTTAATGTTTTGCATCTCATAGACTTAGCATGGGGATTTGGTTAACCAGTTAAAATTCATGAGTAAACGAGATTTTTTTTATAACTTGAAAAATTTCGGGGGGGGCGGGTTGAACCCCTAACCCCCGCCCCTCGCTACAGGCCTGTGTGTATGGTATATGGGTTGTTGACATTTACATACTCATACCCACTTGTCCTCTATTCTTGTCTGATCCCAGGGACATACCTAGATGCTTTTACAGTCCTCCTGTTCCACACCAGTCAAGAAATGGCCATTTGGGGGGGGGGGGGGTCAGTGTCTCTTTGGAGGAGCTGAGGAGGGGAGAATTTGGGCATTATGGAGGGAGGGAGGGAGGGAGGGAGGGAGGGAATAACAACCTCTACTGCAATCAGAAAGCTAGTTTAAACCTTTATATGTCACTGAAAGGATGCCAGGCATAATCTTCACCCTTTCTTAAAAGCTTGCCTTTTGGCTGGCCTGGGATGAATGAATCACTGTTAAACACAGAAAGAAATATTCTTGCATTTTCAGTCCTAACACAAAAGACAATGAAACTTTGTTTTAGGGTGATGGAGTGATCTAAGATAAATTATGGGTGAGTGCATCAATTTGCATTCAAATTCATTATGCTTTGATATATGACACACATTCTATGCCAATGGTGTCAAATGCAATAGGGAATTTGTTGCTACAGGCAACTGGACAGAGCAGCAGGAGATCCTGATGAGCCCAAGTATGTAATCTTATTCACAAGTGGTGTGGTAAATAAGCAGTGACAACTTCATCCAATTTTACAAATAGCAGGTAAAAGTGACCTGCTGTTGAACTGATCGATTTTCATGGGTATTGGATAGGACCTCAAATCCAGCTGGGCTGTTTTGTGTGTGTGATTTGGTACACTTTTCTGCACAGCATGTGCTGTGAAGAAATAAAATAAAGTCTATGATAGCAGCAGCAGTGCTTAAGAATGCTTGTAGAACGATCAAGTTGGTTAAACACTTTCTAAGTAAAGAGAAAGTAAAATGGTTTGTTTATGCCACAGTCTCACAGTTGTCAGAAAAAATATGAAAAATTATCCAGCCTTGTAAAATTCATTAGTGTAAAAGTATTCATGGTATTTTGCATAGTTTGTCCCCATCTGTCAAGAGAAACAGATCTGGGTATCTTTCAGCATGACAGGGTTTTCTAACAATGCTAAAAGTGCCTGAATTTTGTCCTTGGGTTACAATGAGAGTCCTAGACCACTTCCTTTTTAAAAGGGGATAGAAGAATGCCAGATGTGGACAAAAGAGAACTTAGTATACATTCTCACTCAGGGCCTTTCCACACAGCCATATAACCCAGAATATCAAGACAGAAAATGCCACAATATCTGCTTTGAACTGGGTTATCTGAGTCCACACTGCCATATATACCAGTCCAAAGCAGAAATGTGGGATTTTATTCAGCTGCGTGAAAGGTCCCACAGCAATCGGATTCATTGGAATACTTGGGGAGACTATCCCTCAGCCTACCTTGCTTACTGTGATAATAAATGAAACAAGAATTCAAATGCATTTTATCTCTTTGCTACAAGATTTAAAGAGGTAGTGGTAATTTTTAAATTACCTTATCATAATAGACTGCAGTTAAAGAATATATTCTTGCATCCAATATTTATCAAAAGAGTACTAATGGTGTATATATGCAAAGGTTAAGAAAGAGGGGAGAATACTGTTGTGTCATCCTTTAGAAGTTATGTATGTGGTATCAGATAAATCCTATTAGTAGGCCTTTATACACCAGATTTAATTATACGGAAAGAAACTACATTTTTTTGTTTTATTTATTTCACTTGTATGCCAACTTTCTCCCTGATTGGGACCTAGGGTGGTTCCCAAAGAGACTCCACTAAAAAATTAACAATAAAAATTAAATACAATTTTAAACCCATACATTAAACAGTAGATTGTTGTTTATTTTTTTCAGTTGCTTCTGACTCTTTGTGACCTCTTGGACCAGCCCACGCCAGAATTCTCTGCCAGCCGTGGCCACCCCCAGCTCCTTCAAGGACAAACCAGTCACTTCAAGGATACCATCCATCCATCCATCTTGCCCTTGGTCAGCTCCTCTTCCTTTTTCCTTCCATTTTCCCCAGCATTATTATCTTCTCCAAGCTTTCCTGTCTTCTCATTATGTGGCCAAAGTATATCCTTCCCTCCAGTGAGGGACACGGAACAATGGCTTCAAACTACAGGAAAGGAGATTTCATCTGAATATCAGGAAGAACTTCCTCACTGTGAGAGCTGTTCAGCAGTGGAACTCTCTGCCCTGGACTGTGGTGGAGGCTCCTTCTTTGGAGGCTTTTAAGCAGAGGCTGGATGGCCATATGTCAGAGGTGCTTTGAATGCGATTTCTTGCTTCTTGGCAGGGGGTTGGACTGGATGGCCCATGAGGTCTCTTCCAAGTCTATGATTCTATGATTCTATGAGCAGTCGGGGTTTATTTCCTGGAGTATGGACTAAATAAGGCAGTCAGGCTTTATTTCCCGGAGCATTAAACAGTATACATGAATCAATCAGAGGCAGCTAACACCTCTGAACAAAATATTTCCCCAGGCAAGAAGATGCCAGGACATGAATCTGGCAAGGCCATTAATGCTAATCAAGGTGATTAATTAAAACATTCATACTGGCCTCCAAAATACAAGAGTTCCTTCTCCCACCCTGGACCTTCCACAGATATATAAACCTTCCTTGCTTAGTTTTTTCCAGTATACCTCACAACCTCTGAGGATGCCTGCCATAGATGTGGGTAAAACGTCAGGAGAGAATGCTTCTGGAACATGGCCATACAGCACGGAAAACACACATCAGCCCTGTGATTCCCGCCATGAAAGCCTTCGACAACACATTAAACTTTTAAAAGTTAAAAAACCCCAATAGTGTGTGTGATTCTACTAATGCAAATCAGTCAACATTTGTGAGGCCTGCTGATTATGTAGTCTTTTACAAGCAACTTCCCTGTGTATCCTAGTATTAGAACATATTTGGCATCAAAGAGGGGGAAATATCATTTGAAATCAGGATCCTAAAGTGGTGAGACAGCAAGGCGTATGGTGATCTTAAATCAATTGACAGTTTTATTATACACTGTAGAACATAAAAGGTGCTACCAGAACACAAGCACAAAGATTGCATAAGAATCTTCAGATAAAGTTGTCCTAGTTTCTAGGTTAGTCAAGTGAATGTGATCTGTTTGGAAGTTAAATAGTGAAATTTACTTTTAATTACTGGTGTGTCTGTAGAATTCTTTCAGTTCTCCAGGTATCTGCAAAATTCAGTTTGGATCAAATCTGTCAGAAAAGATTGTATCTTCCTGTCTAAGCCTGTCTCAGCTCTAAGATCCCCAGATGGCTCGTGTCTCTGCCCCAACACCTTCTCAGTAGCTGCTCCCATGCTTTGCCATTTCCCCCTTGGAAGATTAAACAGACTCCCTTCTTGTTGACCTATTGAAATCTTTCCTGACCAATGAACTTCAGTTTTTATCTTTTGTTTTTTAAAATATATTTGTTTACAATGTAGATTAATTGCATTTTAATAAGGTTTTGCAATATTCTAACTTGTGTCTTTGCATTCTTTTGCATATTTTTTATTTAAAACATTTTTGCATGCTGCTTTTGATTCCAATGTTAAAGGAAAGATGGGATATACCATAAGTGAATAAGTATGGTATATATTTAGATCTTACTAATAATATTAGTCATTGTTGTCTTTGCCAAATTTATCACCATTATTCTCTAAAGCAGCCATATGAGTGTAAGTTCACATTTTGAACTGCACAGTTTAAACCTTTTTATAAGTCATCTTGGCAAGAAATGCCAAGAGAAAAGTAGGGTGCAAATGCTTTCCCAGAAATAATGCTTTGATTTTTTTTTCAAGGTAATAAAATACAGCAAAATAAGGTGCAATACAGAACAGTTATTGCTTTCCTTGAATGATGATCAAAGAAGTACAGATGTTATTGGACTGTCTGAGAAAGTCA
Organism: Anolis carolinensis; assembly: GCF_035594765.1. Taxonomy (NCBI): domain Eukaryota; kingdom Metazoa; phylum Chordata; class Lepidosauria; order Squamata; family Anolidae; genus Anolis; species Anolis carolinensis. The sequence goes on from NC_085841.1 coordinate 57,233,929, forward strand.
CTTGGAAGAAGTAATGCTCAGAGAAAAGGCACTTCAGCATAAATCTAATTGATAAAGATGAGTCATACCTCCAGACCTTAGAGGTCAGCTGCATATGACTTCTAAGATAGTATCTGAGGGTTGTAGTAGACCCTGAGATGTTTTGACTGATGTTTCTAATGATGTTTCTAGACTGGAAAACCCCTCATGAAAGTCAGTAGCTGACTCAAAGCTTTGTTTCTTTTATGCGAAAACACTGAACTGAAATTTAAATAATAATAATAATACGTACATTAAATCTTGCAGTGAAAAGGGTGAAGGTAATATTTCTGAATCCATCTTTCTCTTCCTTAGCCTTACAAGGCATTCTCTATTTCACTCATGCTCTCTGGAGCACATGCCTACAGATATGTGATAGTAATTTTAATATTTTACTTATTGCAATATTTTGGCTATATTCTGTATGTTTTTTCCCCATTATTTTCACAGTGGCTTACTTTCTGGCTGGAGGGACAATTTTCACAATTTTTACAACACAAAAGATATGTATGGAGAAAATAGACCTTTAGTAATAGTATGAATACTAATACAAAATAATCTTTGAAATCCATTTGTACTCAGATGTGAATCACAGTATTACTAATGGTGTTTCAAACTATGTTCAGGCTTCACTACTTATTGTTTTTATTTATATAAGATTACATGAGGAGATAGAAAATAAAAAACATGTAACCTTCTTATAAACATTTCATGTTGAATAAATAAAAAAATTTATAAGGCATTCTTATTAAGGCTTTGGTATCTGGATTTTGATAGTAGATTCTAATGTAACAGTGAGAAATTTGTGGCCTTCTAGAACTGCAATTGAACTGCAATTCCTCGCCATTGCCTATGCTGACTATGGCTGTTGGAAGTTGTAATCAGAGATTGCCCATTATTATTCTCACTCAGCATTTGCTATATTCAATTGGAAATAAACTTCAAGTTTAATTTATCTTTAATTGCCTAAAGGTGAAATCAGGTATAACATATTTTATTAATCCAATTTCCTTTGCGATTCACTGGCCTTTGCTGATAGACACCTGTTGCTCCTTTGAGAAAAGGACAATTAGGCTGGCTAGCTCCTCATGTTACAATTCTATGTGGAGAGTTCAACACAACTTACTGACAAGTACGTGGATAGTATGTAAGATTGTACTAAAGCCTTTTAGTGCTTCATTTGTCCCAAGTAAGAAGAAAGCATGGTGCAGTGGCTTGAATGCTGGACTATGGCTCTGGAGACGAGGATTCCAATTCCCATTCAACCATGGAAGCCCACCTTGGTCCAATCACACTCTTTAGCCTCAGAGGGAGGCAACAATGAACGAACTCTGAACAAATCTTACCAAGAAACTTCCATGGTAGTTCATCTTGGGGTTGCCATAAGTCAGAAATAAATTTAAGGCACATAACGAGAAGCTGAAACTTCTATTCTTGAGCTAAGTTTTCCATTCCTATATATGAGAAGAGACTGTGATACAATCCCCAAATCCTAAGAGAACATATTTTAGCTTCAAAAATCTCTATCTGAATGTATGAGGATCCTTTCTTTAATAATGCAGTATATGAGATATGCTGTGACAGCTCCTTGCTCTTTTTCTTCTAGAGTCAGAGGGAATGTGGGAATGCAAGGATAAAAATATTGAAAACAATTGATTCACCCATTCCATTTTTTTGTTAAGATCACTGGGTCAATCAATACGTAATGATTGCATATGTAATGATTGTATGCAACCTTTTTGCAATATTAGATAACATAAAAAATTGTGGTGATGTATAGTGTTTCTGCTAGAAGTTATAGCTCTGGTATATCAGATTATGGGCTTTTCCAGATGTATCACATGTGTTGGGAGGCTGGAATTTTTGCTGCTGTAATTTTCAAGGAGAGGCTATTACACTATCCAAATAGCATTTTCCTTGTCTGGGATTATATTCTGGCAATTCTGGGACCAGGTGCCACATCTTGTGTCCATCCTCAAGTGGGTTTCTTTTTAATTCCAAGCCATTTCTGACAAAAATAGTATCCTTCACTTCTCTCTCCTTGCCTCTCTATCTCACATAGTATTATTATAAGGCATCAGTGCATCAAAGTATTAGTACAATGACACTTCTGCACTGCAGAATTCCAAATCTTAAAAATAAAATAGGAGACTATTAGTTCTTCAACCCATGGGATCATATCATCAAGCCAGGCTCTGGTTAAAAAAAAGAACACATTTGGATGAAGCTTAGTGCAGACCCAAGATTTGCAAGAAACACGCCCCCCCCCCCCCCCCAGACTGGGACAAGAAGATATATTAGGAACACCCTCACTTCCCAGACTGATTTGAAAGAGCCCTATGTCCAAGCTGACACTTTTTAACTACATCACATATGCACGCTGGAGATGTTATTCCAATACAAACAGATGTTTGGCAGATTTGTAATACAGTACTAAGATGGTATCTCAAACATCACGTCTTCTCTCAAACAATGTACTTTTCAGCCCAGATGTATGCATATACTGAATTTTGCATACCTAATTGCAATACAAAGACTTGTTGGCTATATACCAAAGCACATTTGGTGGTGGCACATCAGAGCAGAGGTTTCCAAAGTTCTTTAAGAAATTTACTAACACATTTTAGAAATAAATGTAGGACTGATGAAATATTTTAAGCAAAAAATTCCAAACATTAATAAATCACTTTCCCGTTTCTGACAAAGTTCTCAGATTACCATTTTCTTCTATTGCACTAAAGGGAATGAATAGTGAAATAAAAACAAACTTAGGAAAACTGCAATATAGTTTATTACACATTTCACTAATGGACTAAACATATTTTCTCTGTATCAAAGTAACATAATAAGAAACAGACCAGTTGAAATCCTTTATAATCAGATATAACTACCATGATGGAAATCTATTATTGTAACTACTTCTGTTTATGCTACTACCTCAAAATCCTGCAAGGTTAAATAATAAAATGCAATCCATAAAAGGACCCAGAGATTCCCAGAGAAGTGTTAAGTCTAGGAATCTTTAAGTCTTTCTGCATTGTTCTATGACTATGGAGTGGCCTAGAGATTTCTAGGCCTGACTTTATACATGTTCAGCAATAATAATAATAATAATAATAATAATAATAATAATAATAATAATAATAATAATAATAAATGCTACAATAGCTTTTATTTCTTCAAACAAATTTTACCTGGCCCATCTCTGCCTTTAGTTTATTTTTTAATTTCTTGAATTACTCTAATCCCTCCTGCAAAGGATCATTACCTTGTTGCAGTGCTGGAGCTTGAGTGCCTCAATGATGACACGAGCAAAACCATGAAGGGACACCCAAGATGGGAAGGTCATGGCAAAGAGGTCAGACCAGATATGATCTTTGGGGAAAGTAATGGCAATCAGAAAATAAGGCCTGACTGCTCACTGGAGGGAAGGATATTAGAGGCAAAGATGAAGTACTTTGGCCACATAATGAGAAGAAAGGAAAGCTTGGAGAAGATAATGATGCTGGGGAAAATGGAAAGAAAAAGGATGAGGGGGCGACCAAGGGCAAGATGGATGGATGGTATCCTTGAAGTGACTGGCTTGGCCTTGAAGGGACTGGGGGTGGTGATGGCCAACAGGGAGCTCTGGCATGGGCTGGTCCATGAGGTCATGAAGAGTCAGAAGTGACTGAATGAATAAACAACAACATATATCTATTCCCCTCTAAAATGCATTTTCCAGTCTAGTGTCAAATTCACAAACACTTGACATTACTTAAGAAAGGGAATGTAAACAGAAACAGCTTGAAATTGAATAGGCGGTTGGGTCTTGTGAGGGAGAAACAGAATCTATCATTTAGGATTTACATTTTAAAAACTATACCTGTAATTTAAAAATACCTTTGATACCAATATGGTCAATTAGGAATACAGTCCATTGTGTGCTCTTGAGTTTTTTTTTTAAATATGCCTTCAGTCTTCTTCAAATCTTTTCTTGATATTCACTTTATTTTACTTTAAAAACATATACCGAAAGAATGATATATGAAACCTGAGTATGCTCAGTAAATATAAAGGTCTGCTAATAGAGTACCTAAAAAGAATAAAGGGAGTTAAGGAAGTAATGGCAGGTATGAAAAGATCAAAATTAGATCTGCAATGTTCATAAGGAAAACAATGTAGTAGGTGCCAATGTGTGATATGCAAATGATTATAAATTTACCAGAAAGAGGACAATTAATAATGGCTAGCTCTTTGGATGGAATGCGAAATAAAACTGATATTTGAGGAAAACTGAGTTAATACATGTCTGAAATGACACTCTTTTCTGGTCTATTTCTGTTCCAAAAAGACTTACAGTAGAGTCTCACTTATCCAACACTCGCTTATCCAACGTTCTGGATTATCCAACACATTTTTGTAGTCAATGTTTTCAATATATCGTGATATTTTGGTGCTAAATTCATAAATACAGTAATTACTACATAGCATTACTGCGTATTGAACTACTTTTTCTGCCAAATTTGTTGTCTAACATGATGTTTTGGTGCTTCATTTGTAAAATCATAACCTAATTTGATATTTAATAGGCTTTTCCTTAATGCCTCCTTATTATCCAACATTCTGCCGGCCCGTTTATGTTGGATAAGTGAGACTCTACTGTACTATTGTTATGTGGAGGAGACCCTAGTCTTTCAAAGTCTGTGCCAGTGGAGCATTCATCATCGTCATCATCATCGTCATTGTCATCGTCATTGTCATCGTCGTCATCATCATCCTGCTTTTATCCACTTTTAACATTTAAAAAATTTAAAACCTACAACATACATGCAAATATTAAAACAGAATTAAACAGACCAGTCCACTACAATCCCTTAAAATGCTTAAAATAATCAAATAACCTTCGGCACCCCCTAGCTCACTCTAAGCAACTTCCATCTTTAAAAGCCTGCCTGAATAAAAAGGTTTTAGCCTGCTGCTGTAAGGACAGCAGGGAGTGTGCCACCAACTGTGCTTGCAATGAAGTCTACTAAGACTTTGAAAACAGCCCAAATAGTAGACTGTGTGCCTGCTATGTATCATCCTGATTAAATACAGATAAAGTCATTGTGAGAAGTCTGACAGCAAATGGGGAAAATGACCACAGCAACTCACTTGTGTTCCCCCATGCCTTCCTTAAACTGGCGCCTTGTAGCTCCCATCATTCCCAATTCAGTTAAGAACATATATGGAAGGCACCAAGTTGGAGAAGTCTTCCTTATCTATTATAATTTGCACTTTATTCTCCTGTCAGCATTTCTATATGTTTTATTGAGAACCAGTATGAACTGAGAAGCCACATAGTATAGTGTTGGAGTATGACTCTGGAGAGCAGTGATCAAATCTCCACTCAGTCATGGAAACCCAATGTAGTGACTTTGAGCTAAGCACACTCTCTCATCCTCAGAGGAAGGTAAAGGAAAACCTCCTCTGAACAAATCTTGCTCAGAAAATCCTGCGAAAGGTTTACCTTAGGACCTCTTGAAGTTAGAAATGACTTGAAGGCATATAGTGACAGCAACATTTGTGTCTTTTAACAATGGCATCTAACACATAATAGGTGAAGCCTTTCCCATCACTATTCCTTAATGTTAGGGGGAAAGTTGAATGTGCTGAATTCATGGGCAGTACCATTACTAAAAGCTCAGGAACACTGCCAGGCAAACAAAATGGCAATGCTGTTCTATCACACTAAGACTGTTTTATAATGTACGAGTTTCTTGCCTGATGACTTACTTGATCCATGCTCCAGACCTTGGACATGTTACTGGGAGAGATTGCAGTGTTCAAAATCCCCCAGCCTGCGTAATTCACTAGAGGATTCTAGGAAACGAAGTTCCCCCAAATTAGTTTTTTCAGCCAGCAATTTCATCTCATAAATTCCTCCTTGACTGATATCTGCTGTGGATTACCACTCTGTTTCCACATTTCTTTATATCCCCCCTTTTTTTGGGTGGGGGGTGTCTTTCCCCCCTCCCTCCATTGGCAGAATCTCATCCAGGAGTCTGGGAAAGACTCACATCAGACTAACTGTCTTCTGACTGATAGAAAGAACTTTGCCTTTGGGAAAGATGAGCAAAAAATTTCATCAGGTCCTTAATGATGGAAATTCCCAGGTGGAGAAGAAAACCAGATGGAGGGAAATGGATTGATAGCATGCGCTGCCTCAGCAAAGGCTACTTGGAAGCTCTGGGGAAATAAACCTCTTCACAGAAAGGGGCATCCAAGTGTGAGTCTATGTGCTTTCAAGTCGCCTGCTGCCTTAAGATTACCCATGGGTTTCATAAGGTTTTCTTAGGCAAGGAATGCTCACTTTGCCACTTCTTCCTCTGAAATGTAGCCTACAGCAGATAGTATTCCATCAAGGATGAAATAGGGCTGACGCTGCTTAGCTTCCAAGATCAGCCAGGATCTGGTGCCTGTAGGGTTTTTATGCACACTATAGGCACCTTGTTTCTGGAGAAAGTATTGTTCTGGGTTAAGAGACAAGAAGTCGCAGGAAAAAAAATGAAAGGTTTTGTTGTTGTCCTTGTGTGAATACAAATATACCAGCATTTGAACATAATGGAAGATGACTTTAAAAGGGACTGAAATGGTCGTAGAAACATATGATTATACAGAGAGACCATGTGGCCCATCTAATTCAACCACCTGACATGCAGGAAAGACATAATCAAAGTACCCCTAACAGATGACCATCTAGCTTCTGTTTAAAAGCCTCCAGAAAACAGTTTCCACCACACTCCAAGGCAGAGAATTCCACTGTTGAACATCTTGTATGGTTGGGAAGGTCTTCCTGATGTTCAGGTGGAATCTCCTTTCCTGTAATTTGAACCCATTGCTCTGAGTCCTAGTCCCTAGGGCAGCAGAAAACAAGCCTGTTCCCTCTTCCTTATGACAGCCTTTCACATATTTATACATGGCAATCATGTCTCTTTTCAACCTTCTCTTCTGTAGGCTAAACATACCCAGTTCTTTAAGACACTCCTTATAGGGCATGGTCTCTAGATGTTTGATCTTTTTAATTGCCCTGCTCTGGACACCTTCCAGCTTGTCAATATCTCTTGTATATAGTATTCCAGGTGAGGTCTAACCAAAGCAGACTAGAGAGGCACCATGACTTCCCTCGATCTAGGACCTCATCACATTTACCAATTTAATTGCTCTAGGATGCTTGCCAGCCAGTTGAGGGACTGATAGGCACACAGCCCATTACACGACATCCCACAACTTCCAGCAGAGGCCCCATCCCCAACTGGCTTGGAAGAGTCCTTGGATCCTTCCTCATCAATACAGGAAGGCTCCCTTGTTGGGTGACACTTCCCCCGCCTGCTATTTTTGCCAAGCTTGCTAGTGAAATGGCAGGTGTGTGTGTGTGATAAGGTCCTTAGACACCATATTTCTTTTGATGCAACCCCAAATCCCATTGGCTTTTTAAGCTGCTGCATCATATTGTTGGCTCATGTTCAACTAATGCTCTACTAAAACTCCAAGATATCTTGCACATGGACTGTTGCTGAGCAAAGTGTTCCCCATCTTGTATCAGTGTCTGTCTCATATTTGGGGGCCAGGCATGGTTACTACCACCTCCCTTAGCAGAAGGTGCTCCTCCGTTTTCACTGATTTCAGTTATGACAACCATGAAAATGAACAAAATCTGGCTACTCTAAAAACAGGACAGTAAATAAAGAACGACACTCTGAAAACAGAGGAATTCCAGACAGGAAACAACCAGGGCCACCCAACAAAGGATTCCCCCAGGCAGTAAGCAGCTAGACTTTGAAGCTGAAAAGCTATTCAATGCTAATCAAGGAGGCCACATTCACATCTGCAGACAAGAGTTCTTTCTCCCACCATAGACATTCCACAGATATATAAACCACACTTGCCTAGTTTCCAACAGTCCTCACAACCTCTGAGGATGCCTACCATAGATGTGGGCGAAACATCAGGAGAAAATGCTTCTGGAACATGGCTATACAGCAGGGGAAACTCACAGCGACCCAGGAGAGCTGCCCTTCGCTTCCCATCCATTTCCCCGCGAAGGGGCTGAAGAGCTTAGGAAGACCCAGGCTCCGGCCACACAGCCCTATAGCCCAGAATATCAAGGCAGAAAATCCCACAGTATCTGCTTTGAACTGGGTTATCTGAGTCCACACTCAGATAATGTGGGATTTTCTGCCTTGATATTCTGGGCTATAGGGCTGTGTGGAAGGGCCCCCAGAGGAGAAGCACATTCCCGGGCGCCCAGGTCCACTCTTTCCGCTGCCAGCCCTCCCAAATTGGCGGGGAAACTTTTTTTCAGCACCAGCGAGGAGGACAGGGCGCAGCGGAATAAAAAGGGTTCTGGGAAGCGTTGGGCGACGAGAGAGACCCTCTTCCTTTATGTTATGGTTTGGTGCTTCTTAAACATCCCTTCTGGTCACCTTAGGTGAGGAGAAAGAGAATGTCTTGGTTGTGTGTGTGTGTGTGGGGGCGGGGGGCTGGCGGACGGACGACGACTTAAGGCGGCGGGACAACTTTCTCCCTGTCTGTGTGTCTTTCTTTCCTTTCTACTGCTGAAGGGAGGAGGAGGAGGAGGAGGAGGAGGAGGCAGCCCTTCCTTCCCGCCTTCCTTTTCCACTGCACCAAGTGGCGGCGAGAGCGAAGCCTTAATAGAGTGAGAGGCGGCGGCGCGCGCCCCTCGCTCCTTCCAGGGTTTGTGTGCGCGCGCGCCCGCCACCCTCTTTTTGTTGTTTCTTCTTCTTCTTCTGTGGCCCCCATTGCTGGTGCTGGTACTGGTGTCGCTCCTGCTGCTGCCAGCCAGTGCCGCAAGGAGGCGAGGACGGACGGACTGCAGCTCCGAGCGGGCAACAAGCTATTCACTCGCCTTCTCCTCTCCTTCTTCCCCTCGAGCTTCTCTTTCCCTCCCTCTTTCCTTCCTTCCCTCCCAGTTCTTTCTTTCTTTGTTCTCCTCTCCGCGCAGCCTTACCGCACCTTCTTTCTACCTCAGCTGGGTTCTCCCTCTCTCTTTCCCCCCTTTCTCCCGCGTCTGGCCCTCCGCCTTGTCATGTCAAGATGGAAGGCAGGAGCGACTGGCTGGCCTCCTCGTCCCGCCCCGAGGGCTTCGAGCAGCTGAGGCTGAAGAGCAAAGCCCGCGAGCCCTCGCCCAGCCTGACCCGAGTGGGCTCCAACTTCTACAGCGCCGTCAAGCAGCAGGACTACAGTGCCAGCGTCTGGCTCCGGAGGAAAGACAAATTGGAACACGTGAGGCACTTTCCTCAACTCATATTCGTGTCTTGCATTCCAGCTTCTTCTTCCTGCTTTCCAGTGTCTGCCAGGCAGGTCCTTGCAGCTGCCCCCCCCCCCCCCCCCATTTATTTATTTTTACAGGTGTGGAGCCAAAGGGAAGTGAGGGCTTCCTACCCTCCTCTCATTGAGGCAAGGTTTGCACTTAGAGCTCCAGGTCCAAGCTGATAGACCAGGCATGGGCAAACTTGGGCCCTACAAGTGTTTTGGACTTCCTAACAGCCTCAGGCCCTTTCCTTTTCCCCCTCAGCCGCTTAAGCGGCTGAGGGGGAAAAGGAAGGGGCCTGAGGCTGTTAGGAAGTCCAAAACACTTGTAGGGCCCAAGTTTGCCCATGCCTGCGATAGATAGATAGATTAGATAGATACCCAGCCTGGCTCTCCACAGCATCTTAAAGGGACCACAGTAACTTGCACTCTGGTGTGACTGATGTTCGCTTCTAAGCAAACTATACATGGGATGCATCAGGAGATGTGGCAGAATTAACATATACAAGAATACCATGCCAGATAACTTAAACCTTTGCTTATTCAGTTCTGTGTACATCCATTTAAGGTGTTGTCGAAGACTTTCATGGCCATGCTGTGAGTTTTCCAGGCTCTATGGCCATCTTTTCTGACTGCATCTGCGGCAGGCATCCTCAGAGGTTGTGAGGTCTGTTGGAAACTAGTCAAGTGAGGTTTATATCTCTGTGGAATGTTTGGGGGGAAGAAAGAACTCTTGTCTGTTTGAGGCCAGTGCTAATATTTCAATTGGCCACCTTGATTAGCATTGAATAGCCTTTCAGCTTCAATGTCTGGTTGCTTCCTGCCTGGGGGATCCTTTGTTGGGAGGTGTTAGTTGACTCTGATTGATTCACGTCTGGAATTACTTTGGTTTCAGAATGTTGTTCTTTATTTACTGTCCTGATTTTAGAGTTTTTTTAAAAAAAAAATACGGGTAGCCAGATTTTGTTCATTTTCATGGTTTCCTCCTTTCTCTTGAAATTGTCCACATACTTGTGGATTTCAATGGCCTCTCTGTGTAGTCTGACATGGTGGTTGTTAGTGTGGAACACCACTCAGAAAACAGAGGAATTCCAGACATGAATCAGTCAGGGCCAGCTAACTCCCCCCAACAAAGGATTCCCCTAGGCAATAAGCAGCCAGACCTTGAAGTTGAAAAGCTATTCAGTGCCAATCAAGGTGTCCAATTGAAACTTTCACACCTGCCTCAAACAGACAAGAGTTCTTTCTCCCACCCGAGCATTCCACAGATATATAAACCCCATTTGCCTCATTTCCAACAGACCGCATCACCTCTGAGGATGCAGAGATGCAGGCGAAATGTCAGGAAAGAATGCTTCTGGAACATGGCCATATAGCATAGAAAACTTACAGCAACCCATCCATTTAAGGTGTCTGCTGCAGACCAATTTGAGCATCTCAGTCAGATATGTGTAACTGAATGGGACCTCATTTGTATAAAGTTATCATCCCCGTTGTGGCTTTGTGCACCCCCCCCCTAATGTTGGAATGTCATGATGATTAGGATATTCAAGTCTTGCTTTTGCACTCCTTAGCTTGTTCCTTGTCTGGAGGTGCCCTCATTCTGTATTCTAGACCTGCTTCCCTTTCTCATCCCCTGTGTGGGATCCGAAGACAGCATCAAGCAGATGTCTTTCCAGCATCAATTTCTGTAGCAGCAGTACATGTTAACTAAGTGGTTTGGGGACCAGAGAAGAAGTGAAGCTGTGGCTGATTGTGATGAATATTTTATAGGGTTTTTAAGGTACTTCGAAGTATTCTTGTGGTTCAGAGGTTTCAGGGTAAAAGACTCTTGTTCTTATGTAATTTGTAGCATTAAGAATTTGGATGAATTAAGGCATTCTAGGTTAATATAATTTGAATAAAGAATGAGATGAAGTCCATAGCTGTCCCTTTTCTCTCCTTTTGTAATCCCTGATAGGAAGTTTGCTGCAGGCTCATGGGAGGGAAGACTATTCTTGTATTCTATAATGCAGTAGGTTTGCTTTAAGAAGATAGCTACCTGCAGTTCAGAGCTGACTCTGTATCACAAAAGGCATTTGGGCTTTGTATGTAAATACCACAAGCCACTGTTTTCTAATGTGAATCAGTTCCTGGAAGGAAATCACTGGATCAAAATATAGTGTCCTCTACACACATATTATTGGAAATGCACCTGAATGATGTCATCTAAAACACATTGAAACACACAGCAATGGCTGAAAAGTATGAAGTATTATATTTCTCATAGACAGTCCTATAAAACATCGTTTACTTAGGAGGGGATACAAAATAAGCAAGTGTTTCCATGAATATGGCTAAATGTAGCTCACAGTTGCCGTAAAGAATAACATCACAAGGATCAATGAGTTGTGGGAAGTGAGTCTTGAAATAGTATTGTAGAAATACTAATCCATTTTTTTGTGCAACACATGGAAGCCTTGATTCAGCCAGGCTTCCCAATGATGACGTATAAATTAAAAGGAAAGGCTAGTGGCTTTACTTTAATAGGCCTCAAGCTTGGAATAAATAAACGTTCCTGTCCAGAGCATTGCATATTGTTGAGAAGCATTTATGTGTTAATTATCATTTGATTAGCTCAGTGTTACAACAAAGTAACCTAATGTTAATCTGTTTCAGAAAAGCCAACAAAAGAGACCCGTGTCGCAACTAAGTGAAAAAATA